>NC_142203.1:25741220-26050105 GCF_049639895.1 Pseudopodoces humilis | reverse complement strand
GCCATCCCATCTCATATCCTGTCCTTGGCACTTGCAGCTGCTTTAGAGGAAGTTTAAGAAAACCATGCAGTACAGTTACAGAATAAGCAAGGATTATTTTTGCAATGTGACAGTCCCATTAATAGCTACTAAACTTAAATACTAGAATTTCATGTTCCAAATGTTGCATTTTTTTACTAAGGATTTAATAGCTGTGCTCTTCAAGTTTAATTTGTATCTACAAATTTTGAAATATGCTGCCAAAGTTCACCAAAAGTTTAGAAAATATTTTCTTCTCTGTAATGTAAAACCTCCCAAAAAGTCTAGTATGTCAAACCAGTACTATTATTTCCTCATCTGCCATGTTTTTTATCTGGGAAAGCTTCCATGAAATTTTATTCCTCTCTGAATTCCTACACAAAAAATGAATGGAAAAATAATTCCTTGAAAACTTAATGGAAATAGGTCTTGCCTTGATTTTCTTCAAGTGAAATACATTTAAGTGAAGGCTTTTGAATAGATTCCTGTTCAGTGGCATTCTAACCTATGTAAAACTACATGGAATTAATCAACTCTAAAATTCTTCTGATGTATTGGCACTTGCTTTTGCTTCCTATTTAATTTCTTCACTAAACAAATATGGTTGTCTGTCTGTGCAGAGAAATTTTATTTCTTTTAATCTGAATACACCTGGGAAAAAAGATTTTTCAGTCAGCTCTATACAGGTACCACAGGTTCAAATATGCAAACAAATAACACCACAAGTATAAAGAAGTAAAACAAACAAATAAATAGACAAAACAACAGCAACAACAAGTCATTGTAGGGCATGTAGGGTATTAAGAATGCTCTAAGGAATTTATGTACTCTCAGAAATCATTGTTCAGGCCTTCATGTGTTTAACTTTCTCATGTATAGTTTAAGACATCAGCTATTAATAGTGAAATTATTTCTCATGATAGCTGATGCTGAGCATGGCACTTGCCTTCCAAGTTCAATCTAACTTTCTCCTTTGTTCCATGGCCCATCCTTTCTTCCCCTCTTCTCTAATCCTTGATAGAGGTGTTTTTGCTGATACAATAATGACTTAGTTTTTGACTGGTCTACACTCTTAATAACTCATACATACCACTGAGACTTGATATGGAAGTCTCATTCCATAAGGAATTATTGACTGTGTATGAAAGAAATACAGAAAATAAAGAACTGAGAATACACAGAATTCAGTATTTTCAGTAGATGTTTAAAGAACTGTTGTAAGCCAGATGGTTGTGTTATCCACTAGCTATCTTCCTCTATTTTTCTAATGTTTGTTACCAAAAATTTCCTGTGGCAAGGAAAAAAAAAAAAAGAACAAAAAATGGAGGCAGATTGAGTTCTAGGTGTCTGAAACACCAATGAATATGGCTATGAATTTGATTTTACATGCTGATATATAGATTTAGAAGCTTGACATGATAGTCACTTGAAATAGCACATTTAGTTCACAAGACTACAAAAAAATAAACACTCCTAAACAAAATTAATTCCTCTACAAAGACAAGTAGGAAGAGACATAGATAAGAGTTGGAAGAACTGTAGATGTGTTCAGAGTTTCATTTAATGATGAAATCAAACAGTTTAGCAGCCTGTTGCTTATCAGAGACATAGTCTGTCTTCTACTGGAATTTCCATACAGCTGTGGGATGGCTATTTCAGACTTAAGACAATCCTGTGGTGCCCTGGAACCACGGGACAGCCTCTTTCTGCATCCAGTGTAAGGGTCTGGGTGAGGTAAATAGGCTCGTGTGTGTATTACTGACCTATTCCGAGAAAGTGAGACTAGAGGAATGACAGACAACCTTTCTGTGCCTTCTTGGCTAAGCCTAGTGGCAGGCCTCTTGAATTTAGTCAAATTCCAGGAGAACAATGTTGCATGAAAAGAGGGGCTTCCTTTTCCTCATCTCTGGGTGTATGTTGGAATAAGTCAACAAGGAGGAGAAAGGCAAAAGTGCTTACTGTACAAGATTGTTCAGCCAGGCTACGGAAGAAAGAGGCCTTCTTCTAAAATCCCTATTGGGCCTGGGCTCATCACTTGGAGGGTTCATCTGATACTGGAAATCAAACTAAGATGTAACATGTCACCGGCCAGACATAGCCAAACTCTGAATTCTGCATGCACAACAGAAGCTTGGCAGTGGTCTGTTTTTCGAGACAAAAGGCTTGGCCTTACTTGCTTTGTCAGGGTTAATAAAAAATAAATTCCCCATGTCAAAACAGCAGGAGCAGTTGTTTCAGAGGTAATGGGGGTGGAATAACTTCCTTCCTTTGTAGTGTGGCTCGCAGATCACTTTCTCAGATGCTCACCTTAATTCTGTGTTCCTGGAGGGTCCCAAGGTTTTGATCTTGCTCCAGTCCTTTTATGATAAGACTGTATGATTTGAGTCTATTGGTTCTGAATTATCATTTTTTATTCATTTTGAGAGAATATAATTTATGACTTTTTAGTATGAAGGAAGAATTGGGAAATTCTTTCCAGAAGAAATGTCTAGCTCACGGTTCCTTGCTGGTTGCATGAAATAAAACTTGTCCAAGCAGTCAAGTCCTTACATGACTCAATCTTCTTGAGTGTGGCCCGGCTAGCTCAGTGATGAGGTTTCTCTTCACTCAAGTTTCGAGCCAGCATATGTTTGTGGGGTTCACTGATTTTCTTCAAGAATCCAAGTCTATAGAGCGAGTAAAGAAATCAGGGGGGGACTCTCTCTCTGGTTTGCATTCCACAGTTTATTTCTGTGAAGGGGAATCCAAAGGACGAGAGACAAAGGATTTGGGGTCCGGGGGGTTTCTTTTAACAGGGTTTCTTGGAGGGTGGGAACATCAGAGAGAGAACCAATTATTTTTCTCAGTTAATACATCTTACAAACTTTCTACAAATCAAGGTTACACACACCAAGATAAGAAATAACAGACACCAACTTCTTCAAATGCCCACAAAGATGTAGGAGTATTCTGAACAGAGGGGCAGAGGAGGAGAGAGAGGGGGGCTTGGTTTCCTGGCAACACGGGGGGAAAGAAAGGGAAGGCAAGGTAAGCATGCCCTCTCAGCTTCCATAGCTCAGAGGCATTCTGGGACAGGAAAAAGTTACAAACTTCCGTGTTGGAAAGAAGAGTTCTCTTCTCCCAACCCCGTGCTTTCCTGGGCTAAAGAAACTTCAAGCAGCTGGAAATGCCAGCGGGGTCCTCTCTTTACTCTATCCGGCCTCTCGCCGTGAGGCTGAGGAGAGAAATTTCAGTAACCATGGTAACTTGACACCAGGTAAACAGGAGAAAGAGAAGCTGGGGGTGGGGGGAGAATCACAACTAAAAGAGGGGAAAAGATACATTTCAGGCTATCAACTACAACACTTACACACCTGTATTTCTATACTTCTGGCTATATCTATCAATAGAAAACTCCTCCAAAGACATGTTCTAAAATTCTTGTGAAATTTAAGAGATAGGTTTAATTCTTTCCTCATAACACCTGCAAGTTTTATTCTAATGAAAGTCAGGAGTCTGAGAAGGTGGTTCTACCCACTACGTTGTGCATTTGAAAATGGTAGATCCTGCTACTGGAGTCTTGTGGGAGAAACGACTTCACAAAGGTATCCATTCTATAGAATTATTTAACCAGAGATGTACAGAATACTCAGTGAACATGAATTCAGATTATTCTGCATGCTGGAATAGCAAGTTTTTGTGTGATTTCCGCTCCCACACCCTGCTTTGAAATCCAGTTAATTGGATAATCCAATAATTGTCCAACAAAATAAATTCATCATGCTGGTTGTGGTGCTGAATTAGGATTATAACTGAGGTGTTGCAGTATTCTAGCACTGACTAAGAACGAAAAAGCCTATATTTGGTTGGAGGGGAAAGAATTTCTTTGAAGGGAAGCTCATTAAACCCCTGTGCTCCTTAACTGCAAATTTGTTATTGTATATGACCAGCCTGCCAGCAAGGTCCAGTGTGTAATGTTCCTGCAGTCCATCAGGTTTACATCTCCTCCTGTGAAAATATAGTTGGGCAGTGGTCTGCTCCTTGTGACCTCCTCATACACTTCCTGTGTGACACTGATGTGGTAGGGCCCAGCACAAGTGAGCTATTGTCCTTGCTGGAGTCCTTCCCATCAGAGCATGGTAAAGTGTTCTGCTGGCTGCCAAAACTCCCCTTCCCCCCACACCTCCTCTCCCCCTGATTAAAAACAAAAAGCACCAGGATTCAGTATTTTCATAACTTTTGGGACCTCTTGCATGGAGAAGAAGGGGGAGAGAGTGTGGATGCGAGGCAGCACAACCAGAGGGTTTGCGCCTGTCAGTTTTTGCCTTGGAGCTTCTCTCACTGGGTGGACCTGAACAAGCTGGTGCTGCTGTGCCAGCTTTTCCATGTAGGAGAAGTGTCCACTCTCTCTGCCCTGTACAGCAGGCATGAAAGCAGGTGAGACTCAGGGTGAGCGGGTGTCAGAACACTCTGGGGTCACTGTCTGGGAAGCAAGCAGCAGATTTGATGCTCACTTTTTTTATGTTTCTGTATTCAAAGAAAACACAGGGGATCTTGTACTTCCTAGTCCTTTAAACGTGCAGATTGGTGTGGACACTGGATGAAATCTTCGCTTTTCTATAATTTAAATGAAATCAGAGTTTTAATTTGAAGGGGTGAATAAAACCAAGGAAATAGTTGTGGTTTTGTGACTATTAAAAGAGCATTCACTGTTTGACTTACTGGGCTTCCTAAATCTGTAAGAATACAACAACAGGAGCTTTTCTTTTACTCCTAGGCCAGATAGAACACAGCAGACTGCAAGAGATCTAAACCCGTAGCTAACAAACAGCATGCACCTGAGGTATTTTTCATGTTATTTTCTAAAGGTTTATTTCAATTTCCGCATCTGCTCTTGCTACTTCTCCAGGTACTTTACAAAGTAAAAAACATATTCTCTTTATGAACACATGTTCCACCTGATTTCTCACCATGCATAAAAACGTACAGCATATTTAGAATAAATATTAGGAAAAAAGAATGTGAAAAATAAATGTTGTACAATTTGAAAGCACATATATTTGAACAAATATTAATATATTCTTCCATAATTTGCCATCTCAAATTAGCTTTTCTAAAGAGCAGTTACCTTTCTATAAAATGTTGAAATGTGTTTAAGAAATACATTAGTAAAGTATGCTACTTTGCATAATATAACATCAAAATAGTGCTCTGCTTTTTAAATTGTTTTGTTCTTGTCAAATGGCTTAAAACAGCTTTGTCAGAGAAGAAATTGTCACTGTTTTTTGGGAGTTGATTTAATGGATTACTTCATGGCAGAGATCTGAGATTCCTTAATTTCTGCACGTCATATTGAAACATAAATAGGTATTATCCCAAAGTCCTATGTATTTCTATGGAAGCTGTTGTGCCAAAATGCGCTATTGTACTGCAAACATGAACTGTACCACAGCTTTCATGCAGTCTCATCCAAAAATTGAAGGCCTGGCATTTTGTCATCCTCTGAAAGGATAGATTGAGGTTCTGCTAACATTGCCCTGAGATCAAAAAAATGTTTTACAAAGAAATTTAACCAGTATAACCTGAGCACGAGTTTGGAGCTCTTGATATTTTCTGATTCATGCATTGCGCAGTCACTGCGTGATATAAGTTAACAAATATATAACACAATGAAATTACACTAGAACCCTAAGTTATGAGCCTAATTCCTTCAAAAACCACTGTAGAAACAAAACATTGAAGCAGGACTGTGTAGTTTCTTTTCTTTAGCTTTATGAGACCTGCACTTTTAATTCAGGTCTGTCTTTGTGAAGATGAAATCTGTGAAACAGGACAGGGCTGCCCTGGTACTTCATGACTCATCTGATTTCAAAGGGCAACGAGCCCAGTGTAGTAGACTACTAGTTCACTCATGCTGTATTTACTAACACGTGGGAATGCATTAATCTCGTAAGTGGTGTTGTCCATTTTGTAGGAAAACAAGAAAATTTTATAAAAGGATTAGCTGTATAAATAGTCCATCTCTAGTGCACCAAACAGCCTTCTGTAACACCCAAGCTGTATTTCTAACCCTTTGATTTTTTTATTGCTCTCACATCATTGCTAGACAATGTCCTTCATTTTATGTGGTCCCAAGAACTAGGAACCAGATTCCAGTGAGAAAGTTTCTCCCCTTTCTACTATTGAAAATATAAAATCTAACTATAGGGTTGAAGTAAAAATAGTAGCATAACAAATGCCATGAATATGGCCATTCTCTGTGAATGAATGTAACTGTGTTTTCTTTATGGCACAAGAGCCAGTGAGCAGTGTTTAGCACGCTATGTCCATAATGGCTACATTTAGTCCTTGTATTGTGGGCTGTGTTACATCAGGTGTTTGCAGGGGAAAGAAAGCCTTAAAAAAAAGAGAAGCTACAAATAAAAGTGGTAAGTGTTGGCACAGTGCAAAAAGGAAAAAAAAATTTGCTATGGTATTTTACATCTCAGCATGGATCATTTTGTAAGTTGCAGCGAGGGTTTTAACTGAAACTTGAAAAATTCACAGATTCCATCCTTGGTCTCTGTAGTGAAAATTCAGAATTATCATTTATTGTTAATGAAGCTGCTGTGACATTTGCATTAAAATAAATGATTTGTAGTGACCGACATGCTAGCAGGCCCATTGAATTTCCAACAGCTCACAAAGTTCCACTGGCATCACAAGTGGATTTTGGTGAAGTTTGTGTCTTTGTGGTGTCCAAGGCTTGGCATTTCTTCATTCCCTCATGCCATCAGTCACTGGGGTCACAGAGAAGTGGCAGGCAGTGTGTGTGAATGCCAGAACACCGGTGGTTCAGCCACCACCATGTGTCTGTGCACTCTGCCAGCTGTGGGAGAGGCAGCTATCTTCAGGTACACCATGGCTCATTTGATCACATCACACCCTGCTTTTCTGGGACCACTTCCCTAAGCCTGAGTCCTTTACTATGAGCAACACAGGTATGCAGAGATTAAGTGAGAAAATATGGAAAATGAGAAAATACTCTGGGTGACAGTGTGAGAGGGTTTGTCAAGACCGAGGTTGCCACTGACATTCAGTCTGAAGGCTTTACCATCATGCTAGGCTACACCTCAGCTATCTACTCTAAGAAACCTTTTCAGCTTAACTGGCCCAATCTGCTAGCCTCTGATTTTGCAGGCTTAGAGGTTGCCTGGAAATGTCATAATGCAAGAGGGTGATTATGCTGCTGAGGAGACTTCTCCAGAAGCTTCCTGGAAGATGGTGAGTGTTCTGCTTTTATCCCTGTGAGGCACAGCTCTTGGTATGTGGATGAAATAGAAGATTTGCACGGATGGTCGCTTTAACACACCAGAAAACATTTCTGCGCTACAGTATCGCTTTTTCTACCTTCTGGTGTTTCAAGTCTTTCACACTCAAAAGACATGCAATATTTATACTGAATTTGAGCAAACAAAACCGTAACCTTTTCCACATTATCAGAAAGGCAGACCTGGGTCTAAAAGGTTCGCTCAGTGCATCTTATTGAAACATTAGGGATAAAAGCATAGAGAACATGGCAGAAAATAGATGGGAAGGTAATTGTAATTATATCATTCAGCCTCACAGTATGTTCTTACCATGCCTCTCCATCTCCTCATATTGACAGTCAATGGTTTATTTTTGAAGATAACAAGCTGTTCCTTATGAAAAGGTAAAAAGAATGAACTTCTTAGGTCAGAGGGGGAGAAAAGGGGTGTTATAGAGGATGAATGAAAAATGTGTAGGGCAAAGTAGGTCATTCTGGTGTCCTCTTTAAATAATCTCATAATGTTGAGGTCAGTTAAATTGAAGGGTGGAAAAAGCATGAAATGACATGAACTGAAAGTACAGAATAGTACCATGAATCTTGCTGCTGCAAGCATCAGTGTGTAAACAAGCATTGCAGATTTGAAAAGACTCTGATATTACCATGAAAAAATGAAGCATCCATCATCATTGCAAAATGGGATAAAATTTCCATGACAGCATTCTTCATGCTTGAGAGTGCAAATTCCTTAGGCTAAGGAACTAAGTAAGGTTAAGGTTAAGAAAACTGCCAATGGAAGCAAGGTAAAAAATGCAAAGCAATGCAAGAGCTGCAGCACAACCAGAGGGGACTGTCTGGCAGAGCCTGTGCAAGGACCCAGACCAGAGCGATACTGTTCTGAGAAGGACACTGATAGTCCTATGCTTGGTTTTCTCATTCCCCAAAGTGCCTGATTTTAATTCTTGCCCAGTCTTACAGGCCCTTGATACTGTGTGTGCAAGGTGGAGAAGTGATTTGGTCTGTGGTCAGCTCTGCTTGCTTTCTGAGCCTCACGGGGATCTGAGGGACAAATTCCCGCAGCCACATCTCTATTTTCAGGGAGCAGAATCTCACCCATGTTCAGCCCTTTATTATTCCCTGAAGCTTTAGATTCAGACTGTGTTCACCACTTCAGTCAGTCATGGCAGGTTTGACTCATTGGTTGTGACAGCATGGCATTTATTCCTCATGAATATCACATTCATGTCTGTGTTGAAATCCAGAGACTTCAGATTTGCTTTTTTTTTTTTTCCTTTTTTATTTTTTTCCCCCTCTCTTGATGTTTTAAGACTTCCAGCTGGTCAGCTTTTCTTTAAAAATAACTTCATTTGCCAGCATTGTAATGAGGGCTGCCTTCCTAATCTAAAGGTACTGGGATGTCAGGGGAGAAAGAAGAGGTGTAGAAGAGCATAATGTGCAGCTTTTTAGTGCTCTGTGCATGTTCCACATTTGCCTATTTCATCTCTCCCTCCTCTTCCCCCTCCCCACTGCAGACTCACATCTGTCCGCCCTCTGGCTCACCTCTCCCGCAGCCTCCCTTCCAGGAGAAGAATGGTGATCTCATTTGGAGCACACCAGTCAGTGTGCTGCACAGGCACTACTCAAAGGGCTTCACTGCCTAAAGCTTATGTAGCTGCAGGACCTAAAAATCCAACTTTATTTTTGTCTTTTTTTCTCTTTTTTTTCTTATTAAAGGCTTGCTGTGTCAGGTAAGTCCCTGGCAATAGGTACTTTGATCATCAAGAATAAATGCAGTTAAAATCAAACTTGACTATATGTAATATAATATTTAATAACTTATCCATATCTGTGGAGGGAGTCAGCCCCATGGTGGGCATGTGATCCCATGTCTGATGTTCACACTGTCTCGTCCTTCAAGTTCTTGCTTTGTTGAGGTATGCATAATACTATGCAGGCAGAAGGTGGCTTGTGTTTGCTGTCTTACCTTTGTGAAAATATTTTTTTGTTCTATTTCCCAATACAAAGTGTAGAAGTCTGTTAATTCATTTCACAGATTCATGGAGAGGATACACAGTTACCTCCCTCTTCTCATCAATGACAGACCTGTAGCTTCCTAAGAACTGAAGGTAAATGGTCATATATCAAAGTACTATAATGTGGGTTTGTTTTTTTTTCCCATGGTAGCCAGAAAATGGGCTTGCTTTTCTGATCTTTCAGATTTAGCATCCAAATTCTGAAGTACTAAGATTTCTAGGGTCAGTATTAGAGTTATCATTATGGATGCTACTTATCTGTGACAAATTGATTTGATTTAAGCTGGTTGTCTTCCTAGGGATGAATCTTCCCCTCCTTTTTTTTTTTTTTTTCTATTATTGCATTTTAAAGACCATTCCTCCCTATGCTAAAATAAGAGTCGATAGTCTGTTTTTCACAAGATGCATGGTGATTAATTCTGGACCCAAACTTTTGCAACATGAAAGTTTGGTACAGGCTCTTTACTGAATTACATCTTTGTATCTGTGTCTAAGATGTAGTTAAGATAATGTGTTTCTAAATAAAAGAGAATACATACTTATAGTCAAAGCTTTCTAATCTGAGAAGTACTGCAGCTCTTTCATTCTGGCTTTACTCTAAGAACTTGGGAATGGACAGAGAGATACCTAAATCTAATTATGATGACCTTCACATTTTTTGTTGTTGGCCCATGGCATTAGAATAAAAATTATTTGGGAACAAAAAGCAAGCATAATGAAAATCTCTATTCACTGATTAACTTTTTCCAGACATCTGATTCACATTCTTAATTTTATTTTACTTTTTTTTTTTTTTAGTAGGTGGATGACTCTGATCAAATGTTTCTGGATCTGCAACCTTTGGGGTGATTGTCAGTTCAGTGGGCAAACCCTGAAGTATATGTATGAGTGCCTTGGAGAGCCAGCTGTTGTCCTGAAAGTAGATCTTCTGGGAGCCATGCTGAAGGTCTGATTTCCTCAGGTGTATGAAGTGGACGTAAGTAGGATGTTCACCTTTCTGGAAGCCAGGCTGCTAACAGCACACAGAAGTACCTTCCTAAAGTGCTAAATCAGGTGGGAGCTCTGCGGCAGTTGGCACCTGTCCTGAGTAGCCCATATTGAACATGAATATTTGATATTTTAGGGACAGAGACAGCAGATTGCATCCCCAGATTTCTGTTTGTTTGTACGACCTAACCAATATGAAGTTCAGTGCATTATCAGGATCGGGGGAGTCAGCAGGAAATTTTTGGACTCTTTGGAATTTTGGTTCAGTGCCATCTTTTCCATGTGATTATGCCAAACTTAAGGGAAGACAATCTCTCCCTTCCCTCCTTGGCCCATACCCCAGCAGTTCCAAATCCCTGAAAACCTCTGAGTTTTGAAACTGCATGCTGGCTTTTTAATGTGGCGTATTTGTCTAAAAGCTACTTTTCTCCCTGTGTGATATGGAGAGGTATGAGGAGCAGGAGTGATTAAAACCGGCTGTTTTCCCTGAGCAGTTTTGCTGTGTTCTTTTCATTTAGTGTTTTTTCAATAAAGAATGAGAAAACAGTGAAATTGATAAAACAGCATATTCTTCTATGTATATGAAATTACTGCAGCAGAATGGAATTTCAACAGTGTTAGGAAACCAGGTCTTAAGCCAGTGTGCAGAATTCCCTCTAATAACCTTTTATTAAATTAACCTGTTGAATTCTGTCAGGTTTTCTGTCTTTTTGTAATGTCATAGGATTTTCTGACTAAGGGATGGATCTGGTTTTGCTTTGTTTCCACTCTCAATATAGCTGAAGTAAATAAAAGCTGAAGCATTGTTGAGTCTTGTTTTCACTATAGCATTTTTCTGGCAAATGTCTCTTTTGATAGAAAGGCCTGATCATTAACACCCTCCTGCCCCCTGCCATGGTTCAAAACTTTCTGGAACAAATCTTTTACAAAGGAAAACACATCTGATCAAAGCATTTTGAAGGAAATATTTTAAGTGAGTGATAACCTGAATGCATCCTTGATCTTTTGACAGATGATGTTTTCTTCTACTCTCTTGGTCCTGCAGGACTTGGCTTTCCTTGCTGGCAGTGCAGGCCTTGGTGCTGGAGCATGCCATTGTGGAAAGGAGCTGTCTACTGTATCTGGGTTGCAATTATCCTGATCCTTTTTCTTCTCAAACCATAAGTGAAATTCTGTGAACCATTTAACGTTTTCATTGTCTTCAAAAAGTGGTCTTTTACTTGTGCCCTGCATGTGTCCCACTGCAGGCTGCCTCTAATAGCAGGCATTCAGCCACTTCCTGAAAATACAAGAAGGTCAAGGGATGCTAATGTGACATTTAACAGTGCACATTTCTTGCAAGTGACATTTTATTGGAAGAGGTCTTATAAAGAGAACAGTTTAACAAGAATCGGGAAGTGAACATACAGCTATAATTTAAAAAATTAGTACACTTCTATTTTGTGATAGTTTTTGTCAGTAAGTAATTCCTACAGACTTCAGTGCTAGTTTGGTTGTGGCACTGATGCACATAAAGGGAAAAGGAATCTAAAAATGCTTCATCTTTTATTGGAAACCACTGCAATTCTGAAATTTAACATTAGTTTCATTTGGAAAGAAAAAAATTTATTGTCTGTTTTCAGTCATTGTGTAAAATTAATTTGATTAATAAAAGGGGAAGTGGTCAAGGAGCAATGTTACCGTAACTTTTAAGTAGTAGCCTACGGGTCTTGGAACAAATTTGTGTTTTCAGGATGGAATCTAATGCAGCATACTGGAGACTGCAAGTTCATTATTTCAGACCCAAATCTGGTTTGTTGATTGTTGAAATGGCTTAAATTCTCCTAGTGGCTATGCTAATTTTCTTTTCTCATTTACCTATTCTGATTTATAATCCATAAATAAATGATCATTCTTATCTCACTTTCAGGCCAAGATGACCTGCCTCAAGAGAGGGGAAAAAAGGCTTTGTTAAATTCATGCTTAAACGGGCTGGTTGCCTCTACTTTTAAGCACCTCTCTGCAGAAGATTGTTTTGCTGGCATGTCTTTGAAGCATGGCATTCGTCAAACTGCACTGTCCTAGCAGGCAGAGCACCAACACTTAAGGCACACATAGAGATGGTGACAGGTAACAGGAGCAAAGATCACGGCTGGTATGTTGTCAAAGGGGAAATCATCTCCCCTGTCCCTTTAAAAGGATCTTACCCTTGTAAAATTCAACCACAGGCAAAAATACCAGGAAGATGCCAATTAGAAGCACTGGATCCAATTTATTCAGCGGGCACATGTTTTCAGGAAGGATTAGGAGGGGAAAAGCGGAGAGGAAATGAGAAACACCCTTGTCAAGGTCAGATGTAAATCAGAAGGGTATTACTTGTTTCATATTAGAGCATGGGGGAGAACAGCAGGTCCTAGAAAATGGTATCTAATCATGCTCATGGATGCCCAATCAGGAAGGGAAAGTAACTGTCAGACAAATCATTACAGAGTCAGCATGTGAGAGCAAGATATCTGCAGATGGTAGATTATTAAAGGATTTTTGTTTGCTTTAAAGTTGGGGGGTGTGGTATTTATTTTGAAAGTTGGCAGCTCTGGGCATCTTTCAGGAGGTAACGGGAAATGTAGCCTGTCTATTCAATAAAACCATTTTCACTGGGCTTGTGTGCTGTGACTCTGAAGAGTTGTCTTAATCGTGCATGTTTCATCTCTGAAATTAAATAACTTCTTCTTTCAGTGTTCCCACTAGCACCACCACCATTTTAACAGTTAATCCTGTAGATGCCCCAAAAGCACAACCCCATGTCCAGTGCCTCCATAATTTTAATTAAATGCTTAGAGCATCTAGGGGGAAATGGAGAGCTGCATTGACTTCAAAAAGCTGTGTTGTTGTAGAGGGAGGTGAGCAAAAAATGCACTCCAATAAATATAGAAACATCCCATTCTATATCCCAGAGACACAGAAGCATTCAGTATTTAGTGAATAGCTTTGGAAGCTGGGAAAGAGAACAAGGCGTTCCTCTTTTCAAAGAAAATATAGGAGTAGAAAACAAAAAAGCTAAACAAATGTGACCTACTGACCACAGGCTGCTCAGGGAGAAACTTTGGTAGGGAATTGCAAGAGCAGACTTGGGGCTGATGGTGCAGATGGAGTTTGGGGACTGGAGATCTCTGGAAAGACAGTCATGAGCTGCTTACAGTTGTGTCTGAGATTCTGTCTGCCCAACTTACTGTGCAGTGAGCATGGGGAGTGGCTAACAAAGCCTGTTGGCTGGGGTTAGCCAGGTAGTGCCCAAGAGTGGCTTCACCCATCTCTCTGAGTCTTCAGAGATTCCTGAACCTCTCACAGGGTTTTCTGAATGCAGGGAACTCCATGGATCGTGAGCTGAAAGGGATTTTGTTGTGGGAATTGATATTAGTGTATGATTAGGCTAACTGATACAAGCAAGAAAAAAAAATAATTAGTAAAGGGAATGGTTTGTTTTTTCACCATTGAATAGTGGATCCTGTTCATATTAGCCAGTATGTGTAAATGAGCTGGGAAATGTATAAATTTTACACTACTATGTAAAAGCTGTACTTATTTGCATGGTAAGGTGAAAGAAAGCATTAGAAGTGTTAGAAACTTAATAACCCATGATTCAGTGTAGTGGTAAATTAAAAAAAAAGTGGGGAAGTATATTTACATAATAAATAAAGGGAAACCTATTTAATGGGCATCTCAAGTAGGAGGGATGTAGTAAACGAAGTTCTTTTTCTTTAATTAGGAGTTTGAAAAACCTTGAATACCTCATTTATCAGTGTCCTGGTTTAGACCAAATTTTGGGAGGAAACCTCCAAAAGGAGTCCCTCTAGAAAGCCGGTTCAGTTGGCCCGTCCCTCAACTGGTTTGGGAAAAGATTTCCATGGAGAAAAGTGGAAAAACCTGTTTATTTAACAAGCAAAGTATTCACAGGTGTAAAAAATGAATAATATTCAACAGTGGAACCTCTCACTGTTCTGAAGAGCTGACAAATTCAGAAAGTCCTTTACATGTGATGTAGCTGGACTCGCTCAGTCTCTCATCAGTCCCTCCAGGACTGAAAAGTGCCAAGGCCCAGGCTCCGGTGGGCCCCAGATGTGAGCTCCTGGGGTTGGTCTGGGTTTTCAGCCCAGAGCAGGTTTGAACAGATCCAAAGAAAAAAGGAAAAACAAAGTTCAGGGAACTTCTCTGCCTCAGCTAGCTAAAAACTAACTAAAAGCAAAGCAGAGCTCTGTCCCGCTGTCTGTCCGTGCTGCAGACACCACAGCCCAGAAGCAGGATGTGGGGGAGTGAGTGCAGCTTCGGAAAACAAACCATGGCTTCTTCTTTCCCCTCTTTGCTCTCAGAAGCAGTCTGAAAGGTGCAGAACTTAATATGTAACATAAACCAGGTGACTGGGGATACAGACATCATAAGGTCACCCCAGGACAATCAGTTACATTTTTTGTAGTTTGGCCAGCCCAAGCAGGTTTCAGGCCATGCACAAATCTAAAAGTGACTTAACATCTCAAAGCTTGTAACAATAGCAGTTCATCCTGAGTGGGTTTATTTACATTCTGAACCACCAGTTTGCAGACAGATTGTGTTTTCCAGCTTGAGCTTGTGAAACAGAAGACACACATTCATACACACTTCACTTTCATGCATAAAAGGGAAGACTGTCCACTTTTTCAGGTTTTGAGGGTGCATACTAAGCTTCAATAATAAGTCTAACTGGTGATTGGATTTTACACACACTTTTTTTTTTTGTGACAAAAAAAGGCACTGGAAGAATTCATCACTGATGCCCTTGTTTATGTCTGGTATTATATACTTGTATAGCATTAGTTTGCTTTTACAGAAATATACATTTGCAGCTGCTTTCTCCCTGGAGGAAAAAAACAGTGATTCAGAAATTAGTAACATAGAAACTTAGTTCTCCTATTGTTTTCCAAGGTTTTACCTTTCCTTCTCCTGCCTAAATCCTCAACTGTGGAATATATTTGAAATATTGTATGTCTTAAGGACACAGTAGAATACTGTGTGCCAGCCAAGTAGCTGTTCTTTCCAAGTAATGTCAAACAAGCCCATCTAGTCAGATTTTGAGAACCACTTTTTTTCCTTTACTTTTTTTTACATGAGCTGTCTAAAAGAAGTCTCTAAGACTTCAAAAATGGTGTTTTTCAAAAGCAAAACTTAAGGACACTAGTTTTTGACAATTCTGTTGTAAAATTTACCTAATTATTTTTTAAGTGCTAACTAAACAAGCCCCATATTTTCAGTTAAAAGTATAGTTGTACTTAACTAAATCTTATTCAATGAAATACTGTGTACATAAAGACACATGGTAGTTCATTACTTTTATATAAGTAATAAAACATAACAGATAGGAAAATTGAGAAAAGACTGAGATGATGGTTTGCCTCAGATTTTCTATTAAGATCACTTGGTGCAGTTCTTCTGCAACATGAAGGTAAAGAAAGTGAGTACAAATAATTTCCTTAAACACATTTTACTAATTAATTTATTTGGTATAGAAAAAAAGTACAATCTAAACAAAGAAAAATCTATTGGTCTGTCACTTGGCTTCATACTTTCACTTAGAGAGGGAAAATCTCTGAAAACCAAGCTGACACTGTTTTATGATTTGACCTTTAGCAGCTAGGAGCCATATGGAAAAGCTTTAGAATTTGTCTGGAAAATTTAACCCTTTTTAAGACCTTTAAAAATGTACTAGAAAACTTGTTCTGGTCAATATATTTTCACAGAAAAATTTAAAAATAAGTGAAAAGGGTTGTTGTTAAATTCTCATACTTGGACCAGCTATTACTGTAAATAGAACAGATACATTAAAATCAACCTAAATTAACCGCTGCATTAAAATTAATGGATATTAATTTATTAAACCTCTTTGCCTGCTGCTGCCCCCGAGTACAGGGAATGTAAACACTGGGAAATCAGGGTCCTTATCGGGGTCCTTGCACCAATTTTTTTTTGGTGTTTTGTTTTGTTTTTTAATGTGTGTGTCTATTTATTTTTTGAGAATTGAGAATAACTAATTTTCTGATTAGTTCAGAATATGATTTTCTCCTGTTGACATTTCATATGGACATCATACCTTCATACTATTTATTTTGAAAACCAGGGCAAGACCAAGCTAAACAAAAGCTATTCAAATGCATTTGATCTTCTTTTGTTTAACCTGCAGGACACTGATTTTTTTTTAATTGGGTCCACCATAAAACAAATGGGAAAAATTTGGAACCAGAGAAAACCTTAAGCCATCTTTCAGATCAAGATGAAATCCATGCCTGGATGTCTGAAGAGCCTTCCCAGCTTTACACTGATTTGTTTTGAATGCTCTAATTTCTCAAATGCTTTTCAAGACATTATATCATTCTCTATTTTCACTGTACTCCAGTCACAACTAAAACTGTTATAATCAAACCAATTATATATGTCCAAAGAAAACACGTTTTTAAGACAGAATATGGCAGTGATACTCTGGAATACATCAATTTTCACATGCAAGTAGTCCCACTGAGTTTCAGCCTTTTTCAAAATTGTCTTGTATAATTCTTTGTACAACTAGGGACAAGAAAAGGAGGGGTCCATGGGCTCAGAGATCTTGTGTGTCTTATGCTCAGTTGCTGTCAATATTAGAATACTTCCCATGCCTGGTATTAGCAATATGAAAATTGTTAGCGTTATTCCAAATGCTATTAAAAACAAAGCATTCAACACTGCACTTGGGAAAAGTTATAAGTGTGGAGGCTTGCTGCAACTGAGAGAACATAGGGGAAGAGAACAGCCTGGAATGAATGGAACTGGGAGGACTGAATGGAAGAGGCTGAAAACAGAAGGATTTTGTTTATTTAAATGAATTTTTAAAAAAAGTAAGTAAAAGGGATGGTGAGCAGAAAGTTTGCTGGTCCTGTGAAATTGAGTTCTGCAAAATTATATCAGATAAAATTCAGGTGGGACTATAATGCTTTATTTACTTTTACATCTAAATATTACTAATACCAGATCTCTTACAAACCATGTAAAATGATGTATTAAGCACCAGAACTCATTTGCACAGTGACTGGCAGCAGAACTGTTTTTTCTCAGATACTTGTTAGTTTAGAAGGAAAAAAAAAAGAAAAAAGGATACAGATTTTGGGAGAGGTGCAATACAATTTCTCACTGTACTTGAATATTAACCAAGTCCAGTCATACTCATAATTTGGAGAATGATTGATGCATAATACAGAAAATGGAATAGTTTTTATAGTAAATACTGGTCAAAGTTTTTTAAAGCCTCCCTTGTTGTGTCTCTGCAATGGAATTCTATATTCAGAGCTTCAGTATTTCTTTTCATACTTTTCTCTCCAAAGAGTGAAGTCAAGAGTCTTCAGGTAAGAACTCCTTGCACCCTTTTTCTCCCAGATAAAAGAGTACAAAGTCATATGGGGCCATGGAATAGCATTTTTACTATTTCTTGAATTTCTTTTTTACTATTTCATTCATTGTCCATTGGGTTCTACTCTCTTTTATAACTTTTGAGGGCAGACTACAAGTTGTTTTTTCTTAATCTCCACAGTTGTGATGTCTGGGCTTTGTGGATAATGCCAACTGGTTGGTTATAAAGCAATGCCAAAGTCAAAATAGCTTGTTCAAATGACTGTAGAGAATGTTTTACAGTGTCTATTTCAGGCTAAGATGTACTTAGCTGTTGCTAAACTTCAGCCTTACTGTTGTTCTTGGCATCAATTTACCAATCCAAAAGGGTTACCTCAGGATTTTTTGAAGGTTGATTTGAAAACTAATGGGAATCTTTCCATGCTCATAAGAAGATTTCCTCTATCTTTTTGAGGACTTCAAAACATGCCTCATTCTGAAAATGCATGGTGACGCTTATGCTAAGCTGAAGTATTTCTTGATATTTATTATCTATGTTGAATAGAGACACTTTAGCAAATGAGAGAATCCACAAAAAATACCCTGCTTCACAGAGGAGTGTGAGAACTCCCAGGATGAAGAGAGAGGACAACTGACAATCTAAATTTTCAGTTCTTTTAAGGGTATTTGTACCTTAACTTTGCAGAAAAAAAATCCAAACCTACTACTAGTTAGGTATGCACAGTAGTGTTTTCTTCAAAGAAAAAAAAATATGTATGAAAGCTGTGATGTTCTTCAGATGTTCTTCAGTGTTCAGGCCAGATGTTCTTCAGTGTCCTTCAGCAACCCCAGGTCAGTTTTGCAAGAGACATCTACCTATCACAACAGAGGAGACATGGAGAAGAAAAGGGAAAACAAAGACCTTGGGATCACCTAGAGCAAATTATTATCTTTAGCGAATTATTACTATTAACAAATTATCAGGTCAGCTGCGGTACCTCAGCAGTAATGTTTGTGGTTATTCATCAGGAAAACACATACCTGGATTTCACTTCTTTTGCAACTTGGTGATTTCACAGACATGAGAAAACTGAAGTGTTTTCTTCCAGCAGCACACAGGGCATTACAACTGACCAACTTTTTCATTTGAGCATGGAGAGAGAGCCTTCACTGGTGTAACATCCACCAGAAAACAAGGAACACAGGTAAATATTAAGAATTATTTTAACTGAAGTGGGTATTGCCATAGCCATCCTCACACACATATACATCCTTTCATCCAGCCTTCTCTTAAATTCTGATGAGTTAAAGGATTTTGGGTCAAAGCCAATCTTCTGTGCAAGATGTAAGCGAATAAAGAGTTGTTTATGTGACTAATCTCTAGAAACAGATGAATCTTTTGTGATGAGCTCTCGTAGTTCCAATGGGATATAGTGTACAGTGGGATACAGGTCAGGGAAGTGTTGCAGCGTGCTCCATTAAAATCCAGACTGACAAGAGAATGATATCCATTGCACAGGAGTATGTCAACAGAGGTATTTCAACAGAGAGTAAGACAACACTCACCTTAGCAGTGCATACCTGCAGGCATTCAGATGGAAAATGTTCTGTGTTTGACCTTTTGGACCCATTAAAGGGAGTTCCCATTAAGGAGAAGAGATTATTAGATTTCTGCTTCCATGGGCTTCATGGTGCCAGAGGAGCAGAAGAAGCCATGGGCCAAATATTTCCAGTTCTTTCAGATTAAGGAATTTTTTTTTTATCTGTAGGGAACTTGATTATTTTTTGTTTTGCTTGGGTTTTTTGCTTGGGTTTGGTTTGATTTGTTTGGTTGTTTGTTTTTTTTTTTTTTGTTTGTGATGCCTATTTTTTGGCAGACTACACCTCCTGACACTTCCCAGCTGTAAACTCTAGAAAACATGTGGCCTTATAGGAGCTTCCAAAGGTACTGATTTTTAGAAAAATATTAAAACAGAGAGAAAAAGCAATGAACCATCCTTCCTAAAAGAGGAGAAGGGGAAGGGGAAGGGGAAGGGGAAGGGGAAGGGGAAGGGGAAGGGGAAGGGGAAGGGGAAGGGGAAGGGGAAGGGGAAGGGGAAGGGGAAGGGGAAGGGGAAGGGGAAGGGGAAGGGGAAGGGAAGGGAAGGTGCGGGAAGGGAAGGGAAGGGAAGGGAAGGGAAGGGAAGGGAAGGGAAGGGAAGGGAAGGGAAGGGAAGGGAAGGGAAGGGAAGGGAAGGGAAGGGAAGGGAAGGGAAGGGAAGGGAAGGGAAGGGAAGGGAAGGGAAGGGAAGGGAAGGGAAGGGAAGGGAAGGGAAGGGAAGGGAAGGGAAGGGAAGGGAAGGGAAGGGAAGGGAAGGGAAGGGAAGGGAAGGGAAGGGAAGGGAAGGGAAGGGAAGGGAAGGAAGGGAAGGGAAAAAAGAAGAAAAGGAAAAAGAAAAGAAAAGAAAAGAAAAGAAAAAAGAAAAGAAAAGAAAAGAAAAGAAAAGAAAAGAAAAGAAAAGAAAAGAAAAGAAAAGAAAAGAAAAGAAAAGAAAAGAAAAGAAAAGAGAAAAGAAAAGAAAAGAAAAAGAAAAGAGAAAAAAGAAAAGAAAAAAGAAAAGAAAAGAAAAGAAAAGAAAAGAAAAGAAAAGAAAAGAAAAGAAAAGAAAAGAAAAGAAAAGAAAAGAAAAGAAAAGAAAAGAAAAGAAAAGAAAAGAAAAGAAAAGAAAAGAAAAGAGAAAAGAAAAGAAAAAGAAAAGATCTTTTCAGTCAGGATTTGACATGACAATGCAGAGGTAACTGAAAACAGTGTTTCTTGAAACAAGAACTGTTGCAAAACAGCTGCCCAAAACTCCAGATGTTTAGTCCTTCCCTCACCAGCTTCAATGAAACATGACATGTAAACAATACAGTACACTCTCTACAGAAATAAAATAGATGGGGAATGTCCAAGTGTGTGGCTGAAGAGCTTTGTCAGGGTATGAGAGGGATGGATGGGAACACCCTCCCCAAAGTTTCCATTCCTTTTCCCTTTTCTCTCTCTCTATGTGCCAATTTGAGTTTCATAATATGATGAGTTACAGAAGTTTGTGAACCAGCACGGCATGACCTTACCTCATATCCCTGTGAGAAAGCTGAATGCAAAGGCTGTGTGCCTAATTCCCCATGTATAGTGTGGGTCATAACCTGTTATTGTTGTTTGGCTGCAGTGGTGCCAGAACAGACATTTTTCTTGTCTGGATTCCAGTAATATATCTCACAGCTTCCTTTTTTATTTTTATTTATTTTTATTTATTTCAATTTTTTTTCATTAGTTGGCCAGTCTATCTTCTCAGCTTACATTTTCCCAAGTACTGCTGGTTGCTCTGTTTGCTACTAGACTGTTGAAATCTGTTGGAATCATTCCTCTCATGATGATGTGGGAGAATACAAGGCTGTGGCTGGGGAATTACTGTGTGAATAGTAGAGGGAAAGAATTACACATGCTTTGTGCAGAGCAGACCATTGGCTCACACGCTGTTGCTATTTTTCCAGAACTTTCCCCTTGCTGTCCTTGCACAGTCCTGGAGAAAAAAAAAAAAAAAAAAAAAAAAAAGGAAAAGACAGAGTTTTCCAGGATTCTTGCCTGGTGAGATTGCCCTGATCCTAGATGGAAAAGTGGGAGTGTGAGAGAGCAATTCCATGTGTAGACTCATCAGACGAGAGGGCTTGTTGCTGCTTTGTTGCTGTGGTAGACTTACACCTATTCTGGCCCCTCTCACAGTGTGTGTTTATTTCTGAAGAGAATCTGAGGAAGAGTAAATAGTAGTATGTTTTAATGTGTGATTACAGATCTTTAAATCACTTTATGTGATATTCAATACATGCTGCTAGGAAAAGATGTGGTGAAAGAATGTGTTAATAGTTACTCTCTCCTAATATTTAGATATCCGTTTTTGTGTTATGCATTAGGACCAGTAGGTGTTTGTGTGTGATGTAAAAAACTTGAAGAAAAATGAGGAAAAGATGGGTCCCTTTTTAAAAAGCTGTTACTTATTTTCAGAGGAGTAAAGTGTAAGAAAAGTTTGCAATGACTAAGTTTGATCAAGTTGTACCAGATGTATGTATCTTGTTCCAACTCCTTGCTGCAGACATCAGCTGCACCCTAATTGTAGGTATGGCATGAAATACAGAAGATTGTCTGTTTCATGTCTCTTCAACAAGAGGAGAGTGAAGTCATGTCTCAAAATATGTTTTAATTTAATTTTGAAAAATGTTCTTTCCTTTTTGGGTTAGCAGCTGAAGTCTCCAGTAGTTGATGACAGATTTTGTTTCTTTATATCTCATCTACTCTCCACAAATATTTTAAATGCTTTACCTGTGGACAAAATACTGAACAATAAGACACATATACCAAAGGGATTAGGGGTTGAGGCTATTTTTTAGAGTAATTGTGATTTCTTTAGCCAGATATTTCACATCCTGAAGTAGTTCCATGTCAATCTGGAAATCCAGCAGAACCTGGATGCAGTAAGAACTGCATCAGCTCTCAGGTATAAGAGGACAGCAGGCTTAAATGAAAATAGATTTTCTCCAACACCCTTGGGAAGCTCCAAGGGAGATAGGAACATGGGGGCTGTCAGTGCAAAGAGGGAAATTGTACTATTGGGCTTGCCAGAGGGGTTTGGTGAAGGAAGAAAAGAAGAGATTGTGGGGAGAGTGGGACCACTCCTTATTTTCCCTCAGAGCAGCATCATGTTGGCAGATAACACATTTGCACAGTAACCCACCTGTCCACTTGAGTCAAAAGACAAGTGCCAGATTCTCAAGGGAAAACATAAAAATTCAGGCTATATAGTTATTTTAGTTATTTTATTGCAAACTGAATAGCTAATAGAATAGTTTAGGACTGCCTTCCTGCATATTTTCTGTCTCAATTTGAACACAGAGATCTCAGTTGAGAAAACAGAAGAGATTTTACCAGAGCCTAAAAATTACATCATTTATGGATAAGAAATATTTAAATTAATGTGATAGACATCAATTTGAAGGTTATGGCCTTAAGTTCTCATAAACCTGGGGGGAAAAAAGTGGCCAAAAAATGTCCAATTATTTTATACATTATTTTTGAGCTACTTCAGGCAATATCTGAAAGGCATTGTACAGACAAAAAGCTCCTCTCCAGAAAAGTTAGAAGTCTAGATAAACAAGTCATACAGTCTGCTGTAGATGGCCAGTGGGGAAGGACTTTGTTTAAGAATAAAATAATCAATAGTAAAGTTTAGAGGAGAAAAACAGGTGTCCTAACTGCCTTAGGTAGAAGATAACATTTACTTGCCTGCTCCAAGGTCAAAACTCCATAGTTTTGTCTTGTATTTGTACATTGTTGGAAAAGTCTAAGAAAGGATGTTAATCATTTGGAAAGAGTTAGGAGGAGGCCAATGAGAACAACCTGGAAAATGTAGCTGATGAAAGAGAGCTACACAAAAACCAGTTATTTAGTCTGCAAGATAATAGAGGGGGAAGAAAACAATATTCTAAACTGTGAAAGCTTTCTGCATAGACAAGGGGGATTATTTGCAGTCCCTTCTATTACAGATGTTTAGAAAAAGTAGGAGGAAATAAGACCCAGGTTCAGTATGAGAAAGGACATTACAATTATAAGGAAGGACAGTGGATCTAGGGACTGACTGGACTGGGAATCACTCTCTCTGTGCACTCACTAGAGATATTTAAAAATTCCTTAGTTTTTCAAGAATGATGGGAATTATTTGTTTGTGCTTGTGAGGCAGCTGTACACATAAGATGAGTCTTTAACGTCCATTCTAAGTCATCATCTGTGTACTGAAACCCTGAAAACAGTTTTGTCTGTTGAATTTAAAATAGGATCTAGAGTAACACCATGGCAGTGACTTTATTCTGTATCTGTGCATATGTAATAGTATGTCCATGTATGACTAGGAGATGGAAAAGTTTGTGACAGACAACCTGATCACACAGATGATGTCATCATCTTCTCATCATCTGCCTGTCCATGGGTGTCACCTGGTGTCACACAGGAAAAGGGTTAGAGAGCAGCATTGTTCTTAGGTACACAGGTAGGAGTTACCTTGCGCACAACTGATGTAGGCACCTGAACAGACCTCCCTATTTCATGATCCAGAGAGATAACAGTCAGCAGGGAATAGCCAACAGACCTGGGACTATCATGCAGCAGCTGAAAATTTCTTTGCAGTAGGTGAAACTTTGAAACTGCTTGATACCAGTGTATTTTCCCTGTTGGATATTTTTTTTCCTTCACGTTCAGGATTGTCAGTGGCCAGTGTTTCCTCCCATCTGCCTTTCAACATTTCTACCTTTTTATTCCCTGCAAATGCATTCTGTAACTTTTGCTTCATTTCTCCCTGTGTTGTACATCTTTAAGTGTCATCAAAATCTAAGCACAAGTTCAGGCCTGCTGTTTCAATTGTAATGGTGCCCATTCATAACTAGCATTCTACCTGCATTATGACTTTTGGTCCCTGACCACCCCATTTAATGCAGAGAGGCTTTCTGTCCTGCCTGAGCAAGAGGAAAAATTGCAAGGGGTTTTTCCAGGAGGGAGAATCAGAGGAACTAGATCATCCTTCTAGTCAGTAGCCCTTATTTCCTCATTTCTATGCCTGTGTGAATGCTTTTAACTCCTCGAGTTGCATAGGACTGAAGAGATACAGCTTCATCTCAAATTCCATGCCTTCTTTCAACAAGGTTCAGGGGCCTGGGAGAAATCAAAGGCTAATAATAGGGATGTTTTCAAAGCTTCACACACATTAGAGACAGCTGGTGAAGTAAGGGAGGCAAACAGGAGAAGATAATGTTTATTGAGGGCTTCTATCCCACTACTGAAAAATAAACATAGTTTATTCCTCTGCAATGGAACACACTCATTAAAACAGATTAATTACTCCTTGTGGACAGATACTTTGCCTTGCTTCCCTCACTTCAGAGGAGTTGCAGTGATTTATGCTTGTGAGATGTTTGCCCCACAGATTATAAGAATGATCGGGTAATACTACCTCATTGTACTCCTTGCATTCACAGAGCATGAGATTGCAGCCAGATGTCCAGACACAGAAGATATATAATGATGAAAAAGGCATTTCAATGTCTAGATCAACTGAATTCACAGGAAGAATTTAACTAAATAAGGAGAATGCTGCTGCAGGTGCACAGAACAAAGAATAAATAAAAGTTTGCACTCCATGTTGTGTGGACTAATGCTTGTGGAATATTATAGTGTTAGGGAGAGACTGGCCTCCTTTGATTCATTAACTTCCATTTAAGGTGCTTCATTTCCCCTACCAATCATCTGTCAGTTATTTTTTTGCACAACACCCCTTGAAATGTGGAAGTGCTTCAGCTCCAAGTCTGGCTCTTGCCCTCTCTTCTACTCTGTCTGTGACCTTAGGACTTCAAAACTATTTTCTTTCCTGAGCCAGGAAGAAGGGGGCAGCTGGATAGGACCTTCCACTCATCTCTGTTTGTCCACCTATAATATGTTTGCTTTCCTTTTCCAGCTGCAGTTTTATCTTTCCACCTTTCAGTCACTCATTATTTGGCATACATTGTGGGCTTAGTTCTCCACTTGCTTAGCATGTGCACAACACAGTTTGCTTCAGAGGGGTTTATGATTTTAACAGAGCAGAGAGGTTGATTTGGTGCTGGTGCTTGCAAACATACATTCTACCTACCTAAGTGGGAGTAAGTTGTCACAGGTCATGAAAATTCAGCCAAAATATAGGAAGTTTGCTGATGTCAAGGTAAAATGATTTAAAAAGAAAGATTAAAAAAATCCCCCAAAGAATCTGATTGAACATATATGTCAGCATGTTTGCTGGAAGGGTGAAGGGAGGGCTGAACAGCTGCAGTCCCCTTCCTTCATATTCTAATCAGGCAGTGTAGTTATTTTACCACCTTTCTTTTTTCCTTATCTCCCTGAAGCTAGGTATAGATTCCTGACTGTCAAGACAATTAGGCCAAATGAAATCTAGGTGTGGTACATGGAAAATGTCAAGGTTCTGTAAAATGAAAAGGAAGATCCTGCTGTGTGTTGGGTTGATTTTCTTTATTTGGTACTCTAGTTCAGAGGTAGATAGGGCAGGCGAAAAGGAGATGCCATTCATCAGTCTCCACATGGAGATACACAGCCATAGTTCTGTTAATTTAGAAGAGTTTCTTCACCAAATGGAACATGGAATGGTAGTTTAAGATATCTGGAGATGGAGTGTAGTTTCAAATAGGTCTCCATCATGTACTGTTGTTTTCAGACACAAGCACTTAGATTCTCATAAAAGTTCATCCTGCAAGTTGCAATGCACTCTGACCCCAGTCCAGTAAAGCACTTAAACATATGCTAAACTCAGATATGTTGATCTTACTGTGTTTTCATGCATGCCTAATATGATGCACATGCTTAATAGCTTCTCTGGATTGGGCTCAGGGTGCTTTGCAGTTTTCCCAATAGATAATCAAGGGTTTGAAACTTCGCAACTGGTGATTTACTATAACAGCTAATAGCTATTGCTCCTCTTAAAAACAGAGAAAATAAATCCATTTTTTCACAGAGTTCTCTTTCTAAGGTCACTTCTTTTGTCTGTAGCTTGTCAAGGTGTTCACTGTTTGTCTAAAAAAGAGTTAGTGATTGGCATGGCAGGGCTATGAAACAGACGTCTGTATGCACAGCAAACAGCATAATTTTTACAATGGGTTGTGGAAGCTGACCTGTCTTTAATTCGCTTTTGGAATTGCCCCTGAACTCCTTTGTGGTTTACAACTCAGTATTCAGGTGGTATCCCCAGACATGTGAAAGTTCTTGATGTACAGATAGGAAGGATCTGCAGGGTGCCTCACTGAGGCTGACTGAGCTGTGTTCCCTCCAGTGCCACTCCCCTGCCTGTGCCCACAAGCATGCACACATCCATATCTAGTCATCCCATTACATGAAGTGCTCTTTTCTTAGCAAGGAAAAGGAGATGTGTGCATCAAGCTAGAATCAACTTCTCTGAAAACACTGGGCTGTTGGCACACCTTATGTGGTGTGGCTGCTGCCACCACTGTGATTGCTCTGCTCCCTTAGCAGATGCATTGCTAAATGAAGGCATGTTGCAGAAATTTCTGGCAAGTCTTAGGGCAAAGTGAGAGTAAGTATTATTTAGTAATTATGAACTAAAGCCCTGGCTTTAGTCATTTGCTAAGCTATCCTTTTTCCATATAACCTAGTCTACTTGAATCTGCCTTTCATAGTAAGTTATGACTTGGCCCGCTTGTTTTCTGTTATTGAGCTGAATCTACTGTCACACCATACCTGCTTACTGCTCTGATTATTCATTATCTGGAATTTTCTAGGGTTTTTTTCTTTCCTTCCACAAGGTACCGAACAGATCTACCAAAACTGACATTGACTAGACATGGATTAGTTCAACAGAAATTCTGGGTGGCCATGGTGGCTAGAACACCCATGTATTCAACTATTCATTACATATGCTAGTTTTATTAGTATGTTATATATATTTTTTATATATATATATATATATATATGTATATATATATATATTTCCTTGTAGAGAACAAATATAAGTCATTCTGGATCAGCAAGCCTAGAATTGCAAAACTGCATTAGCAATATTTTATTCCTGCCATTAAAAAGACTATTGAAAAATGAAGTTTACATACCATGTTCTGCATTTGTAGCTGTGTAACAGCCTGTTGTTCCATCTTTCTATTAGTTTTTCACCTCATTAGACATTACTAGAATGACTCTGCATTAGTTTCAAAGACTCCTGTCAGGAGTCACACAAGGTGCTTTCATTTGTGTTTTTAAATTGTCCCAGGCCACAGAAGTAGTTAACATGACATCCTTTGGTGCTAAGGTGCAGTTCATTAGTACCACGATGTGGTGTTTGATTTGGATTCATGAGGTTTTTCTCATGGTGAGTGCCGGTGGGGTGTGCAGCACTAGTACCAGCCTGTTAGAAAGTCCAGAGAAATGCTGGTTCCAGACACCTAACCAGTGGAAAAAGACAGGGCCAAACAAGCTGGTAATTCAGCACATTAAGCAAAGGAATGAAAAAGGGGGTTTGTCTGGGAGAAAGTATATTCTGTAGGGTTTCAGTGAGTGTTGGAGGGTAGAATTGTGGGGCAAACCATGTGTGCCTTCCTCTGCTTGGCCTTTGAGGAGGGACAAAAACCTACTGATGCAGAACTCGGAGCTTGCCTCTGGAAACAACCTGTTTCAAAGAGGTTTGAATCTTGTGCTCAGCAAGAGTATAAAAGGGGAGGGGGAAGCATGGGTAGAAGTGGACCATGGGAGGGAAGGGTAACGCAGAGGAAGAAGACAAGAGATACTTTGGGAGGCTTTGCAGGCCCTTGTTTGTGCTGAAGAACTCTGTACCGCACAGGACACGAGTTAGTGCTGCCATCTCCCTTCACACAGCCCTGCACAGCTTGCGTGTAGCTGCACTGCCAGCACAGATCCTCCACTCAGTAAAAACCCTGCCAGCTGCCAGCCACACCTTCCCTTCAGCTGAACATTTGTTCTTCTGTTTGAAGATCCCCGAGATTTCAGCTTCCCGTGCAGGAGACCATGCACGCTCAGTTCATGGCTTGTGACCAGAAGTTATTGCACACAAAGATGACAGTGTTGAAACAAATATTTTTCTGCACTTCAGAACTTAATGAAATTATCCAGTGCCTTGTGGTGATAAATTTGTACATCCAAATGGAACGTCATCACTGAATGTACACTACTGATGGGAAGAATTCTGTTCTCTTTCTGCTTATCATATGCACATTGTGCAAGGGCTTTTTAATATTAATGGTCACATCCCTAATTTTTTTTTTTTAATTATTTTTTATTACAGGGTTTCTCTGGTCTTTTGTTCCCTCTTTAGCCAATATATGTTGCCAATGAAATACGGAATGAATGGATTAAAGAAAATAAAAAAAAAAAATAGGGAACTCCTCTACTTGCTGTACGCAGTAGCAATCTTAATTTTCTGGAAAAGCAGCCAAGTCCTAGTGTTTCCAGTGGCCATTGTAGCTACACAGACATGGAGACAGATGTCACCCACTGCGTGTCCCATTTTTTTTTTCTGGAATAGCTTTGTAATACAAAGTCAGGTAATGTGGATTATCATTTGTATGGGGATGTAACTGTGTAAGAGTAATTGTAAGTGAAAAACAGACATATGATTACAACTTAAACAAATGAGTATAAGTTTGATATTTATACTAATGAATGGATATAAATGAAGCTGTTTCAGTGTCACTCCAATGTCAATAGGGCATGTCTTCTGAAAATATTTCCTTCAGAAAGGAAAGAATCACAGGTTATTTTCTGACAAATTTTACTTTTCTAACTAAAAATATTACTAAAGAATCAATAAACACCAGAGCTAGATCAACTGCAAATACCAAGTGTGAGCTTTATTTCTGAGGTTTGTAAGGAAATTGGTGAAATGGATGTACTTTTCACTGTTTTAATGAGAAAAAGAATAATACATCTTTAGGAAAAACTGCCAAGTTCTCCTTATCTATAAGAACATAGATTCTTATCTGCATTACATTTATCTTAAGCCACTGAATACGTCTTAAAGTTGGGGTTTTTTATTAGTTTACCATATTGATCATTATCAATTTACTCTTGGTCTAAGATCAAGAATCTTGGTCTACAGCTTTTCTTTGAGAAAGCTTGTGTTCTTCCACCAAAATTTCATTTTCTACATTTTAAATTTTTCCTTCTCTGGATATCCCACTAAACATTTAATACTGTTACAATGAACTTAACAAAATTTCTTCATTCTTTACAATATAATGACTTAATGAAGATTTATTCTTGCATCTTATGTATATTAATAGCATGTTAATAACATTTCCATTTGTCATGTCATTTGTCCACCAGTCTTTATTTTGTGTGAATTTCATATTGTTACTGTCACACTGCATTGACCATGTTGAGCTGAAATAAAATACCAAATAATAAAACCTTTCCACTGGAAAATTATGTCTGTAATATTTTTAAATGTAACAAGGAGTATGCATTAGTTTAAAATTCCTCAGTTAATTATGAAGCACAGCACTTCTCAAAACTTTCTTGTCTTCAGTTCCAAAACATCATGGTCTACAACCAAAACCATTAACCTTTGCTTCTCATTTTCATAGGCTTTCGCCCCTATCGCTTCACTGAAATCATGCTTCTGAAATTTGAAACCTATCTATAAAAGCTCTATAAAAGCTCTTAAATGAAACCGAAAATTTCTCTGAGCCAGGTGTTCTGCCCTCCCTTACTCAGAGATAACACTCACGGCATTCATGGCCCTGTTGACTTTCCCAGCAATTCCAAACTCTGGCACTCCTGAACCATCAGCAGTGAGTCTTCCATGGCAATTGATGCACTGTTCATTGCTTTGCCCTTTGCTCATTGTTTTGTCCCTGTCTGTTTGCAGGTAGGTGCTTGTGACAGAGCACACACTTGCAATGCAGGGGTGTTACAGGGGTACAACACAATGCTGGACAGCACCAGGGTTTGTAACCCCACGCATGAGGCTTCTGCATGTAAACAGTGAATACCCACCTTTCCTTACCCACATCCCCCTGCTCTGGGAGATCCATGGGCATCCATCTGTTCTGGCATGGAATCTTCCATGCTGCAGTTGCATCACTGCTCCACCATGGTCCTCCATGGGCTGCAGGGGTGCAGCTGTCTTACAATGGTCCTCACCATTGGCTGCACAGGAATCTCGGCCCTGGTGTCTAGAGTACCTCCTACCCTCCTTCTCCACTGACCTGGGTGTCTACAGGGTGGTTCCTCTCACACATTCTCACTCTGCTCTGACTGCAATTATTCCTGTGCAATAATTTAATTTTTTTTTATTCTTAAATATGTTATCGCAAAGATGTCACTGTCACTGATGGGCTTGGCCTTGGCCAGTGGCAGAATCTTCTCAGAGAAGCCACCCCTGGAACCCCCATTCTGCTATCAAGACCAGGCCACACAAAACCAGTTTGCAGCATTTGAGAGTTTCTGTCCTGACCTACTTGATCCCAGGACACAGTAGCTGAGGAAAAGAAATTTGGGGCACTTCCCAATACAATTACATACAAACAGAATTATTGAAGACAAGCTTTTTTTCATTTTAACCTGGTCGGTTTTTGTTTGTGTTTTATTTTTTTTCCTGGGGTATTATTTGCCTCAAGGCGAATACATGTTCCATCTTCTGGTACATGTTCCAAGTATAACAGCGTAAGACCCTTTTCTTAGGGAGTTCTGTGACTACAGTGAGCTTGGCGTTTGTTTTTTTTGGGAGGGAGTTTAGAGCAGAAGGACAGAAAGATCAAGGCAGAACCAACTAATAACACCTCTGTGACAGCCTGTTTAAGAAGAAAAAAGAGGGTTTTGCACAGATGTAATTGCAGCTGAAGAAGAGAGGAATGAGAATATGTGAGAGGACCAACTATGCAGTAATCAATTCCAGTGAAGAAGGAGGGGGAAGAGGTTCTCCCCTCCCCACCCCTCCAATGACAATGGTATAAACCCTCTACACCCTTTCCAAACAGAATATTGCTCCTCATTAGCTGAGGACAATAGGATCAAAGATTGAAAGCAAAGTCATTGCCCAGTTTAAGAATGAATGATTGTATACTTCCCATTGAAAGGCTTTTGAGGAGGATTCCTTATTCACAGAAATGGTTTTGAAAAAGACATTTTTCATTGGGGGAGCCATGGTGCTTTGATTCCTTTTTGCAGTAAGTGGACAAAGTGGATGGAAAAGCAGAACTAAACTGGTAGCTGTTGTCAGTCTTTGCTAATGCCTGATAACAACTCTGTTACCACCTTGAACACACAGAGCTGCATATGACAATGTGGATATTTAGGACTGGGTACAAATCCCAGCAGTTAAAAAACACTTTCTTATTTTCTTTTTAATGCAGAGTAGCCATGGCAGCACGGAGCATTAAGGAGACTGGAAACCTGGCTTTGAAGTCTTGATTTACCTCTGTGTGGCGTCGTGTAAGGCATGGCAGAGTGCCAGCTGCTCCATAAGCAGCTGCATTTGCCCTGGGACAGCTGGATGTCTTTAAGGCAGCACTGGGAGCTATTCTAGCCATCCTCACACATAAGTCGGACCCTGATGTCAGAGGGCATTAAAGGTCTTTGGGCCACTTCACCTTTTAGATTCTTAGTTTTTCAGAAATTAGAAGCTACCACCCCTTTGACAAGTTAAATTTAAACCTGTATGGCTCCACAAAAATCCTTTAGTATCTAGTATCTAAGCTAGACTGAAAAGCGCTTGAGTAGAGACTTACAGGTGTTGTTTTAGAAAATTATTTAGGTTCCTAAGTTCCCACTGCATTTTGATACATCACTTATTCAGCTGTAATATGATAAATTCATCTGACAAAGAATTGACTCCAAAATTTATACCTGGATTTAAAATAAAAATGAAAACTCAGTTTGTTGTTTTTAAATGGTTTACCTTCCATATGAAAGAAAGAATCTCAATTTTTTACCTTTTTTCTTTTGGGAAAAGATTTTTTTGATAATATTTTTAAATTCTATCTTCAGCATAACACAGTGGTTCTTTTTTATTTAATTATTTTATTTTTTTTTTAATTTGGTAAACTTCAGCTTAACTTTAATCAGTGAGTAATACTATCAAAAATACTTACACCTTCAAAATCTCTAGTAAATGAATATATATTTTCCATGTTTTATTTCAGTACTGATTCATAGGGATGGCTGTACCATGTAAAAGCCCCCATCAAAATGCCAGGCATGTAACAACTGAAATCAGTCTTCCCATTTACCGTTTTCATCAAAAAAATTGAGCAGAGGCTTTAAAACCATTCCCTGAAATGAATGGTAGAATTGAACCAAATATTCTTTCCCCTCTGCTGATTCCTACATGAGTCCCTACCATGTTATTGCATATGTTACTTGTTATTTTTTCTTCACAAATTCATTCAGGAATTAGCTTATTTTCTTGCACATGATTTCCTAGAATCAGCTCTAAAATGGGTACTACTGACTTAAAATTCCCAGACCGACTTCACAAACAGGAGTGGCTGCTTAGCAGCTCCTGTCCCATGCACTCTCAGAAAATCACTTCCAAGATCTTCTAAATCATCTTGGCATCTCTAAATATTTGAACATTTAAGAAGAAAGCAATATGCCACCCATGTAAGGAGAGAAGAAAAGGGGGTGGAGGCGGAAGAGAGCAAACAAATATGAGAACTAAAGGCACTAAAAATAAGATGGGAAGAATACTGAGGCAGAAGTTTGAAAAGTTACTGCCCTGTACCCTCACCTCCCTTCCTCTGCTGAGAGTTCCTTCATTTAGTGTTCACTCAGCAAAAAGGATGTACATCTTAATAAACTCAATACAAAATCTGGTGTCTTATTTTCAAAAACTAGTAAAAATGGATTTTCACTACTTCCCCAGATCTTGTTCTCTAGAGGCTCAGGGTGTGACTTGCATTTCCTTCTGCTGGCACAGTGGGGTGGCAAAAGAAGAGCAAGGACAGTGACCTGTCCTGAAAAGTTAATGAGCATGATTGGCTCATTGTGACCTGTACTGAAAAGTCAATATTGGCATGATTGGCTCTTAAAGAATTGATCATAGTTTGCCTCAGTGTGTCAGGGTTCATCTCAAGCCATGCCATGCCACTCTCAGCAGTCTCTTTCTAAAACTGTGAGAGTCTCAGCTGGTTGGCTGGATTCATTATAGTTGTGGAGTTTCTACCGTAAGCTGGTTGTGAGTTACCCTGGTTGCTGAGTTTAGAAGCAAGGAGTGATGGTGCAGCTCCAACAAGACCATTGTTAGTTCATGAAGATGTATATGCAAGCGCTGATGAGCATGGCATTGTCTTCTGACAGTGAACATACATCAGAGGAAGAGTAGAAGGATCACTATTATGAAAATTTAGTGTCCTGGACTCCTCCTCTCTGAACAATATCTCAACCAGCTGTGGTCAAGAAAGATGGGAAGGCCTGATGGCTGTTTGTTGTAACCCTCTGGATAGTTTCCAGATTTGCCAGTTCATGTCCAGAGAGGGGATTTCCACTGCCATTTGCTAGCAGGAAGTGAAGAAAGGTCTCCTCCCACACCACAAAATCCCTTTGATCTCTAAAAGACAGCACATCTGGTGTAAGTTCAAGTGACTTCTCAGTTGCCTTAGGTCAGCAGCTCACAGGCTGCAGCCAGAAAAGTCCATTTTTCTTGGGCAAGTGTTATGGCCAGAGCTTGGAATTAGGAGATCACAAAGGCTGGCAGGGCTCACTTTCTTTGATGGTATCACTCTCTATCATTCACAGGGGAGTGCCCTGGATCCTGCATCTCTGTATGCTTGGACTGCTTATGTCTAAAGCAGCAGTAATCTTATACAGCTGCAGGTCCATCCATCAGGTGCTACTGGTATTTTTCTGTGTTATACAGGCCTCCTAGGGTTTATAATATCATTGAAGATGAAGATGATTAATAACAAACATCAGCAATCCCTTATAAGGAACAGAACCAACTATAACCATTGCCTCAAAATGAAGGGTTAAGTTCTAACCTTCTAAGTTGGAAACTAGTCAATAAAATAAATCCTTAAGAATTTTATTCCTTTCCTTCTTAATTCCCCTGTCTAGATTTCCTGAACGATAGCTTAATAATTTATTGCCTACCCACTCATTATTTCTTTTCTTTTCCCTAACACTCAGTAGAGAAATATTTATGATATCCAGACTCTCCTTACCACAACATCCTTATTAATTTTTATTTAACTTAAAATTACTAACCCTTTCTCATCTAGTCTTCCAGCTGTAAAGAATAGTCAAGGCTGTAGGGCTGGTCTCTGCAAAATTAGCTCCCCTTGAGCTAGTTATTCCTTTATATGGTCTGCAAGGTTCAGTATTCAGAAAAACAAGTGAATTTACATGGGTCAGTTTTGTCAATTGCAGCCTTATGTTTAGGGCACCACAGCAATGTGAAGGCATAGGCTGAGATTCACTAAGGGTAAAGATGAATGCATGATGAAAAAGCCTGCTTGATATGGCTGATACAGAGCACCTAACTCATCTCTGAAAAAAACATGTTTTACAAATCATATCAGGCGCTGCAATCATATTTTGAAACAGTCATCTGTAAATCCAAGTCCAGTGCTCCACTTCTAGATGTGAAGAGCTCCAAGATCTGGTCTTAATTTAGAAAAGTCCATGGTCTTCAAAATGCACAAAAGTCTACCTGCCTCTCCTGTGTCCTCCTGCATCTCTGTTGTTGGACACCTGGAGATCCAGGCTGAGGTGAATATTACCAATTAAAAGGTAAGTTGCTTGTATCTGAGTGGCATCTGCTTGCATGACTTGAAAAATGAAATCCAAAACTCTCAGAACTGTGTGACTGGGAAGAAATTATGTGTGAGGCAGTAAGTGCACTGTGGCTTGCATTACTCCTAAGGTCCATGAATGTTAAATCTATTTGAGGATGCCACAGCTCAGTTGCTTGAGTGAAGAGAGCAAACACTTTTGGAGCCAACAGCTGTAATTTCACATTTGTGGACTGGGCAGCAGGGCAACTTTGTTTCCTTGAACATTTCTTTATCACAGCACTTTCTTTTTCCCCATCTCTTTCACTTGCCTGTTCTGCCTCCCCTGCTGCCTCAGCCTGGTTTATTTGATTTATTGCGAAGTCACTGGGGAAGCTCAAGTTACAGCTTTGAAGTACACAGTGACTTAAGGGTCCTTGGCATGCACACACTTCCCCTGTCTAAGTTGCGTCAGGCTTTGCCCACTCACAGAGAGGCCCTTTCCTGAGTAAGGGAACAGACTTTTATAGCTCTTGATCTTTACAAATTACCTGTGGGCCATACACCAGACTCTGGGTTTTCAACTATTTTGGTCTGGGTTTTTTATTTATTTTCAGGTATAAGGCATGCATAACAAGGTTAGTTTTTGTGAAAACTAAAGAAAACCAGAGCTAACAATGGCTAAATTTTATGCAGCCATACAAAGTTATCCAGTTAACTTCCTAAGCAATAAAAAAAAGAAATACACTATGCAAAACAATGAATGAGATCCTGTTCTAAAAATTTCTCTTCTCTGTTGATGGGCACATTTGTTTTCAAATTCACAGATGTGACTTTCCAAAATCGTAGTTGTCTTATACATCTTCCACATGACTGTTTTTTTACTTGAAAATGTCTTCCAGAAAACCAAAAGAAAGAAAAAGTATTTGTAGACACGAGTCATCAGAGTAACATTGAAAGAGATTTGCACAACTCTGGACAGCAAGCATAGAATTACCATCATAACACATTTTTCCTGTGGTGAAGTGGTTGTTCTGGCATTATTTTCTTTTTTTTCTATTCTATTTAATGCATAAGCAAACCTTTCATCAACAGTGGTTAAATGCTCAAGAAAAAGTTATATACAAGATTATTTGGTTGTTACTGCAGATAGATATAGATAGATATAGATATAGATATAGATATAGATATAGATATAGATGTAAATGTATTAATACTTTTTTGCCATATAAAAATCTACAGGCTATGTTTACAAATGTGAATTCTATCTTACTCTGAAAAAATTTGTATATTGTTTTTGGTTTTTTTCAAGGAAACTGAGATAAAGTTGCTTCTTAACTTTTCTAGCTCGTTGGAACTGAACATGTTATTATTCTCTTGAAACTTCTCTTGAAAGCACAAAAAATTAATCTAGATATTTTAACCCTTTTTCATAGCAGTCAAGATGTTTTGGATGACAAAAATTATCTCTGCTGATGCTGCTCATAAAAGCAGAAGCATGATTAGTACCACTTTGTTCCGGTTAGTGCAGCCATCATGTGATAGGTGAAGCACTTGTAGGTTGGATTTATAACCAAATTCCAAGCGTCAGAGTTTGTGCTGAGGAGATATGGAAAGATTAGAAGTACATAAGTGCCTCTACATAAGTACATATTGCAGGAAACCTATTGTACTTTCCATGCATAAGTCCTTAACCTTTGCATAGTGTAATAACTTTTCTTAAATAAATTGGCAGTGTTATACTACTAAATTGCCAGCCTATTTAGAGATTTGTACATAAAATTTTTATGTTTTTCTCCATTGAAAAATACGAAAGATTTGGAAAATACTTAAAAATATGTAAGTATTCCACTTACTAGCACTTCTAGCCAAATCACCAGTGCTTCCTTGAGTATTTGTTTCTTGTGGTGTACAAACTGTATGGAATGCTGGGCATAGCAACATTTCACAAGAACACTTCATCTGAGTCATGCTTTCCTGTCATTCAGAGTGCTTGAGCTTGAACTCTGCTGAGTTCAGAAGGCAGATTGTTCTGAGTCTCAGCAATAGTGTCTGGCAGGAACTAGTCCACTGCTTCTGCTCTGCCTAGGGGATACCTTGCCTAAAATGTGCTCCATAAATGCTCACTATTATGGCTATTTGAATCTCTCAGGAAATAGTTAGCAATTAGGAAGTTTTCTGCTGAGACCTTGACCAAATGCTGGAGCAAACATTTGGATATGGAGTGTATGATGCTCCCTTTGGTTTAACATTCAAATAGCAACAAGCCTGCATGGAAGTCAAGGTAGCCGAGGTTTGGGGAAAAAAAAAAAAAAAAAATAAAGGTTGTTTGTTGGGCTCTGGATCCCATATTTTTTTTTTTTTAAATTCACATGACAGTTCACAGCCAAACTGATTTCAGAACTTCTCTGAAAGGACCCTGCAGAGCACGCAGCATCTGGGATGGGAAACAACTTGTTGCACACATACCCTTATGCCCACAGCACTCTGAGTACACAGCTACTGTTTTCAGAAACAAGCAGCCAATGCCTTCAGTTTCTCAGCCAGAAAGGGTAAATTGTGTCCCACTCCTTGAATTATTGATATACAGCATGTCTGCAGGACCCGCTCCAGCCTTGTGCAGGAAATTATGAAGTGGATCATAGGTGTGCAGTAGTTTGGATGCCTCTGCTAGTTTCAGTGTCAATGAAACCATTTGCATTTCCTCTGCTTTTTCCAGGCTCTGCATGAGTACTGGTGGATTTTAGGGATTAGCTAATCATTTGGTGGGACTAGCTAGTTTAGCAAGATAAACTAATAAAACTAGAAGTGCAATATTTGATTACAGGATGTAATGAAGACATCAGTTATAAGGACTGGTAAGATACATTTTTTATGTCTTCAAGATAGGCTTAATACTAGAAAACATGTTTTTTTTTCAAAATAAATTTGTTAATCTACTGTAAGTGTTCAGCAAGCTACATGAAAGCCAATGAAGATGATCGCATTCTCCAGTCTGACTTTCAAAATCTATGAATTTCTGAACTGACTTTTGTAGCAAGTGCTTCTCTCACTCTATTAAACTAGTTCTAATTATTTATATGTGTTGGTGAACAGTAGTTGGTTATGTGTGAGCCCATGCAACTAACTATCTCCTATTGTGTCCCACCTGATGCTGAAATCTCCAGAGCTTTCAGAGTTGATATTGAGGACAGACAGAAGGAAAATCATGGGTTGCTTTTACTACTGCTGCCTAGCTTGGATTTCTGTGCCAAAAGTCCTGTAGGACAGAAGCTCTTTTTACTGAAGGAAAACACGTGGTATTAATGAGATGTGCAGTAATGCATTTTCGATTCCAAAGCTATCCCAGAGGGAGGTGCTTCAAGGATTAATGGAAAGCAAAACACTAGTTATCTTGTTAAAATTTCATTTACTGTCCATCTTATCAGGGCTTACAAAAATGAAAGTTATTTATGTTTTCAGGATGTGTGATATTTCATTCTCCGGAGTGGTTGTTCCTTCAAATTTTGCCTGATGATTTAAAACACAAAGACTAAATACAAGAAGGAAGAATCTTTATTTTATGGTAGGGACTTCTTCCTCAAGGCTTGGGTAGTACTGAGAAAAGGCAAGAAGACTTTTTCCTTTAGTTGAAACTAAAGCACTAGTTAGTTAATTTTGTTTAACCCTGCATTTCCTGAGCACTCCAGGATAGTTCTCAAAGTTAGACAGGTTAGCCAGGAGAATAAAAGAAGCACACAACTGTCTTGCCTCTCGTTTCCCCCGTTGTTTTCAAGAGCAATCTCATATCCCCTGTGATATTAGCAAAAAGAACATCTCAAAGCATGTTCTACAGCCTTAACAGGTCAGCAGAGAACTGTTTTCCACTGAAATTTACTTCTGGCCTTAGGCTTTGGTTTAGCAGAGAAATGTATATAAGATGACTTATTTTGGTAATCAAAGTTTTGGTACAAAACTTTTCATCTTGACTCCTTTGGAAGTGTACTACTGCTAGCTGAGCAATGCAGGATGCTCTAAATATTCACTAGTTTTCTTTAAACTATTTCCAAAGAAGAGATCTGTCAAAAATCAACATTTTCATGCAGATGGAAACAGGGTTTTTTCCTACGAGAAGATACAAACGCCCAAGGGCATTCTTCATAACAGGAAAATTATTTGCAGTTGGTCAGACAAGCTGTCTAACTCAGGTAATCTACAGTTCATCAGGTCATGTGGTTGAAACTGAAGTCCAAGACGAGACACTCTGTTCAGTTAAAATAAATTATAATGATTTCTTTTTTGTGTGTGTGTATGTGCATGGGCCAGCATGTGTGTTTTTCCATGAGAGAATCTGGGATTATTTGCTCTATGTGTGCTAAGGTGTCTGCAAAACCTTTAGACAGCAGCAAACCAAACTGAAGAACAAAGCAGACATTTCATTCATCAATTTACTTTAAGGGGGGAAAAGAAAGGACAAACTATTTCAGGAAAGAAGACACAGATGTTCTACATTAAAAACCAGGAGAACTGGGAGAAATACTCCTATAGCAGATGTCTAGTATCAAAATACCTGACATAGTGGTGTCCAAATAACTTCTGGTGAGCAAAGTCACCAAATACCTCTCCTGAAAGAGGATGAGAGATGTGTTTAGCATTCTCACTGGCAATCACCAGTGGCTATCCAAGTGTATTCCCATCAGCAGGGCTGGGAAAGGAAAGACTTGCCTTGTCATTGCTTGACTCTGGAGGTAATAGGAGAAATTTTCAGTAATTGTTTATACTGTAGGTGTAAACCCCATATCCCCAGTGGAAACCCAAGCCATGCAGTGTTAAGCTGTGTGTCAGCACACGGTGCTCGATGATCCCTGTCCTGAGATTTTATTTCTAAATGAGATCTAAAAACAAAGGCAGGGAAATATGTTTGTCCCAATTGCTGCCCTGTGACTAAGCCTCTTGGTCTTTCACAAATTAATCAGTGCCCTCGCCTACTTTTGCAGGTGTTGAGACAAAGCAAAGTGTAACCCCAGTCTAATTTGGGTAGGAAACTATTCTGTAAGACTGTTGTGAAGCAATTGGCAGAGCTGACTTCACCAAAAACAAGTGACATGGCATTCCTTCAGCAGTACCCCACATCAAGCCACAGGCTGGGCCACTGGGTTTTGCTGCTGCCCTGGTAGCAAATTGCCCCACAGTGCAGTGGAGGAGGGCAGGAAAAGGACCAGTCCTTAAGCTTCAGTGATGCTGGTCTTTTTCTCGTCTTGCTCCCCTAGCCAGGCAACTTCCCTGAACAAAAAGGGATGTTGTTGCTTACAAAAAGGTCCAGCAAATCTCTAGTTAATGCCTACATGTGCTTCTGATTATCTCTTCCTCCTCCTCCCCCCTCCACTGAAAACTGTGGTTTGTGTGCAGCTCAGAGAAAGCAGTCAGAGGAAGTACAGGGCTGTTTTAGGGAGCTGCTGATTTTCTCCAGTTGGTCCTGACTGTAGCAAAGAAACAATTCTTGTACATATATAGCTTGTATATAACTTTACTGGGCATTTCTTCCTGGACAGGAAACTGGAAGCACAAGAAGAAAATAAATATGGTCACAGTAACAATGCATATCTTTAACAATATCCTCTCACTGCTTGATCCAAGAGCCATGAGAGTTTAAACCCTTCCTCTAGACCACTGCCACAGGCACCACTAGGGAGCTCAGCCCTGAGTTTGGTCACTCATCCTCTTCTCATTCACTTGAAGAACGGGAATTTTGCTTCACCGCAGCATCAGGACACACTGCTTTCATCATATGTTCAAAAATTCTTTGATACCTCCAGAATTTTCTTTTATTTTCCCATGTGAAAGACCTGTGAAATCTCCACCAGACTTTAGTGAAGTAATCAGCACAGCCAAGTTCTTCACCAAACACAAGTGACCTGGCGTGCTCTCCACTATCTGTTTGTAGGAGTCACTGCTAGCAGGGAAGAACCACAAAACACCTAAGTCCTGACTAACAAAAAGCTATCTATGAAGATCTGGCAGGTACTCATGCATAGGTTTTATCCTTGCTCACTAGGAAAAGGTTTCTTCTCCCCGGGAAAGGAAAAATTACCTTTAAGAAATTTGCCAAGAAAGCAAGATTGACAGGGAATTATCCTGTGCTTAAAACAAGCATCTTGAGAGCTGGAACAGAAGTCAGAAGATTGGTGGTGGTGGTGTTTGTGTGCCCTGCATAATAAATTGCAAAACTGACAAAAACTGGGCTTAAGGTCACGAATGTCAAAACATAATTTCCAGTCCTCCCTTCCTACTTCATTTCCCTGTCTTCAGGAAAATAAGTAGCTGATTGTTATGTTACAAGACAAGAGTCCAGGAGACATCCCTCACAGGCAGTCGTATCTCATCAAATGGAATTGCTTGGATATAGTCTCCAACTGTTGCAGCACATGTCCTTCCAGCTGGATGGAAGCTTCCCCTGTTATTTGTATTATAATAACATTTTATAATATATTTTTGAAATATTTGGAGTCCCAGCTGACATAAGATCCTTACCATATCATTTGCATGGCTGGGGAGAGAAAATCCTGTGGTGTCTAAAGCCTACATATAAACAATTCAAAATACATTCCTCAGAGATCCACATACTCTTCCCATAGTATTCTGATAGCAGTGGTTTCACCTGATCTTTTGGGTGAAATTATATGGAATTATATCAGTAAGAATTCTTAATCCACCCTATTTCTTCTGTGAATAGTACCATCTACAACACCACAATCTGACTTGAAACTTCTGATGGATTTTCCTGAGAGAAAACATCTGTTGACTGAAGTTTAATTCTTCCTGCTTTTGTTTCTAAAAAAAACCAACAAAAACAAACCAAACCAAACTCATCTAAAGTTTTTGTTGTAAAATTTAAATACTCAAATCAAAAATTGTATTGGTTTACACTGAAAATAAGGTTTGTCAGGGGCTTCATTCTGCTCTTTCTTATGAGAGCAGGGGAGAAAATAATTGTATGGTTTCTTCAAAAGTAACAATTTCTTAAAAACTCTGTGTCTGTTCAGAACTGTACATTACCTTGTCTCTGGTACTTTCAGAAAATGCCCATCTGCAAGTAATATGTTCCCTGGTGGAACTTAGGGCCTGTCTAGAGGGAGGGGATGGTGGGAAGGGGAGCAAAAGGAGAGCAGACATACCCTCCTCCAGTGCTTGCTCCTGTTCACAGTCCCAGTGCTCAGTGCCCAGGCCTGCCTTTCTCCAGCCTTGCCACATGCTGGAGCAGAGCTCGCAGGCAGCCCCACAAAGGGCTGCCACAGCACCTCCCCATCTGCTGCCCATTCCCGCGCAAAACGCGCCAGTCTTGTGTCGGCAGGGGCCAGCACCCTGGAGCTTCTCCTGCTCAGCAAAAATACCGAGCAATCTCCAGAGCTGGATGGCATCCAGCCCCCAGGAGGGCTTGGAGTATCCTCTTTGAAGATTCTACAGGTCCGATGATGTATCCTTGAGAACAGCGCTGTAAAACTTGCTGGTTTCTAATGGGGGGTCATTGCCCACTGGAAGCTTTATGGCATTATCAAACAAACATTATCAAAATGGCATTATTAATCAATATTAGAGGAATGAAGATAAAGGTGAGCTTGTCCACACACCTGAAGTCTGGCTGCACCATGGCAATGCATTTTAAGGACCCCATGTGCACCAGGTGTGAGTCATTTACTGTGGGATGGAATCCCATCCCACTTGGCAGCAGGAAAAGAAGAAGGAGAAGGAGAAGGAAAAAAGGGAATGAAAACTGGAAAGAAAAAGGAAAAAAGGGAAAGGAAGAGGGAAATGGAAACGGAAACAGAAGCAGAAAGGAGAAAAGGAAAAGGAAAAATGGAAAGGGAAAAGGAAAAGCAGTATTTCTGGCTTTGGAAAATTTATCTATTTTTACCTATTTGAACCAAGTTATCAGGGATATGAAATATTAATATGGGTTAAAAAGTCTTAGAGTCTTGCTTAAACCGCTATATTTACTTCATGGGGTCTGGCAGAATGAGAAAATACATAGTGACAGCTGATTGTTATCAGGTGAGAACCTGGAGCATGACTGTCAATAGTCCCAACCCTTCTAACTTACAACACAGTCTCTCTTGTACACTGACCCACCTGTGCCTCTAAGATCTGGTTTTGTAGCTGATGAATTGTAAGCAATGGCTGGCTTTCCATGAAGTATCTGGGAATTGCACTAAGCCAGATACAAGCACATTACACCCAAACTTCACTCCTTGAATTCCTGATTCCCCAAGGTGACTGCAGTAGCATTTGTCAGTAGAATGATTCTGATGCTCCATAAAGCCAGAAGAAAATTAATACTAGGGAGGCAGGGTTACAAAAACAAATTAACTTTCAAATTCTGCTAAATGGAAGAAACCAGATAATTAAGAAAGACAGACTGATGTATTTAGTCTGACAACAACATAAGTAGCCAGAGCATCCTCTCAACCATTAAATGCTGCCTTCATTTCAATTTCTGCTACAATTCTCTTTTTTCGTCAATAGGTGCTCTAGTTTTGTTAGCATTAACTGTTGGTAGAGATCTGTCAAATATAAATACAAACACCACTTATCATCCTAATTATTATAGATACAATACAACTGTTTATATGTCATAAAGGAAGATGGGAACACCTCAAATGTAAATTTCCAATAGCTTTTGAGCCCATAGAAAAATTAGAAGAATTTGACACAATTAACTATATTCTATAGTTAACTATATGAGCTATATAACAGCAGAGAAATTCCAAATAAGATTCAAAACCTTGAGAGATATAAAGGAATTCCCAGTTGACACAGAACCACATTTTGTCTGGCATGATCTCTAGCAAGTCATGTTGACCTGGTTTCAATATTGGTACTTCTGGTCACGTCCAACTTGTCTCAAGTTTTAGCCTTCTGCTGTTATCAGGTGCAGAATCTCAGTTTGAGGCAATGTGAAATAAGTAGCTCATAAACACTGGACTAATTGTCAGTTCCCTTCCTTTCAGGTGATTTCCACTTTCCATTTTGACTTTATGCCTAAATACTATCAGAAATACTGTGCAGCTCATTCTGAATGGAATACTAACATCCACATAAAAGACAAGTAGTGTGCATAACCTGTCTTCAGGGAAGCCTAAATTTAAGCATAAGCCTTATGACTACTCCAGGTAGGAAAGAATCTTTGAAAACTAGAACATGGCCTCTGCTTAGTTTTTGCACAAGCGTGGATTACTCCAAACCACCATTCACTGATGACTCCCCTCCATCTGAGGGGCCAGTATGAGAGGGCAAACTGAGTTGCTCCTTTTGCCTTAAAGAAGGAACGAGTGTAGCTCTTTTGCTTCCACAGGCTGCCTCTTTCCACCAAACCAACTGAAATGGAGGGCTACCTTCTGTTAAATTCTGATGAGAATGGATGTCAGGCTTTAAAGCTGCTGGGGGACATCTAAGTCATCTAACTGTTCCCATCATGCCCAGAGAGAATGTGATCATGTGCATGGAAACAAACAAGCAAATAAGATAAGCATTTCAGATATGTCTTTCAGTTGTGCCAGGGTTGAATTGTTGTACTGAACTGACTTTACCTCTGCCCATGAGACCTGTACAGTATGGAAACAGTATTGTTGCTTCCCCTTTTTGCACAAAAAATAAGTACACACAGAGGAACATTTCTTATTATACTTAAGAGTACAACACTTGGCTCTTGTTCCCCCTTATTCATGCTTAACATTGTAGTTTTGGGCATCAATATGAGAAGACAATTTAACAAAGGTTCCTCAAGCATTCAGATTTTAAAACAAATTCTCTTGACTGTCTCCAGCTCCCTATTGTATTAGTAAATATTTTAAGTCCAGATTTGGCACAGGACTTGGGGACAAGCCTAAGACAAAGAGTATATTTACTTCCTAGTATCTCCAATGCTTTTAAAACTAGACATGTTCACCATTAAGTACAGGCATGAATCTTCCACAAGCGAGTGGTGTAGAACTTGTTCCAAAGCCTTGCGGAGTCTACAAAAAGGGTTACATTAATATTCTTGGTTTCAAAACAGACCCGTAAAGAGAGAGCCTTGCTGCTTCAGTGTGGAAATTTAACAGAAAGGAACTTCAAACTGCATAGGAAAAAAAACAACAAACCAGAATCTCTGAGGTTCTCTGAAAACCTGGGTTTATAGTGAGGATAGGACTGTCTTAAAGCACTTTTCTACTTGACTATGCTGTCTTCACTGTCCTCAAGACGTAAAGCCAGAACAAAGTCCATAATTTCTGGAAATTCAGTCTTTATAGTCCACAAGTCAAGAAATGGATTGCACTTTCCTATAGAGATAATCCACTAGAGTGCAGGCTTTATCCACAACTAAAAGAAAATAAATAGTCAGGTTCTATTCATGCTCCTGTGTTGCATGCAGAACAGCCAATAATTACCAAATGACTCCACAGCAGAGAGAAGAGCATGGAGGTGCAGTTCACTTCTATTTCCAGGAAGATGCTGCTGCTGGCAGGTCCTTTAGCTGCATGCCAAAGCACAGATCAGCATCCCTCTCCCACAGTGTCTCTCTGATTTTAGGGTGTTGTTGCAAGTTTTGTGAGGGGTCCTCCTCTGAGTCCAGCTCATTCCTAATACCTCTACTTTTGTCTCTGTTGCTACAGGTCATGTTAGATATGGGTGTTGGAAGATTGTGTTTCTAGTAAAGTTTATAAATACTTTATGTCCATAAGCATTTTTGAGAAATGCAGCTTTGCCAGAACTCTTTGTTTTATGAAAGTACTTCAAATTCAGGAAAGCATTCCTTTTTCCCGTTTTAGAAAAGACATTGTAACCTTTCATTTCTCTTTTTTTTTTTTTTTTTATTTTTTTTAAGAAAAACCTTCTTTTCATCTTTGTTCTACTTTTTGCTTTTTCTCAGAAAGTGAGGAAAAAGCATTCAGAACCTAAAAGGAAAGGGATGGGAGTAAACAAAGAAAACAGGGAGGGAGTCCTCTCTCACTTTCCTCTCCCCCGTGTTTTTTTTTGTGACCTGTGTTCTCTCATGGAAAAAGACGCACAGCCTCCAACATTTTTATAATTTAAGTCAGCTTCAAAGAAGAGAAAGCAGGGCCCTTCACATCTCCCTGCTCAGATGTGCAGAAGTGGGCTGCAAAACTGTGTAGCCCCCTGCCAGCCTACTCCAAATCTCCTGGAGCAGTGGCGTGGGAGTGTCAACACCCCCTGTGTCTCATGTACCTCCCAGGCTTGCCAGGATGTCAGTTCCCCAAACTGGTCATAGTTTCCTCAGCCACAGCTCTCCTGCTGCCCCATATCCTTCCTCACCTAGGCAGAATAAGGCCCCTGAACTAAATCCACTAGGTTTCATGTAATGCCATCAGCCTCATATGTAGGGTAGTTTGCTGCCCTTGAGAAAAGTATGAGTGGCTTCAGATTGTGTGCCCACAAGCAGAATTTAATTTACAGCTCTTCTGGACACTCTTGTCTGGCAATTAGTAGCCATAGAAAGAAGAAAATATTCTGTGAAGCAAAATACCATGTTTCACCTACAAGAGCTTCCTGCCATGGTAAATTTCAAGGTGATCAGGGAATCTGGTTTAATAGAAGTTCCCAAGCTCAAGGCAACAAAATTTCATTTTTCAAATAACAGTGAAAAAGTACAGCCAACAGTGGGTGAAGTATTTGAACAGGTCAACATGACATGGCATAGCTACCTCTATGCTTATGAAAGCAGTGGAAAATGAACTTTCATCACTGCCAGTTTATGAGGCTGCCATTAAAAGGTAATTGCAAAGTAATTTCATCTGGTAGTGTAGATGTTTAAACCTAGCAGGCAACCAAGTACCACACAGTCACTTGTTCACTAGGGCCAGCTACCACTGTGGGGATGGGGAGCAGAATCAGAAAAAGGTCAAAACCTGTGGATTGAGATAAGAACAGTTTAATTATTGAAATAAAATAAAATAAAAGTAAAAATTGTAATGAAAAGGGCCACTCTGGTGAGGAAGAGGTTAACTTTCAAGAGAGAAACGTGGCTGCAGATACAGGGCTAATAAAATACTTGCAGTTAGCTTTTCCTATCATTAACTTCTCAACTTTTTTTTCTTCTGCAGCCCTTTTAGTGGGTGCAGCTGGTACCACTCACACACCATCCCGCTGATTCCTGTGATTTTGAAGCTCAGTGGATGGTAGCATTTAGATGTGTAGCTGGCAGCAAGCTGTGAAGTGCTACCATTTGGCAGTCATCTTGTGGAAACCCCATTATTAACAAGCATGAGTGCACATCTATTGTGTTATGAACATTCCTCGGAGCCTTTTGCTAATTTCACACCTTGATTCTTTGTTATAAGGAAGGTGCCTTTCATATTTTGTAAAGTGTAGACTTTGTAAAGTGTGGGGGTGCCACTGCTCATTTCAGTCCTGGTAGATAGATTTGGGAAAGGGTCATTACTTTCAGTTGGGACAAAGTTAATTCCCACCATTAATAGTCATTAAGCACATCTGCTGATTTTATTTCTCAGGTTTTTTCTAGATTTCCATCATCTGGTTTTCAAGTTCATAACATGGTTACAAAGAGTTATGTTTGACCTTCAGTTATTCTTTTTTGTTTATATTTTGTTTTATTCTTTCACACAATTACTGAACTGCCACAATTTGGGCTTGATGTCTTCACTCAAGTCTCCTTGTTTTGCAGCTTCACAGAAGACGGAGACAAAAGGTTCTTCTGCTGACTAGAAGAGAATGCAATGAAAATTAATTTTGCCAAAATTTCACTATTTTTCTTGTTGTCTCTGAATTTTAAATTTCTTTGTACAAACAATGGGACTTGGAGATGTCTCGGGGCTGCTCCAAATAACCATGTGACAGGTTTGGACCTCAGGTACCCATAGTGATAGGAAAAGACTATACTGAAAATTGTCTTTGAACAAGTCTAACTGCTTTTAGTTAGACTGGCATAGCAAACCTGCAAAAGCAATGTATCTTAAAATTTACCTCAATCTCAAAGCCCAGTAAGACTGAGGTTTTTGCCTGCTGTTTCTAGAGAAGTTCCCATTGTTACAATATGCATAAAGATATTTATTTGTATATCTTTATTCTACATTAGGTCATTGGGGTAAATATTTTAAAAGAATGGGCTATGAAGACTGTACATTACTGGTTATTGGTTTGGGGTTTTCTTTTTAATGGAATCTGCATTTCTGCTAAAGTCAATCTGGCTAGCAGCCATTTAAAACAGGTATTTTTACTGCATCCTGTAATAAGAATTCCATATAATATCCAGTATAGAGTTTTAAAATTTGGACTCCTGGAGCCATTTTCTGTACTTCTGCTATGCAGCTTTTTACTGGGGTTTCAGAAAAGCCAGCAGCTTCATGTTTACTGCAAACACAAAGTGGATTGATGGCTCCCCAGTCAACCCTAGCTGAGTGTAGGTGAAGGAGCAGAGGAAACACTGCTATGAGGGAGGCACCAAGTGACTCGCCCTGGGCTGTGCATGCAGACACGATTGCAACACGAGTCTGGACTGGAACAGAGAGCCTGCATGTTCCTCCTCACTGCCTGCGCCACCACATGTGCTGAGGGGTCTGATGGTGACACGTACCAGCCCAGTCCAGCAGCCCAGGTTAGACCCCCCTGCAAATGCAAACCTGCTGCAGATGCATTTACCCTCTGCAAATGCACACCTGTGCTGGGCTGGGCTGGGCTACAGCAGCAGGAAACTGACCTCCAGAGAAAAGAACAAAATTGCATGTTGTCAGGAGGCTGGTGGAGAGGGCTGGAGAAAGAGGGAGAGAGCAGAACAGGAAAACAGCTGGCTGCCTTTTTTTATTTTACTTTTTTTTCAAATGGATGACGTTCTATGCTTCCTCCAGCAATGTAAGAGGTGGTGCTGAGGTGCTGCAAGGGAAGAGGGAAGCAAAAATAGAAAGGTGAAATGGACACTCGATAAAGGAAATTCGGACCAAGGAGAGAAAACCTGGAGCTGTTACAAAGCAAACCTTCCCTTAACTATGGGGAGCTGGCCTGTGAGTCTAAACAGGCCATGTAATTTTCTGTAGCTCATACCCTCTAATTTAGCCACTAGGTGTATTTGTACAGAGATGCAGAACTAAAAGCAATTCAGAGCATGTCAGGAAGTGGAGTGTGTGTTTCTTGGGACTCTGTCTGGTTGAAGTCCACTTAAATACCTCTTTGGGAATATAGGTTTGGCAAACAGTGTAGCCAGAAAAAGGAAAAAAAAAAAAAAAATTTACTTCAGAACTCCTCAGTCATTAGTGAGCTGTGCTGGAAGCGTTAATGAATTGCCGTTTCAGAAGTTTGTTCGGAAGCTGTCACCACAACATAGCAACAGCACTATTTGAAAACCAGGGAAAAGGGAAAAAGCCACTTTTCAACTTAAGAATAGTCAGAGGACTATTGAAAAATACCTGGAGGTACAAAATATTTGTTTGTTGCAGGATTTGCATTCATCTGTCAGGATTTTTTTTCTTATGGGGGGTTACTTTTCCTTCTATCCTTCTATTAATGGGAGGGTTTTTTTCCTTTGATCAAGCAGTAATTGATAGACATCCTCATCAATCCTATCATTTATGGTGAGACAGCACATAGAGACCAGTGATGCTAACAGTATGATTATCCTTCACTTCCTTTTGCAATCAGGAAAGAAACCACTGCAGCGTGTATTGCAGTGAGAACCTGGCACTGATTTTGTGGGGCTTGGCAGCATTTTGAAGCAGCAAGTTGCTGCTGCAGGGATTATATGTATAAAGCCAGAGCCCTTGAGTGTGCTAGATCCTGCAACCTCGAGTGTGCAATGCTGAGTGAAGTACACAGTAAAAATCATGTTTAAGAAACAAAAATGGAAGTAAGAAATAAGATACCACAAATGTGAACCAATGGGAAAAGACTGCAAAACAGCAAGATCACATCAGTCAGGATAAAATGCTATGCTTTTGGCACCAATGACCTCACTCTCTTTTGGTCCTCCAGTATTACCTCTCTCAGTGCCATTTCCTGAAAAGGTCAAACTTCTTTACCTAAGTCACTTTATTCTCACAATATTTCACCCACAGATGTTGCTGGTGCTGTCTACATGGAAATGAGCACCCTGAGCCTTAAAATAAGGTCACCCACACTCACCATCACAAGTGTGAAATATCAAGCACTGTCAAAGTGCTAAATGCATTTGATTGGAGCCCACATCTGGATTAAGGAGGTTGCACCTGGATCAGCTACAAGCTTTGAATTGGCTTATTACTGGGGGTACCATTTGTGCAGGACTGCTGGAGAGGTTTTTTTCATGTATCTATACACACAGGCGTGGGATTTTAAATTTATAATAGATGCAGGGGTTTAGTTTGTTGTGGTTGGAGCTATTCTGTAATAATTTTTAATTTTTCTGGTGTGAACTGGACAATCATAAATGCTGTAGCTTGTAATGCTTTTTATAGAATTTAAATACAAAACTCATTGAGGCGGTTGTGCGTCGAGCATACCTGATTAGACAGAAATGGATATATAATAGATACTTTTTAATATAGTTCATATATTGGTCCAAAGTTAACTGTTACCAATTTGTCAGTGGTTTATAGGGTGTAGTTTTTCACACAGACTAAGTAATACATTAGTCTGTAGTTAATAAATAACTGATATAGTTACAGTATCTGTTATTGACACAAGAATATTTGCAAATATTAAAACAACTTATATAAAAGCTTTCATTTCCTTAATGTCTGGACTAAATGTAATCATGAGTTACCTAATGGCCTGGAATGGTGTCCTTTGTACACCCAAACACATAAGCTTATGAATAGGATAGGTGAAGGGAAAAGTGGTGTGGTTTACTGAGGAATCCATTTCTGACTGTTGTGTTTACTTGTAAAAAATTCCCAACATGCTGAAAGGCAATTATCTTCCATTGGGTATGTGCTGAAAATCTGTGGCATGGCAACAAAGACCATAATTCATATTTAAGAGAATGGGGTCACGGCTGTGGTCAGTTCCCTGGGCTTTTGATCAGGTTTGTGGATGGAGTGGAAATTGCTGCAGTGTGATGGATGATCCTGGGCTCTCACAGTAGGGACAAACCTGGAAAACATTACCATCAGGGGTGTTGGGGTCTGAGTATGGTCATTAAAATGTAAAATTTTAAGTACTTTCATGCCATCAGTAAGAGCCTAATAGCAAAAAATTTGACATGGTTAGCTTTGCTTCTGCCTCTGTGGACCTGGAGACACAAATAGTTTATGCCCTACTGAAGACATAATCAACAAGAATGCATTCAAGCAAACAGAAGCAGCAAATTACTCCTTTGGTTTTCATCTCCATTCTTATCTACAAGCCACCAGAAGAGCTGTTTGCTGAAGAGGTTCTAATGACAGGATGATACTGTCATGATAACAGGCACATACCCCAGCTTAAACATGTGCACTTGGGAAAAGAGCGCCGCTGTATTTCCCACACATGGAATACAGTGTAGGAGAAACAAATGGTCTTCCCCCAAATTGCCTGCACATCAGATGATCTGGGTAGGTATGGCTGCCCTGCAAGGCTTTCTGGTTGTCATGTTGGTCTGAGACAGAATTCTCAAGGACTGCTGATCCCACTGTCTTGTTTGCTTTCCTGAGATTAGGGGATTTCGTTTTCTGTTATGAAACCAAGGTCCCTAAAACACCATGAGTTTTCTAAATTTAGGTGCCATCCTTGGTACTGGGAGTGTCCAGGTTTCTCTCCATTTTGGATGAATTTCCCCTCTGTGTAATCATTTCAGGATGACATGAAATATTCACCAAGAAGTTAGTCCACACCAACATGCAGCTAAGGTGTTTAACCCATCTTTCAATGTGTTTAATGTTCACCTACACCTCTGTCCAAAATTTGGAGCTCTGTCCCATGCACTGGCTTCCCTGAAACTTGTGTCAGTCAGCTGGCCCCTTTTTCTTCCACGTCTCACATCCCATGGGAGACTTCACAGTCAGCATGCAGAACAGCTGCTTATTGCAATTGTTCAAGGCAAACATGTTCCTTCTCTATGCACAATTCTTCAGTGGAACACCTGCAGCCTGGACAAGAGCTTCCTGGTACTCAGTTCAGCCCTCACAGTGCTCTGTTTGTTAAAGGCCATTTAAAATTACAAGGCTACAGCTAGGGTTTGCCTGAGGGTAGTTGCAAAGGCCAGTTCTCTACACATCCTGCTCTAGAATCTGCTCTTCCCAACAAGCCCACAAAGAACTTCGAACTGTTGGCACCTTCCCCATGTCTCCTGGGGTTGAAAGAGGACTTGATTTACATTGAGTTTCAAACTAAGCAGATTGACATCAAAGCAACGGAAATCAGGCCCCAGTAAGTGGTTTATAAATGCAGCCTAAGTGTTTTGAATCAAAACAGTTCTTTCAGTGAATTTGGAGGGGTACGTCTGTTGTCCTTATCATTGTTAGTTTCTGTCTTGAAAATACTGAAAGGTCACTCACATGAAATCCACTCAGGGGATCATTAGAAAAAAAGTTTCCATTCCTGAATAAAACCCTTACTGTAGGTTTTCCCTGTTCTTTTTTTGCATGGTATTACTTGGAGAGGATAGTAATCTAAACAAGAAAGGTATGTATGGATTGTCTCAGAGAAATCTCCTGTGGATTGTATTGTACAAAATTAAGGAACAGAACCTCAGCTCCTGCATGCTTTTCTCGTCCCAGATGAAGAAGACAAGGCTTTGCTCTGCAGTCATTGCAAACAGCCTTGGGACTGCTTCATACCCCTGAACAAAGAGCTTATGCAGAGGCACCCAGTGAGGACCAGATGTCTGACTCATAAAGTACTTGACTGAAATGACAGCAATATATAAGTTTGCTGGATGTTTGTTTTAGGAAATGTGCTATCTCTATGTGTATATCTCTAAGCTGTCAGTGACAACATTTCCTTTCAAAACTGAAAGAACAGTATCTTTTTGTAGCGCTGGTACAACTATTGGCTGCACCAAATGGCATAAAACAAAATGTTATAAGGAGGAGGAAGGAAAATCCAACAGCTTTTGACATAAACCTTGTGTGTAACTGGGCATCTTGAGCTTCATGGAGTACATGTGTAAAAACACAGCACAGAAGACAATCAAGGCTTCAATAAATATTTTGTATTACAATTGACCCAAACAACAGAATTATTTAAAACCAAATCTTCATCCAGATTTGCCTTTTACAAATGGATCTGGGATATCTGATAAACTGAACTAGAAACAACAGAGTTGTTACCTGGGAGCTAATGCACTGAGGTGCCCAAAAGGAGCAGTGTGCCTCAGAGCAACCTTGCCTTCTGTCTCCATCTGCCTGAAATGGCTGAGTAGGCACAGTGATGTCGCTCTGCTGATGTGCCCAGCAGGGGAAGGAAAAGAATTCCCAAAGGAAGAGTTTAGACTTTGATAAACTGAGTTAAAGAATGAAGTCCAAAAACACAGAGGTGCTTCTGTCTCTTTCTGCCATTGAAACCCTTCAGAGACAGACATCAAGACCGGCCTGATGGATATGAGAGTAAACGCAGAAGTCTGTGCTTGCACCAGAGCCACTGCCCGCCTAGAGGGAAGATGTCTGCTGAACATGTGCCATGGGGTGCTTTCTGCAGGAAGACTGAATCTCCAGAAGCCTGAATCTCTATTTCACAGAAACATGTGGAACAGCAATATTCCTTATTAACAGTCTTCCCCAGAATGGAGGCAGGTTTTCCCACATGCTATTGGCAGTATGAGAGGACTTACACTGATGGCCACTATTTTCATCACAAGCAGAAGGACAAGATCTGCTCATCCCCACATCAAAGAATGAACCAGGGGAGATTTTTTTCACTTTACCAAATAAGCCTACGTAGAGGTTCACAGCAGGAAATCATTCTGATACAGAATGAAATTTCCTATGTATCTCTTCTCAAAACATTTTAGATTTGGTAAATTATTCTTTCAGTTTCAGCTTATCTTTTCAAAAAGTAAAATTCAAACAGTCACCTGAACTTGGTTTAGAAGAGAACCTCCAAACAATAATAATAATTTAAAAAATCAGTCACAATTGAAACTCTTCTTTGAGCAATGTTGGCATTAAAATGTTACATTTTTTAACAGCCATAAAGCAATGTCTTATACCCTTTTTGCTGTGGCTAAGAACAGTCAGTGAACTGTAGCTCACAGATGAAGTAAGTGAAACTGTATAAATATTGGGTAAATTACTCTTCACAATGAGCCATCTGTCTAAGCAAAAACTTGTGTTATAGTCCAGACAATACTGAGAACTTTCTAGCATTGACCTTAGAGAAGACATACTGCATAGCCCAAATCCAAACATGACCAAGCTAAGTGCAAGCAAACCAGGGGTGCTTTCCTTTCATTAGAATTTCTCCCTGACCTCTGGATGACAAGGGCATAGGAAAAGGAAGCAATTTTTCTTCTGTCCTTGGGGAAAGAACATTCGAAAGAGATTTCCTGCGACTGGTCTACATCATCCCTCTGGTGCCTGACGTGAAACTCTGGAAGATCACCTTTTTTTAGCATCCATCACAAGCATTTATTCACTTTTTCTCCATGAAGGCCCCTGTGTGAAATTCACAAAACTTTAGGTGGGTACTGCAGATATCTGGATGGGATCAATGAAAATGTTTTAGCACTTTAGAAAAAGAAGTGTCTTACTGGAACAATTGTTCCAAAGTCAATCCTTCTGATCTCCTTACATTTTAAGCTATTCCACATTTTTTCTCACCAAAGGCTGTAAAAGTCTATTAATAAAGTTCAATGCTATAGCCTTCTTTAAGTGTTTTGTTGAAAGTTTGAGAAGAGAAGGCCCTTTTTATGAAAAGTTTAAAAATATGTTTTGCACCTCAATTTTTGTAATTTTAAGTTACCACATGCATTATAGAAGTAACACTTCTTGTGTACTTTTGAGTTGTGGCCTGTTTAATCATGGTAAGGCCATATCCCAAACTTTTTGTTCTTGGAGTCACATGTTCCCAGGGAGCCCTTGACTATGACCAACAAGACGGAAATCAGTGCTGGACCTCTCCAGGTTTCCCTCTCTGGTGATATCCACCTAAGGGTAATTTATGATTCTGCATTTCCTGCCAGAAGGCCTTCCTGATGTGCAGCTTACTGCACTTACTTGCTTGCTCTTTCCTGTTGTGCAAGTTCCTGCACTGTAAGGAAGCACCCACCAAGAGTATCATGGTTTACCTAAGTGTTTTACATGCTAACATAAGCAATATTATCTTGCACAGAGCTCCAGCTGCATGAAAAGAGAGGTACTGAGAGAGAGAAATGAAAGTGCAAGAATGGGAAAGCAATTGATTCCTACACTAATTGACCAAAAATACACTGCTAAGCTCTTTCAAATACAGGCCTGTAAGATGTTACAATATTATGACCTTGCAGTCATATTTCTCAGAGAAACAGACATGTATTACATTTAGGGTGATGTCAGTGTTATCAGGGTAGACAGGATCAATATTAGGGTTTCAAGGAGGCAAAGAACCAGCAGGTAATGTTCACAGGCATCCTCATTTTTTCTTTCCTTTGTGCAAACTGGGAATGGTAAGATCATAGTTTCAGAGGCTTCAGAGATACAATATTAAGAATAAAACTAGTTGTAACTCTGGTGAGAGTTCTGGATGGAAAATATGGCTGGGATACAGGGGAAGGAAGGACCTGGAAGCAGACTGGAATACATTAACATTTTGAACTTCATATTGTAACAAGTTTCTGGAGTTACTTTTAGGAGTCAGAAAGAAGAGGAAAAACTAGAGGTATAGTTAAATTGGGGAATTCCGGATGGATTAACTGTGCTGTGCTGAGAGCTGCCATCAGCCTGAGTCCATATTTTCTGGGTCAAAAAAATTGGCGGTGTTATAGTACAATGACAAAGCATCTTAATGTGATTTAGGCAGCTAGAAACAAGAGGTCACCGCTGATGAACACATTCAGGACAAGTTTCCAAAGCGACCTGCAAAGAAATAGGCATCAGTTACAGGGATGCTTTTAGGTCTTCCATTTTTAGTGGTCTGTAATCTATGTCTGGGGGATTGTAATTAGAATTCAGACTGCATAAAATGGATCAACTGGGGAGAGAGATGTGTTTAGAACAATCACCAATTATTTTTTTTCCTTTCATGTTTATAATGGGATTGGTGTCAAGAAAGAGACACTAAAAAGTTGAAGAAAAGAGGGCATTTAAAATTGCCAGATAACCTTATTTAGAGCTACTGGTAGCCACTTGGCCCCAAAATTATTTTTAATTCTGGATTTCATGTGTATGACTTGGACAAGTGTCAGGGGTTGGCTTAGGTAGATAATTGGAAGAAATTTAAAGTAGGTCACTAGATATGTGGGAAGTTAGTATCACCATTATACCCAAGATATTTTGCTCTGAGGTTCATACATATCTATGACATAAGGTTCACATTTAGAGTGTTCCTAGTGTTAGAATTAGCAATGTTGTGGTATTTAAAGGAAGAAGCCATTGAGGAAGTGTTGAGTTCTGCTTTAATGTCACTGAACTAGAATTTCACTCGCTAAAAGCCCTCAACACAGGATGATACTGAGGTTTGGGTTTCACAGAGATCACCAAACCAAATGTAAAACTGTTGCTAAAACAAGAGCTGTGATTAAGATTGAAGTTCAGGGTGGGAGAAAAAACATGGAAGGGAAAGAAAAATCTAAGAATAGTACAGTAGCCTAAGTTACGACTAAGTTCTGCGGCTTGCTGAGTATTTTTATTTCTTGGGTTTGTGGTGTGGGTGAGGCTTTGTCCTAGATTATTGGTGATACCCTGTTAGGAAACGCAAGACAGTGAAAGACTACAAAAAAAAAATGAAATCAGAAAACAGAAAGAGTCAAGGTCAAGCAGCTCATGGACAGTGTTTGAACCCTGGCCAACATTTTCTTCTTGCTGCATTCTCCTACTCTGAAGCCTAACCCTGGGCACCCACCACCCTCCCATTAGTCCCATGGCTCTTCCCAATTCTTTCTTGGCATTAGTGGCCCAGGCAGGGAGGATCCTGGGCTCTGCTGATGAGCACACCTAAGGTAGATTGGAAGGGGAATATATTTAATATTTTAATATTCCTCAAATATTTATGGATATAGAGTAGTAAGAGGACAAGCTCTTGCATTGTTCCTCAGTTCTGCCAAATTACATGTTCTCTGCTTCTGACTCCAGTTTAACACTTTACTTTGATTCCCAATCCTAGCTGTAAATTAACTAGCCCATCATTAATTCAATATGCAAAAACACTGGAAGACAAGTGCTGAAGGAGCTTTTATGTTAATTAAATGGCCTTTAGGTGTGATGCTGATGACACATGGGACTTCTGTTTATCACAGTCTTAAACCAAAACATAACTTTCACAATACACCTAGATACAGTTTTAGTCTCAAGACAGCTGAGAATCTCAAGCCCAAAATATGACAAAGTCCCTTTTGGACATCAATCCTCAAATTCTCATTGCAGACCATTTACTATTCTTTCATTACCAGAGCCTTTGAATAAGCAGTCCAACATTCCAAAAAATCAGAGTTAAATTAATGTAAACAAAAGATGTCATATGCCATACATGCCATATGAAAAAAGGATTTAAAACAAATGTTGGTGGAAAATATCCCACTGTGCACCCCATTTTTTCCTTATCAGAAATGTACTTGAAAGTGAATGCTGGTTAGACAACCGTGCTTTGCCAATCAACGACAAGTTTAAAACTGAGATCCATGTTGTGATCAAGCATAGATTTCCTTCTTTAACATCTTCATGCCTTATGGAAATATTAGCCCTTATCTGGGTCTCAAAGCAAAGGAAGACAGGAAATTTAAACTACTGCATGCTCTCTTGTTGGAAAAAGCCCCAAGGATATATTAATATATCTTTTGCATCATAATGACTTCAGAAAGACAGAACACCAGTCTACAGTTTTTGTTATTTTTTCCACAGTCTAACAATATCTAGAAAATCTAAGTTTAAAAATTAATACATTGCTATTATTTCATGATGAAATAGTGTTAAATATTTGTGTGTTTGCACCTGTCGTGCAAACAATGTTTTCTTTAAAAGGCAGGTGGTGTACTGTACAGGTAAAAATATTGGAGGATTTCTAGCAGGATGCATTTCCCAGCCTACATTCAGACATGAAACCTGGGGGTTTGGAAATATTAAACACATACCAAAGTCCATGTACATGCAATATTTCAAATTCATCTGTTTTATCCTGCATTAACTAGAACTCAAATTTCTCATGAACTGAACCCTAACTCTAACATGAAGGTTCGCATCCATAGCACTGAGACAACCCCTAAGCTTCAGGGTGGATACGTAAGAAACAGGATGGGTGAAATGCCATTACTGTATCTGTAAACTTTGAAAAAGCCTTCTAACTCCTCAAGGGGGGGAAAAAGCAATTTAAATCCTCCAGGGGGAAAAAAACAACTCAAAAAGCCAAGCCTGTAAGATGCATGTCAAGAAGATGTGCAGGAGATGAGAGGAAAGTTGTGTTCCTTGTGTTCCTTGCTCTCATATCTGTCCAACAAAACCAGTGAGTCCTCCGCTGGGCCCCATGTGACAAGAAGCTTTCATCCTCCCTCGGCCGGGGGAGTCCCTCACTGTTGGCTGCCAGCATGAGTGATGCGTGCTGTGAGCAGGCATTCTCTGCATCCCCGTAACAAAGCGCATTCCCGGCTGGATTACTCATACTCCACTGGCTTCTGTTTTTCTTCATGTGCACTCATTTGCAAGCCATTAAACAAGAGACACAAAGCTGTCTGTAAAATTGGTCACGTGTCACGTTGCCCTGTCAAGCCACTGGGTTTGCCAAAAACAGGATTTTCCAGCCATCACAATGGGTTTTTTAAAGCTCTATCCATGACAAAATTAACAACAAAAATAACAACAACAATAACAACAACAACAATAAAAATGGAGGGAAAGGGAAGTAATGGAAAAAAACCCAACCTATCCCCCATTCTAAAAACCTGTGGTGCTAAGAAGTAAAGATGAAGTTAGTATCCTGTGACACTTTCTCGATATACTGAAGTACTGTTTTTCACCATGACATTTAATTTCCAACACAAGCTGATGTTTCTTACTATGTTTAATTCTTTTCTAGCTAAGATGCATTTGGAAAGACAATTCTATCCTTTACAGAATATTGGTTTTGTGCAGCAAAAACATCTTCTGGGCTGTATGTGAAGTGAGCCCTGGGATTAGAGAGTAGATAACCATTTACCCAAATCACATGTTAAACTGGCCACCACTGACATTCACCCAGGACTTTGGACTCTTGACATACAGCACCTCTTCTTTTCCATGAACTGCACATCCTTTCTGAGCTCAGGGATCTGTCTGGCTTTTGGAAAAATCATGTCAGGTTCAGTGGGGTAAGAAGGGCTCTGGAATGATAAATTCCCTGAGGCAGGAGAACCTTAAAGGAAAGTGAGGGAATGAAAGCTTGCAAAAATGATGTTGTTGGAATATTTTTGTTAAAAAGCAAAATATTTTTGATCCTGATAACAGGAGATTTACCCTGATAAGTGGGAAAATCCAGGCAATCTAGCTGTGAACATTTCTGGCAAAGTAGAAAGTGCCTCATATAGGGCAAAAGGGGAGAGTGAGACAAGTCAGAGGTTTGTCTGAGCTGCACCTGGGAGATTTTACTTTGGGCTGGAGGAACACGCTCAAAAGGGAAACATCATTGCCATCCCTGTGTACAGATTTAGATGCCACTAGAATTTGTGGGGCAACAGATATGTGTAAACCAAATAAAAAAGCTTGAAAAAACAAAACTTTTGCTGTCCCCTTAGAGCTGCTGTCATCCTGCACCAAGAGACTGTGAGACTAGTAATATGGTGGGAGCATTGGGTCTGGGCAACAGGACCAGTGCTGTTTTTCTCACCCAAGGTAAGGTAAGAGCAGTCAGTAGAAGTCAGCCTGCTTTGCTCTACAGCCTTTTCTTTTCTGCCCATCTGTTGTCTCTGCTGCAGCACAAATGAAACAGGAATACCAGACAGAAACCAGGGAGGTCACAAGTGATTTATCCTTCCTTTCTGTGGCGCTGCACTCTAGCTGCTGGGACCAGTGTGGGAGCCTGCTGACAAGGTCTCCATCGTGAGCATGTCCTGGAGAGCCAGAGCTGGCTGCTTTGTATGAACCCGGGCCAGATCACAACCACAGGCAGAATTCATCTGAAATTTGAGATGTTTTGATAATTTTGATGACAGATTCAGTTGTAGGAAAAATTCAGGTCTTGCTTGGTTCCCAAGCATGCATATGAAACCCTACATGGGCATTATCCAGTAAAGGGGCAAAACAGAACTATCAATTTAGTTTTGCTCCTCCCAGAGGAGCATGGGTCAGTGCTCCTCCCAGTGAGGTGAAGCTGCTCCTGAGCAGGCATCTTGGCCTGAGCAGCAGAGTAATAGTAGTCTGCTGTGAGTGCCATTTCAATGGTTTTGGCCCTCCTCTACCTGTGAGATACATTTGTTCTCTTATAAACTAAGGGCATGAGCTCCAACTGAGAGATCTATGTAGCAGGACACAGTGTACACATTATTAACTCTGCATTTTGGACATAATAAGTTAGTTTCAGCTACTGCAGTTCTGCCTCTGTTGCTTGTTGTAAAGTTACACTGGGATCAACTTCAGTCAGTGTTCTTAGCAGTATCTCTAATATTCCTGTATTATGTAATGGGTGTGGCTGGAGGCATAATACAAGATATTTCATTTCCTCACAGACTATTATTTCATAGCTTTACTTTGCTAGGCAGAAGTGTAAGTGGAAAAGCCAGACAGAGCTGAGTCTACCCCCACTTCTAGCTCTCCCTGGACTGAGAGCAGCCCTGAAGAGAAGGAGTTGTGATCACCTAATGAAAAAATCAACATGATTCAACAATATGAGAGTCAAACCTGTCCTGGGCTGCATCCAAAGCAGCGTGGGCAGCAGGGGAGGGAGGGGATTCTGCCCCTCTGCTCTGCTCTGGTGAGACCCCACCTGGAACCCTGCACCCAGCTCTGGGGGCCCAGCACAGGAAGGACATGGAACTGCTGGAGTGAGTCCAGAGGAGGGCTGTAAAGATGACGGCTGGAGCACCTCTCCTGTGAAGACAGATGGGAGCATGGGAGCTGTTCAGCCTGGAGATGAGAAAGCTTCAGATCATAGAGCACCTTCCAGTATATAAGTGGAGCCTACAAGAGAGCTAGAGAGGGACTTTTGACAAGGACATGTAGTCATAGGATAAGGGGTAATGGCTTTAAGCTGAAAGGTGGGTTTAGATTAGATATCAAGAATAAGTTCTGTACTGTGAGGGGCTTGAGGCACTGGCACAGGTTGTTCAGAGAACTTGTAGATCCCCTGAAGTGTTCAAGAACAGGTTGGATGGTGCTTTTTTCTGATCCAGTGTAAGGTGTCCCAGTCCATGTTGAGGCAAGTTGGAACTAGATGATCTTTAATGTCCCTTCTAACCCAAACCCTTCTATTAATTCTGCAGTTTAAGAGGGATGAGCAAGCAGCTAGGCAGCACCACAACATACCTACAACACCTCTGCTGTAGTGCTGATTTGTCAGGCTCCTCTGGCTCTGCCAAAGACATGTGCAACCATGGGAGCATCACACACTCCTTGCTGTTACTACTTAATTCCTGTTTTGCAATACTAAGTTTTGGATAGCCTTGGCATACACTAGTGAAAATGTTTAAAGACTCTCTGGTTGGATGGACCATTCCACAGCTTTTCAAGAGAATGTTTTCATTATTTCCAGTATCTATGACAGAGGTCATCTTTCCCATGCCATCAAATAATAGACAATAACTTGTTTTCTGACGGCAGAGGAGCCTGGAAAAAATCTTTATATATTTCTTAGAAATCTGATAACAGAGTTATCTTCTAAGCATGAAAGTACATGTGACCTTAAATGCCATTGTGGAATATCTCGCAGATATTAAGCACAACTGCTAGCCCCAGTGTGCAAGTATTCAAAGAGTTCCATATGGGAAATAACCTTTCTTGAGAGTGATTGTGTAGATTACCTTTGTTGTTTCCTGTGTTGTGGTACTGAAAGTCTGGATATGTAACTAAAATACAGCAATAGATTTTTGGTGAAAGAAACCTTATATGAGACTAAAACAGTCTCATGAACATAGCTAAAATACCTTAACAAGGCAGAAGACCTGTGTCTAAATGTCTTACTGTCATATATGTCTTTTCTTTGTTGTTGCTCAGAACAAAACCCTGACTTAATGCATGTAGTCACACATACGAACACACAAATGTTTAACACTATTTCATCATGAAATAATAGCAAACATACTATGCTTGTCCATGGGAAGATAGTCAAACCTGCTCCCAAGAAGAAGAAATGCTTTATATGTAGAAAATGTAAGATGTACTTTGGAGTAAATCCTGTATGTCCGGCTGCGTCTGAAATATGCACATTTCCAGGAAGATTTTGCTTTCACCGCAAACAGTAGTAAAAGTTCTGCTAATAGGAGCAGGAACAGGACTAGACAGCGATGTCTTAGTATTTTGAGATTTACAGTGTACAAGGTCTGAAAGAAAATAATTCTTCATTACTGCTATGAATTTGGATATCATGCAGGCAACAAAGGCTGGAAACTACCTCTTGTACCACTTTTTGTGTTGAAACACTGATCAGTCACTCGAGACAAAATTCAGCCCTTTTAGGATAAGATTAGAGGAAATGTTTTTGTCTAAAGTTTGTCCTCTGGTCCCCAGAGGATTATTCTGGGAATGGTCATGAACTTTAGGGTCTCCCAAAACTGTTCCAGAGAAAGATTGGTCATCACTTGGTTGGATCTGATTGCATTTGTTTGACATTGCATAAATTCTTGGGCAGCTGATAAAATACCATGGCTCAAAATAGAAATCTGGCAGTCCAATGAGATAGTCTGTTCCTCTTAAGTTGTTTTACAGGGTAGTTCATGGTAACCACTGAGAAACCCTCTGAAACCACCTTTCTGAACTGTGTACCTCTGCTAGAGACAGTGTACATTTATGAGTCTGGACCGTATTTAGATTACAATTTTCTTGGTAGGATGGTTACAAAAACAGAAAAACTGTCTTTGGAGAGGTTCAGCATGACTTTCCAAGCCAGGTTTTCTGAAACTGCAGAATGATGATGATGATGATGATGATGATGATGATGATGATGATGATGATGATAATGATGATGATAAAGATGTATAAAATATGCCTGTCCATTACTAAGTTTGGTGTGACCTGTGATATCCTCATAAAGGAGAGCTGGATATGGGTGTGTTTGCAGAGATCAAACACCTGAGCAGTACTGATCCATGCTCTGGGAAGGTTATCAGGAGCCTCCCAAGGCATCCGGATCTTCCAGAGGGAAAATATCAGTGTTTTCTTTTTCAAAAGATTTCTCTGTTGCTCTTTAGCTGATTTACAATCTTTTAGCTTGTTTACCATCTGCAAAAACAGAAACCTTTCTTTTTTTCCTAATTATCTTGTCTTACAAATTCTCCTGCTATTTTTTTTCTCCTGTGTCACTGTCAGTTTCTATGCCTGCAGGCAATTAAAATTTGTATATATACACTTCTGGAAATGAGAAATACAGGAAAAATGAACATGTAGATGTAAAATAGCCATTACATTTTTTCCATTTTTGAAATAATCTCCATGGGAATTTTTTAACTCATCCAGTTTTGAAAAAACTCTTTTCCTCTTCTGAGCCTCCCTCTCCAATTACAAATTCAAACCAGCCATTCGTAAAGTAACTTACATCTGAAAGATCTTCATTTTCACATGTAAGACAAAAGAAAACTGACTCTCTTCCTTCTGGTTGTTCAGTACATTCCCACATATATTAAACATGTGTGGCATGTCCCACCAGCCAGCTGTCTTTCACATAATTGTGTGTGTGCTTGGAGCCACTGCTGCTCAGTATGTGTTACCTCAGTGTGACTTCACTAATGGTTGACAGTGCAAGGTTTACTGGGAGGGATGGCACCTCTTATTAGACAAACACATCCACTACTGACCAAAAAACAGATCAGGTGACAGGCACACAAGCTTTCTTTGTAGGTCTGAAACCAAAACAGCAGATTAGAAGCTAAATGTATGGAAATTCATGTTCCCTTTCCATAACTAAAGACATTTTGTGTCTGTGGCACAGGGTAGTGCCAACAAGATTATAGAACTCCTATACCCTTATTATAGAATGCCTGGGAAGGAACACAGAAAGAAAAAGGATGCATTTTTGCCTCTAGCCAATCATCTCTGAAGTGGGGAAGACTGTGTTTCCTTTCATTATTTTATTACAGTTTTGGGAAATCTATAGTAGTGTAGCATACATTCTCCCTGAGTCAGTCCAGTGCTTTCTGTGCTCTGAAACGTATTTGTTTTAGAAGAGAAGCTGAAACAACAGGAGCCGATCAGATAATGTCTCTGGATAGATCATGTACGTAGGAAATGGGTCATTAGTCATCATTATTCAATGATCTTTGCAGGACACTCCTTTCCCTTCTTCATTAAGGCTGCAGGTTTCGTATGGCACACTCACTGCTGCACCATCCCCAGGTCGGCATTCCTGCAGGGTAATTGGAACCAGCTGTTTACTTACAAAAAACGACAGAAGAGGGAGGTCACGAAAGTTCAATTTTTGTAGCCAGAGACATCCCTTTGGAGATAAGGATGGCTTTGACAGTGATGTTTACCTTCTATTTGTCATTAAAACTACTGCATCATTTTCTTCTCCTGGACACCTACAAGGTCTAGTGGCCCTCTTTCTGTGAAGAGTGAGTGCATTTAAATTCTTTTTGGCAAATGGCAATGACTTTTTTCCCCTCCATAAAAGAAAAACAATGTAACTGCACTGTCAGTGCAGTTAAATGATTATACATGCAAGCATTTTCAGGAGACTTTGAAGAAGGTGTTAAGAGTGAAAGAAGACACTTCAAACTAAACAGATTCAGCTGTGGGAGAAATCCCTCAAATTACTCGAAGCTCAGGAAGCCCTTTCAGGAATGTGAATTTGCTTCCTCATTTTCTGCAAGATAGAGACAAACAAAAGCCTCAAGAAAGTTTGAAAGTATTACCTGGCTTCTCCTGCAGACAACTAAGAGTGCAAAGGTGCAATTGCACATAAACCTTCTAACAGGTTACAAACATCAGGTTTTTTGTGTATGTGTTAAGGAAATGGGAAGAAATCATTTTCATCCAAAAACCTGAGACATGAACCCTGCCTAGGAGATGGAACAGGGGACCTAGCAAAGCTGATGGAGTGGCTTTGAGAGGCAGTAGGAAGGAAATTGTGGGTTTATTGGTTTGTAGAGAAGCAACTGCAATTCCACTGCAGTATTTTCCCTCAGTGGCTCCTTGGAACTTACAGGGGGTGTCACAAAGGATGTTTAGAGTGAGTGAAGGTGCAATTGGTTGGGCTGAAACCGCACATCTCAAAAAGCAGGGGAGAGACCCAGGATCTGGGATAGTGGGGAAGAAATACCTGAGAGTGGATGCAATCTGAGCTGCAGCAGCAAAACAGGAGAGGAGAGAGCTGTAGCCAACCTTGTCTTGCCTGTACAGAGAGCACAATGAGCCTCAAGTAGCTCTCAAACACTAGGTTGGATCACTGTTGGTCAGACTAGACACTGTTGGACAAGACTAGGAACCTGTAAACACTCCCAGAGCTGGGAGTGGTGCTTCTCTAACTCTGAGGCAACAAAGTTTTGGTTAGCATCATGAAATGCATGCAGATATCCATAGCACAAATCAGGAGGTTTCCAGAGTTGGGTTGTTGCTGTGTTCCATCCTGTCAGACACTCGGTGAAAGTGACTGATCTCTTCAATCACTATGGTGGCCTCCTTTTTATTTCAGCAGCTTACCTTTTGTCCTTACAAGGGGACAAACCATTCCACGTTTTAATGAAGAAGCACCACTAGTGTGCAGATTTCTTTAAAATTATATTATATTATCAGAGTCCTTAATTGTTATGATATTTGTTCTGAAATCTTAGGAAACTTCTAGACAGAACTCATTCATGTGGAATTATAAAGTAACTGAATGCTGCTAGCAAATTCAAAAATGACTGTCCTTGGCATTTTCAGCAAATTACAATCAGCAATTACTTCAACCTTATGAACCCTTACTCAGCTGGAATTTCTGAGATTCACCACAAATTCAACTTTAGACAAGCAAAAAATTCCATGGGAAAGTCAAGGAACCACCAAGGTTACCTAATTGTTTTTACATCACAACAATGCAAGCAAAAATGTTTTGAAAAGAGCATGAGCTGTGTCTCCAGTGACAGGCCTGTGTTTGATCCACTTCAGGTGCTACTTCTGAACTTCAGTATTCATCCATTTTTGGTTTTGTGGCAGCTCAAATGCAGAGTATTTTTTTATCTTCTCTGCTTTTTTCCTTAAGCATTTCTTACTTAGCCAAAATTCAAAGATTGGTATCACTCTGTAAATGAATTCTGCAGAGCTTTAGAACCTATTGCCTTTGTGTGTTTCGCGTGTAGAGACGACAACTGCACACGCCTTGGACAAAATAATTCATACCTATGGAAAAGGCAGAAGGTGATTCCAGCACAGAAGAGCAGAGGCCTGCAAATATTTTCTACCATCCAAGCAAGAAGTGAATCAGACCAAATACCACAGTTTCTAGATGGCCCAAATATCTTTTCAGTATCACCGAGGTCTGCCCATAGCTGGCCTGCAACAGATGATGAAACCATAGGCAATGACAGGAGTAGAGGGCTTGTAAAGCACTTACCTGCCAGGAATAATTTGAAACAGTGGTCAATGTGCTGAGGGATGCTGACATGGAACTTACATGTTATTACTGAGTTAGTGGTATTTCCCAGAAATGGAAGAGTGCACATGAGTAGTGCCCACCGAAATCACTTAGAATATCTGTCAGGCTGAGGGATGCAGGCTGTATCAGTATATTTTCTGGGGTGCCTTATAGCATGTCTCTTTGAAGAAAACTATGGGGATAGTCTGTTGACCTAAAAGGTCTATGTCAGCAGCATCTTGATATTGTGTGTGTATGTTAATGAGAGGAAAAGTCTTCAGCCTGATCTCAGCTCTGACACATCCCACCACAGGAGATCCCTTGAGCACTCGCAAGTGCTCAACTCAGCACAAGGGCAGAACAAGCATGGTAACACACACTCCTCCCTTGAGAAATACCAAGACATTTTATCTACAGCAACCTCTAACTTAAAAGCCTGCCTGATAGCACTTGAGGAAGGAAACAATGAAAGAAATAGTGTAAAATATTCAAAGGGGAAAGCACTAGACAGGAACTTCAGAAGTGGTTCAAAGCATGTTCAAAGGAAATTTCAGAAGGAAGTGAATGAAAATAACTACTCTAGCATTCTTTAGATAGTCTGCATTATTTTAGAAAAAAAACACATTGAAGCTGTTTCTTTTAATTAAAAATAACAAGATCTAGGGAAAGAAAATCAAAACCAGCAATATCAGCAAAGGAAAAAAACAAACAAAAAACCAAAAACAAACAAACAAACAAAACCAAAAACAAAACAAAAACAAAAACAAAACAGGGAGAAGAGGTAAGCCTCTGAAGCTGAAGTTCAATAAACAACATAACCTAGGCTTTGTTTGCAATCCTGGAAGATTGAACATAAGATAATGTATTATGTGTAATAACTGTTTAAGAGTTTCATAAAATAATGGGTTTGGAATAAGAAGATGATATAAGGGTAGAAGTAAAATAAACCCATGGAGATCACTTAGCTCTGCACTTGAACTGCTGAATGCAATGAATACTTTATCAAATTTGTGATTGTACTGGATAACTCAAAGTGTTACTGTACTTCATATGTCTCTGAGATACGTCATATGTCAAAAATTGTTACTGACGCTAAGATCTGTTGGCTGGAAAGGGAATTGTGGAAGTCGGGAAATACCAGGACCTTTTTTAAGGTCAGGGTTGCTCAGGCAGGAGCTCTCTTGCTTTTATCTTTCATTGTTGTGAGTTAGCTGGGATGGAGCAAGGCACAAGCCTGTTTCTTCTCCTCCTGGGCTCCCGAGCAGGTTATTCCAGGCAGGTCTCTGAGCAGCAACCCAAGAGGCTGAGCTTTGCAATCCTGAACTGTTCCCAGCAGATTCCACGGTCCCTGTCCGCAGCCTGGATGGAACTGGGGCTGCTCGGGGCCAGGCCACTGTTCTTCAGTGCTTGGTGGGACCATTTCCCTCCATTTCCTTCCCCTGCAGCACACCAGCAGCTCGGGAACCGCGGTGCCAGCAGCGGCGGGTTGAGCAGGCCAAGAGAGAGGCAGAGAGGTTGGCACTGCACATTCCATGAGTTCCTCTGTTCCTGTCTTCCAGAGGCCAGTCTGTCGGCAGTTTTTGTCAATGAAGAGGTTGGCAGACAACAGCCACCACTGGGGAGATTGAGGGGGCATTTCCCTGGTTTTGGACTCCAGGTTTTCTTTTTGTTTGGTCCCAGTTGTTTGTTGTTTGGGGGAAGTGGAGGTTTTTGTCATGGGAGTGGTTCAGCTGCTGTGTTGTTCATGCTCTCTCTGTTCTCTCACTCCACAGAAAGCTGGCTGTGCCATACTGGGGCAGGGGCTTCTCTGCCACCTTGTTTTCTTTCTTCCTGGGCAGCCCGCAAAAACTCACCACTTTGTGCCCAGTGACTGTTTACTGTTATTTTGCTTGTTATTTGTTCCGGAATTTTAGTAAACTTGCTATTTTTTTTACTTATATCTTCTTGCATTCCTCTCTCTCCTTATTGGTAAAAAGGGGAGTGGTTAAAAATAAAAGGGATGGAGTGTCTGCCTCTTAAATTGTATTAAACCCAGACAGGCATCCACTGTACCCTAAGAGCCTAGAAATATTTAACATATTTTCCATATTATTACCCACTTGAATCCCTGCTATGCTTTGTGCTGTGTATGTCAGATGTTTAGACCATTGCTGCTGCTTCCTTGAGATCAGCAGGGAGGTCACTTCCAGATCCACAGGTGAGATAGCTCCCACTTGTCCTGCTCATCGTCCTTTTGGATGCAACATTTCATAAATGGATAATAGGGTCGTGGTTGTCGTCAGGGCTGGATCATGAGCCTTACAAAGCTGACAGATGCTACACCACCTACCTGGGTATGAGAGATGTGATTTTGGGCTGTGTCTTGAAGTTAAAACATCTGTCAGTGTTTTTTTACAAGGGTATTGGTAAATCCAGTGTAAAGGAGAGAGGCTTTCTGCACTACCTCACACAGAAGCCTTTGGTGTACCTGGGGTTACTTTAACTTTTCTGGTTAAAAGAAACTTAAAAAAACACTTTAAAAACTTTTTAAAAAACCAACTTTTTCAGTTGTGGGATCAGACTCCCCTGTGCTCAGTGGTAATTTCCCATTCAAACAAAGGCATTTTTGGCACTATGACCAAAGGAAAGTCCCAGCCTGGAAATACACGCAAGCCAAGGTGGAAATGGAACAAGTCCTTGGCAACCTATATTGCCCATCATGACAAAGACTGGGAATAAAAAAAACAAAAAACAAAAAACAAAAACCCCCCAAGAATTCAAGAGTTGCAGCAGTTTCCAAGAAGCTGTGCCTCATTACTGCAGACCAGTGCTGGATGATGAGGTTGTCAATTACTTACCTTTTATTGAAAAGGTCACTGCCATCAGGGCACGTTACCTGTCGTGGTGTCAGCATGTCAGTCCAACACCATCACCATGGCCCCAAGGTTCTTTCTCTTTAATCAGTGCTAATGGTTACCCCAGTATTACCCCATTACTAATTAAATTGTGCAACAGGTCAGGAGCACACATCTCACATCCCTTAGCAGGAGCCCATGTGGATGGGTGCCTTTCCAGCCATTTCTTCACTGGAAGGGAATCAGTGGCCTCATGCAAAGGACCCTCGTAACTGAGTGGCTGCAGTCAGGAAAGCTAGAAGTCAAGTAAAGTAGATGCCAGTTGATCTGTTCTTTTGGTCTCCCCAGATTTTTCAAGTGTCACTCTATCCAACCTGCTGCAGCAGACATCATTCCAAGACACAAAATCCTGGACAAAGCCTCAGGACAGCTAGATTAGAAGAAAACATCCTCAACAACTTTTAGTACTATGTAGTGACTTCCCTTCTCTTTATTTTACAGTTGCTAACCCCACAGGAATTGCTTTACTCACATTTTTAAGCTTTTTTTCACCACTGTGAGCAGTAGAAACCTTGTAAAAATGCATTTCCTGGGGCTTCATTCATGTTCATTCATTCAGTGTAGCCTCAAGCAAACAGCTTCATGAGACAGAGGATGAACTAGAGAAATACAACTATTTGCTAGAAAAAAAACACAGGGAAAAAAATCTAACAATAATGTCATTATTTTTCTTTCCATTTTCACTTTGAATTTTGGAGTACATTTATTAACCACTTTTTCCCACTGCTGCATATGATTATGAAGGCTACGATGGCAGCAGCAATGCACAGCCTTGTACTACAGCTGCCTGTGAACTTCAAGAAACAATTTCATGAGCGGAGATGGGCTCAGGGCCATGTACAGTACTCTGGAAAACATGGGAACCTTACTGTTTGTGACAGCAGGCAATCAGCTCAGGATCACAGCACCACAGAGTTCTTCTGGTGAAATTGCATCAGTCTAACTAAATCCATTTCTTACTGTGTCACAAAAGATACAACACCTTTGTGAGATATTTAACTTTTCCTAAGAGTTGTTCAAGTGGATTTGGACCTAAAACAAACCCTATAAGAGATGTAGTCTCAGCGGTGATTCTTTTTTATGACGTGATCTAGGAATTGATGAATTCTCTGAAAATATTTCTTACCAATTCCAGAGAGTTTTGACCAAAAAGCTGCAGGACTGAGATGAGACTGATGTCTCCTGATTTTTTGGTGCCCCTATTAGTTTATATTCAGTCTGAGATAGTCAGGACATGAATCAATGAAGTCCTGTATTTGTACATGTGAAAATAAAGGACACTTTTTGACATGTTGAATTTGGTGGTAAATTTCTCTAAAAGCTTTGGCTTACACAAAGACTGTCATGATTGTTTTATTACTCAATGCCAGGTTTGCTATTCCCTTAGCCCATTTGGTCCTAATGAGAACCAGATTGCAAAAATGCCATGCAGTCTGTAGGGAGTACATACAACCTTGCATGTTTATTTAATGTTAGTTACTTCAAGACCACTTAGGATGAGGAGAAAGAAGGCTTGGTTCATGCATGTGCAAATGTAAAGGCATATACAAGGTGTGTTATGAGATTAAGGGCCTACTTGGAATTAATTAGTTTCTGCATTGCTGTGAGAATATTATAGGCTGGTCTTGAGGAGTGCTGCTGATGTCATCTGCCGTGAAAGCACAGCTGGAGCACAGCGTGAAGGCAGCAAATCCCTAAGACAGAATCACACTCTTGGTATTTCAGCCACGGCCGCGTGTGGTTTTCTGGCAACTAGGCTGTCTTACAGAAAGGAAGTTTGTTTGGAAGCAGAGACATAGATCTGCCCCCACAGGTAGAAGGAATTCCTGCCCAAAGGCAGGGTGGCCCTCAGAGCCAGCGTGGCACAGCCATGCATTGGCTCCCACTACGCAGTCAAGCCTTGGCATTAGGGTCTGTCTGCACCTGCACACTGACCTCAGCATAAAAAACGATGAGCATTTCTTGCACCTGTGTTATTGAGATGTCTGAGCAGGACATAGGTACCAACAAAGCACATGGAACATTAGTCTGAGAGCAGCAAAAAGGTGAGGAATGATGGTCCCAGTTTAGTGACAGAAAGGACAGACAGTTTCATTTTGGCTGAAATGATATCACTTCAAGTCCTGGATATTGCCTTGAACCACAGGCTAGGAATCTGAGCTCTGGTAAAATCCCCACTTGGCATGTAAATCCTAAGCCAAGAACCCTCTGTGCTAGGGTAGATCCTAACAAAGGAGTAGAGGGAACTATCTGGTTGAAAGGCTAACTGTACTCTGAATTTTCATGGTTTAAAACTTGGAAAAACAAAAAAATGGCATCAGTTTTAGTCAGGCAGAGCTCAGTATAAATCAGAATAAATTAAGCTCTACATTTATTCAGGGTGTTATAAATGCAAAGGCAAATTTGGGTTAAATAAAAGAACAATTTATTATAAAACAATTTTTATAAAAAAATAAACAATGAGGAAAAACCACAATAAAACAAACAGCGCAGCGCTGGGTGGACAGGGGTCTATACCCAGAGGTATAGGTGTTCCCAAATCCACAAAGGAGGGTAGACTGTCCGGGGTTTTTATAGGGATTTTGTGTCCTGAGGCTAAATTCCAGGTAGGCACCATTCACCAAGGGTCCTTGATTGTTGGATGAATTGATTTCCTGGCATTGGAGAATAAAGTCAAATAGACGTCCGGGCAGAGTCTCCTCATATGTAAAGAAGTTCTGAGTGTTCTTTGATTTCATTTTCGGTTTGGGCTCTCAGAGTGAAGTATCCAAGTCCGGTGTGGAGTCGACAGATATCTCGGCTGGGCTTCCACTTATTGTCTGGCCTGTTTGCATCTTCAGTCGGGGCTTGCAGGGAGGGGTGCCCAGGTGCGGTGTGGGGTCGATAGCCATCTCGGCCTGGCTCTTTTCTTTGTTTAGCTTAACCGTTCGTGTCCTGCTTTTTCTTTCAGGCTGATGAATGTCGCCTAGGGTCGTTACCGCCTGAATGGGTAGTTACTGCTGGGTTTGGGGAAATTCTTCGGCCACACTATATTTTATATACTTTTTACATTGTTATAAATCTAGTTATATCTTTATTTATTCTTTCACGAATTTTTATCCAAGGTTACATTTATCACAGTCCCCCGCCTAATAATCCATCACATTAAAAATTCGTGTTATTTTATCCAATTCAACGGGGGAAGGACTATAATTTTCACTCACATTCATTTTCTTCCCAGTCCGTTAACGAATTTTCACAATATTCTTGTGACAGGTTATGTTTATTTTGTTTTCAGGGTCCATCCCTTCCTCATCTCTGGAGAAGCAGAACACTTGGTCGAATTGCAAACATACTCGGTCATCATCACTTTTTAACAAATCAAGAATTATCGGTTCATTATTAAAAGAGGCTTTTTCTTCATGTTTTAAATTTTTACTTTCCCAATACACTTTTCCCCCATGGTACACATTTTTAAGTTTGCTTTATTGTAACATAAAGGGTTAACTTTATAATATGCTAAAAAGGTGGATTGTCTTTTTCCTCTTATCCAGACAGTTTTGTTACATTGGCTGCAGATTGGAACTGGAGGGAGCATTCCCACTTCTCTCCTATACCTGAAGTGGGTAGCTTTAGTTTTTTTCTCATAGGAGTTTTAGACTGCCCGTCTTTAAAACTTGCCCCTGAGTGGTAACACTAGACCTCCCCCTTTAATTCACAAAGATTATACTGAGTGCTGTTAGACAAACAACGTTCCGGAGGACAGTAGTTAACTATTCGTCTGGTATCTGTGGCAGTCTGACACTGCTCACACTTCCCCAGGAGACGCTCCCCCGGAGGTACCTCGGGAATCATTCCCTCGGCCAAGCACACGGCTAGACTCAGGACAGTCAGGATTCCCCACCGGTGTATCCCTCTGCCTTGCCCTTCGCCCGTATAGAAATATACGGCGGGGATTACCATCTTCTCGGCAGCAAGGATATTCTTCAGGGGCCCTTGTAGTTCTTATGGCGTACTTTCTCTTGAAAGCAGCCCACCGAGACGACTTAATTGTGTCTGTCTTGCACGGTACCTTGACTGTCTTTTGGCACTCAATTTCTAAAGTTTCTGCTTTGGAGTCTAGTTTACCTCTAATCCCCTTTTGAAAAAGCAGGTACCACTCAGGAGAGTCAAGTTCTAAAAACCCCGCCCGGGTGACAAGTATTAAGAAACGGCTAGTCAGCTCCTGTTCTTTAGTCAGACAATTGGTACACAATCCCTTAGGTTTGTACTCTCCCCAACAGTGGGTTACTCAAATTTGTTTACAATAAGCACATTTAAAATGTATAAATGGAAAACAATCACAGTTTGCGTTGATGTAACTTATCTGGTCTGCAGCTCTACGATCTCAGAACAATCATGTACTAATTTTTCTGAATAGAAACTGAGCAGGATTTTTGTGCAGTGGTTTTCAATTCTAAACCGGGTGAGCTGATTAAGATGGCTTCATATTTTAGAAGCCTGGAATCAGTTAGCCACTTCTCTGCTTTTTTGCTGCAATATGTTTCTCACGTCGTGGGGAGTGTAAACTACCAGGGGAGGAAAAGTTATTTTCTTCGCTTCTCCCACTAACAGAGCCACTGCTACAATTGCTTGTAAACACGTAGGCCAACCCCGACTGACTGGATCTAAGATCTTTGAAGCCTATAGGCTTCCTTTTGTCTGCCCATTCCTGAGTCAGGACTCCTTGTGCTGTTTGTCCACTCACATCCACAAACAACTGGAATTCTTTATTCGTATCTGGTAGAGTTAGTACCGGGGCAGTCATAAGAACAGTTTTTAATTTCTGGAAATTAGACTCATCCTGTTCAGTCCACTTCAGCCTGTCAGTGTTTAATCTTTCATACAAGAACTTTACTTTTTCACTGAAACCCTCAATCTACTGCCTGCAATGTCTCAAGAGCCCTAGAATTTGTCTAATTTGCCTTTTTGTTTTTGGGGCAGGCAATGCAAGGATGCCTGCTACTCTTTCTGGGTCCAATTCTTTTTTTTTTTTTTTTTCCCTTGAGATATTCAATGTCTGAGGTATTTTATTTCAGGCTCTGTGAATTGCAGCTTGGATTTTGATACTTTCAAACCTTTCTTTCCTAGAAAGTTTAACAAGGCAATCGTGCTTTTCTTCACGCTCTCTTCAGTCGGTCCAGCTATTAGCAAGTCATCTACATACTGCAAAAGCTTTGTCCTGTCTTCAAGAGCAAATTGGGTTAACATTTGTTCTAAAGCTTGTCCGAAAAGGTTCAGAGACTCCACGAACCCCTGGGGGAGGACCGTCCACCTTAGCTGTTGCTTACGGTTTGTATCTGGGTCCTCCCACTGAAATGCAAAATAATCTCTACTCCTTTCATCCAGAGGGCAAGTCCAAAAAGCATCTTTCAAATCAATTACACTATACCACACATCTTCTGGTGTGAGTCTGTTTAGTAAAGTATAGGGATTGGCCACCACCGGGAATCTAGTCCGGGTCCTAGCGTTTACCGCTCGTAGGTCCTGGACCAATCGGAAGCTACCATCCGTCTTCCTTACAGCCAGGATGGGGGTGTTGTGTTGGGACATGCAAGGTTCTAAAGTACTCCCTTTTAGGAGGTCATCAATTATTTGTTTCAACCCCCTTCTCCCCTCCATCGGGATGGGATATTGTTTAACCCTTATAGGGTCCTCAGAGTTCTCGATTTCTATTTTGATAGGTTTGATATCTAGCTTTCCTACCTCTCCCTTTGAATGCCATACTTCAGGGTTTATTTTCTCCTCATCTTTAGGAGTCAACTTAAATATTTTCACCACCAATTCAGAATTTTTAATCATGATATTAATTCTTAAAGCGACAATCATGTCTCTTCCCAACAAATTGTAATCTGCTTCTTCCACTAATAGTAAATTCCCTAAGCAAATTTTATTTTCAGATTCTATTTCCACATCTTTTATTACAGGCACTTCAAAGGGGTCTCCCTTTGCACCGATTACAAAAACTTTTTCTCTGCTAGCCACACATCCGTATGGCAATTTCTGCAGGGTACTTCTCTCTGCCTCAGTATCCACAAGAAAACTTACCTCTTGTCGTTGGGGTCTCACTTTCAATTTTATCAAGGGCTCCTTGGATGTTCTGGTCTCCAAATTAAAGAGCCCTTGACACCTCTAATCTTCCTGAAAAATTTTCTCATCTTTTATTCTTTGTTTACAACTCTGCTGAACGTGTCCTACCTGTTTACAGTAGTAGCATTCAGGGGGTTCTCTCCGTGGGGCCGGGGCTGCCCAGTGAGAACCTCGACTTTTTCCGGGTAGTGTTTTAAACTTACCCTGCATCTGTTCTTGTTTCTGGACCTCTTTCACCGCAGTTACTAAAACCTTAGCCTGCAATTTCTGCTTCTCATCTTCTCTCCTCATGTATACTTTTTGAGCTTCCCTTAGGAGCTCCTGGAGGCTTTTATCTTGCCACTCCTCGATCTTTTCTAATTTTCTCCTAATGTCCTCCCAAGATTTAGCAACGAATTGTGTTTTTAACAGAACCTCCCCCACAGGAGAGTTCGGGTCAGTCTCAGAGTAAATCTGTAAACTTCGCCGTAATCTCTCGATCCATTCAGTGGGTGGTTCCTCTTTCCCTTGACACTCTCTAAAAATTTTGCTAATATTCTGGCTCCTAGGGACCGCTTCTCTTATACCTTGTACAATTATGCTCCTTAAATCCATCATGTTCCGTCTGCCTTCCTCCATCTGTGCATTCCAGCTCGGGCTTACACTAGGCCATTTCTGGTTACCTGGCGTCCCCTGTGGATTGCGTCTGTCCCAGTCTCTGATACTGGCTTGTTTAATTATCTCTCTTTCCTCCTGATTAAACAATGATCTCAGGATTGCCATAAGATCGTCAAAGGTATAGATACTACTCCCTAAAAATTCATCTAACCTCTCAGCCACACTAAAAGGGTCATTCAACAACCGCCCCATCTCTTTTTAAATGCTCTTACATCTCCAGAGTTAAGGGGTACATTCACAAAACCGATCACTCCCGGGGCTGTCGGTACTTCCCTAAGAGGGAACAACCGGTGCCCCTCTTCACTCTCTCCCCATTCATTATCCATCATTCTCACTCTCAAACGGGTTCTACTTGCGGGAGGGGAGTTGGTGATTGTGGGTTGCCTCCCTGTTATCAATTGTGGGAATTCTGCCGCCACCCGGCTGAAGGGAGGAATCCCCTCCGTTGTATGGGAGGGTCCCAGTTGTGGCGGCTGGACCGGCAGGGACGGATAGGGTGATCCCCAGCCTTGTGCAGGAAAAACCTCCGAGGAGGTTGCTGTGGTTACGGTGTTTACAGGCGGGGAAAGGGGAAGGGCTGCTGGCATCGCTGCTGGCCCCGAGTCTCCCGCTTGAGACACACGTATCTCAGTGGGTTGGTCTCGGGGGCCCAAGGGTGCTGAAGGCACCACTTGATCTGCAGAGGAAGGTCCCGCCGGTCCACAATATGGGGGTGGTAAGTGATCGAGGGGTTCCCAGGACTCAGCTCTCGACTCACGTTTTTCTTTTTGTTTTATTGGGAATAGCCCTACTCTGACATTTACCCAGAGCTTAGCGTATTCCCTCTCCTCAGGATCTGAGGGGACCTTGTTCTCTACATAGGAGAATAACTTATTACACGTCCATTTTTCAAATGTGCCTAACACTGGCCAAGTGAGGTGACTTCTCAACTCCTGTCCTCCCCAAACCTCCATACAATAATGTATTAATTTTTCCTTTGATTTCCCCTTCCTCTGGGGACAATCTTCCCAGTGTTTTAGCATCCACCCCAAGGGACTTTCCAGTGGGATGTCTGGTGATTCCTCCCCCTGATCGGAGGAATCTTTCCCTGTGCGTCTTCTTTGAAGCTTACTCTTTTTCTGCCCCATACTTCGCAAATATATTTTCTTACCTTTCTTCGACTTCTCCGGGAGTCGGTATCTGTTTCTGCGTTGTGTACTTACTCTAGGAATCAAAATTTGCCGATACTCACCTTTCAGCGAGCTGAGCTGAGGTCTCTTGTAATCGGTACTTTTGATCCTCTTCTGGACCTCTACCGGGGTCCGTTAACTAAAAGGGTTTACCAGTTCCCGAGCTCGACAGGACGTATCCTTCCCCTTTTAGTTCCTTGCGATCAGTCCCCGAGACACCCTTTGGCCTCAGGTTTTTACAAGTGTGTGTCGAGAGAAAAAAACTTTCACTCTGTATCGCTTCCTTCGCGGCCGGCCAATTCCCTCGCGGGAGGATGGAAACGCGGCCTTGAAGTCCACACTCGCCTCGTGATCAGATCACGTCTCACACACTCGCCCGATCGCCCACTCAACCAGCAGTACTTACAGCTATTTTCCTGCGTGGGTGTCTTTGTGCACAATAGACGTTTTACGAGCAAAACAAGCCGCGGCTTCCCGAAGGCTCCGTGCCTTCCCGAGCTCTCCGATCCGGATCCTTTTCCTTTTTATTGTGGTTTTTATCTCAGCCTAAATTTGGTTCGGATGTCGGAATGAACTACGGGGGCTCTCAACTCACCAGGCCGCCAAAATCAGCGGGGGTACCCGTCCTGGGCAGTGAGATTCCCCGCAGTTTCTCCGATCCGAGTTCACGGCACCAATCTGTTATAAATGCAAAGGCAAATTTGGGTTAAATAAAAGAACAATTTATTATAAAACAATTTTTATAAAAAAATAAACAATGAGGAAAAACCACAATAAAACAAACAGCGCAGCGCTGGGTGGACAGGGGTCTATACCCAGAGGTATAGGTGTTCCCAAATCCACAAAGGAGGGTAGACTGTCCGGGGTTTTTATAGGGATTTTGTGTCCTGAGGCTAAATTCCAGGTAGGCACCATTCACCAAGGGTCCTTGATTGTTGGATGAATTGATTTCCTGGCATTGGAGAATAGAGTCAAATAGATGTCCGGGCAGAGTCTCCTCATATGTAAAGAAGTTCTGAGTGTTCTTTGATTTCATTTTCGGTTTGGGCTCTCAGAGTGAAGTATCCAAGTCCGGTGTGGAGTCGACAGATATCTCGGCTGGGCTTCCACTTATTGTCTGGCCTGTTTGCATCTTCAGTCGGGGTTTGCAGGGAGGGGTGCCCAGGTGCGGTGTGGGGTCGATAGCCATCTCGGCCTGGCTCTTTTCTTTGTTTAGCTTAACCGTTCGTGTCCTGCTTTTTCTTTCAGGCTGATGAACGTCGCCTAGGGTCGTTACCGCCTGAATGGGTAGTTACTGCTGGGTTTGGGGAAATTCTTCGGCCACACTATATTTTATATACTTTTTACATTGTTATAAATCTAGTTATATCTTTATTTATTCTTTCACGAATTTTTATCCAAGGTTACATTTATCACAAGGGCAAAATCACAGCTGTAAGTGCACAGCAGTTTTCTGAAGTGTTGCCTCACATCTTGTTGATGAGCAGCATACACCTTTCCACTAGCTCCCTTTTCTTACGACACTGCTGTATCCTGAGTCACTGTCTGAGACCCATCTTAATACTGGACTTCCTCTAACCCCAGTGCAATAGAGAAGCTTTTGCCCAGGAGTCCATTAATAATGTAGTGATCTTTTCAGAAGTAGAGGCAATTTCCTCCTGCTTCAGTCCTTTCATCTTCTAGATCTTGGGCTAAGCATTCTCCATACTGGAGAATTACATACTGTAATGTGAAATGCTGTTAAATTCATTATATTGCTGATATCTTTACTCATATAGACGGAGTTATGCTTTCTCTTTCCCTATTCCTTCATAAAAGAGCATCATCTGTATTTACAACTCAGTAAAGATAATGCCATCTTTCAGTTGAAATTTGGCTGCATTGCATATTGTTCTGCTCTTTTTCCTCTTTCTTTTCCTGCATAGCTGGAAATTAATTCCTCTCCAGTCCTTTTTGGGATGAGGTGAAGAGTGGAGAGAGGAAAAAAACCAAACTGGCAAGGACAGTGCTTGTTCTAGATAAAGTGAAATCAGCTGAAGTTAAATGAGGCAGCTTTGCCTCTTCAGGATTAAGCTGACAGTCGTGTGAATGCTGGACTCGTGGAGCGCCAGCTGAAGTGCAGGGAGCATAAGCTAGAAATGTTCTGCAGTTTGGTGAGAAGGGGGCTGGCTGCTGACCAAAGGTTTGGGCACAGGGTTGTGAAATGTGCACACACCCTCCTTGGCCTAAAATGGGGGACAGAAACCCTGGTGTTTCACACAAACTGTGGCTGACCCCTCATTTACGCTCACTAGAGGTGGTGAAGCTGTGTCTGGATGTAGTAATGCAGCCACCTCCCTCCTTCCCTCCCTGGGAACAGGGTAAAAATTACAGCTCGCACAAGGCATTTGACACAACTGCAAATGATGAGAACACACACTTGAAGTGAAGCTGAGATGCACAAGGCTCTTCCTGAAACACGGCTTGATGCTGCAAAGAAACTCAGAGCGTGACTCAGACCCAACTCCTCCCCATCACCACCATGAGGGCTGCAGGACAGCTCGGCAGGCAGCAGCAGACTGAGTCACCAGCTCCCCTGCTTTCATGAAGCTTGCAGGGGAAGAAATTAAATGAGACCACGACTCCAGTGAGGTTTTATTGGGGTTTTGCTTTTGGAAAGTATGCTGTGGGTTTCTGTTGGGCCTGGAGATTTTTCCACAAGCCATCTCAGCAGCTTCCCTGCCTAATTCTCCAGCTGTCTCATTGCACATATAGATAGCTTGAATGTGTATTCTGCTACCACCTCAGAAAATATAAAGCTCCCAATTAAGATTTAAACTTACATGCAGCAGAAGCAAAACCAGAAAAACAGAAGTACTGGCTTAATTACCCTGAAGCTATTTAGAGTAATGTTAAGTGACACCAGTTGTGAAGATTCCCGGAGGTTAACCACACACCTCCTAATTGCTTTGAAATTCTCCACTGTTCCTGCAAGAGAGTTCACATCTGCAAGAACTGATAGAAAGAAATCTGAGGAGCCACAAAAAATGACAGGCAGGCCAACAAAATGGGGAAAACGTGCAGCTTGTTCAAGGCGGGACATGGTAATTAACAGGAAATCCCTAAGGTTCCATAAAGCGTGAAAGACACCAGCTCGAACTTTCAAATGCAAAACTGCTATTTTCTTCTATTTGCCAGCATACTACATGCTTATTAGGACACAAATCCTCTTATATGTAAATAATCATAATGTTGATTAGACGCTAAATAGGAAAATGCATTACAACTTTTTGTTCTTTCAGCAGCTCCTTACATTGGGAAAATTTCCTTGCAGTGAATACTTGTTCTTGAGCCCCACAGTAAAAAGAAACAAAAAGCAAGATTCAAACAGACGCTTGGTTTTGCCCCATTTCTCCTGTTTGGGCTATTCCAAGCAGTGAAAGGAGAACTAGAAAGTTTAGAAGAGACTGTCTATCCTTCTTATTTAGGCACTTACAGAGGTTCTATATTGATTTAATTGATTAGATAAATATACCCACCAAGCAACACTGGCCAGGATTACATGTAGACAAAACATACAGAAAAGAGGAAGAAAGAACCAGGAGTTACGGATACTAGTCTTTAATTAGATTCACTGCAATGCAAAACCCTTTAATGGTCAAAGAGAAGGGGTCATCAGAAAAATTTGAAAGAGACTGAGATTCTCACGTGAGTTGCCTATACTATGAGGACATATTGCACCATACAATGCTTTCTTGTCCTTTGATGCAAGTTTTTTCTCCTTGTAATAGCTCCATTAATTCATATTTAAGTTTACAATGTCATTCATAATTTCATCTATATTCTGATAGTTATTTATTCCTGAAAATATTTACTTGTTTTTTTTTCAGAGCTCTCCAACAAACCACTGTCTTCCGTTTTCAAGCAGAACAACAAACCAACAAGCCAAAAGAGCCATAACTCAGAAGAAATCTGGCAATCCCTGTTAAGCCTGTGATAGCTGTCCTCTGAGCACCAGTCTAGCAGCAAAGGATAGGTACTTGCTTCTGTGGCCCTTTAGTCCCCAGAGAAACAAACAGATTACTGAGTGTGAAAATGTCACAATGTGATATTTTGGGTTGCTTTTTTTTCTTCAAAAACGTTCTAGGTCTGTGATTCCACAACTATTTCACTTCCTGTGTCATCATCCAAATTAGCAGTTTAACACTGAAACTGTTCAGCTGTCACAAAAGCATAAAATAAATGGCATCATCCATGTGTGTGTGCAAGAAGGTATTTTTTTTATCACCAGCTGCACTTCCAGTTTGCTGTTACTCTGTGAGTGCCTCTGGATTCACTTCCAGTAGAGGGCAGAAACCAACATGAGGTTCACCAAGCATTAATTTTATATCCTCAGGTTTTTCCAGAGCTCCTCAGCAGAAATGTGCCCAGCCCAAGATTTTGCATCCAAAGGAGATTTGAGAGAGTTTGGTGTTGCATATGGTGCTAAATTCAGTATTCAGTGCAGCAGCAATGCTCTGATGAAAAGTTCTTCATCCAAGCATCGCCAGCCTTTGGATATATTGCAGTTTGAACTTGATTCCTGTCATCCAGATCTCTCTCAGCTGTACAGTTCCTTGTTTCCAGAGAAGTGAAAAGCCTTATTTTACTTTTTAAGCACGTATTACAGGTAATGTATTTTTAAGTTCTTGGACATAATGCCATTATATGGTTTGTGTAGCATACTTTTCAATGCCACCTTTCAGGAGTATGGTGCTTGTAGCACCTAGATCCTAACAAGTCAGAAAACAAAGAAGGAGCTACATTTCAGAAAATAGTGTCTGTGCAAAGCAAGTGCTACAGGAGCACAAGCATTTTTCATGCAAACTATACTTCCAGAAAGCAAAGTTAAAATACATGTGTGAGAAATCCCATGAGACCCCTTCCCCATATATCTTTGCTTTCATCTCCTGCCTACTGATGATGACCCTGTCACCCTTGCACCAGAAAAATAAAAAAAGCCCCACAGAAGGTGTTATTTCTACCCCCAAGGACTACTGATGATCTCAGAAAGGCCCAAGATCCTCACAAGGGAGAAAATTCTCTCACCCTGCTCCCTGAAAAACATTTCTTCTATAATCTGGTTAAAAAATATGCACAAAGGGTAACACATAACTTGTATCACCTCAAAAAAACCTGAGTCTGTAAGTAAATTATATTTCTAAAAATTATCATAATTTTCTAAATGTTTGGTTGTTATCCTTAATATTGTATATAATCTAGAGTCCCTGTGGCTCTTGGTTTTACCTTCTCTGTGATCTCAATCTTGCAGGCTTCCTTTCACAAAAGCACTCTCTTGTTTAGGCTTGGCAAAATATGGGATGAAAGATGAACCTATGCATTTTCTTTGCAACTTTAATTTGGTGGAATTCTTAGCTGCATCTGTTTACCTGTGGTAATGGTGGCTGATGAAATAAATCAATAGCTGAATACTTTCAGCAGCTGAGGTAAGAAAAGGCCTTTAAACAGGAAGGAAAATTTAAAAAAAAAGCCTAAAATGTGTCTTAAATAAGAATAGAAATGAACATTTTTCTGTTCTAGAAAATAAACTGGATTTGTCAGTTAGAATGAGGAGGAAGCATCACACCCTTCAATAAAAGTTCTTATTTTGTTATATTTTACAACAGTTTTTTCTTACTTGCATGCAGCTAGTCACTGCACATCAGACCAGCAGTCATTATCCTCACCTATAAACAGAGAACTATGGTTCAACAATACATTTTGGAAGGAAAACTGGGAGAGAAGTTCTTCAGTTCTGTTTCTATGACTAAAAGCTTATTTCTGACAAGCTTGCTTGGCAGTGGTGTTCAAGCTGAGGACTGCCTCTTTTGAAATACTTTGCAGCTGTGGGGGCAGCTGCTATTTGGAAAGTGAGGCAGGGAAGGCACTGCTCCCACACACCACATACCCTCCATCCTTATCAATGGTTTATGGATCTCAGTGACTGCATCCCCCAATTTTGCCAGAAAAACTATAGTCAGAGGTGAACGTGCAAGAACACTTTGCCCACATCGACTCACTTGGTTTAGTCTACCTGTCTGCACAGTTGAGAGCAAGGGTCGAAGGCTGCAGCTGAAAACATCTCTGCTGATATTAAAGGCCACAGAAGCTACACTAGCAGAGGAATTGATACCTAATGTGACATGAGCTGTTGATGTCTCAGATACACAGGACTTCCTTTTGTGGTGCAAAGACTCATGCTGCAGTGCAGCTCTGTGTGTGGGAAGTTGCCAAGTAATAACCATAAGCAATTGCTTGGTCATACATAATTTTGCAGATGAAAGCCATTTTTGTTCTCCAGTAGTAGCAAGCAAATGAAATGGCAGGTGATCTACCAGATGATGCTAATACATTTAGAAACTTGAAATGTCTTATACAGTCTGAGAAAACTTACCAATTTCATGCAATGGGGCTGAAGGAGGGAGTTTTATGACATTATGTGTCTCTATCTCCTCCTGTCTCAAAGTCTTCCTTCCTTCCTTCCTTCCTTCCTTCCTTCCTTCCTTCCTTCCTTCCTTCCTTCCTTCCTTCCTTCCTTCCTTCCTTCCTTCCTTCCTTCCTTCCTTCCTTCCTTCCTTCCTTCCTTCCTTCCTTCCTTCCTTCCTTCCTTCCTTCCTTCCTTCCTTCCTTCCTTCCTTCCTTCCTTCCTTCCTTCCTTCCTTCCTTCCTTCCTTCCTTCCTTCCTTCCTTCCTTCCTTCCTTCCTTCCTTCCTTCCTTCCTTCCTTCCTTCCTTCCTTCCTTCCTTCCTTCCTTCCTTCCTTCCTTCCTTCCTTCCTTCCTTCCTTCCTTCCTTCCTTCCTTCCTTCCTTCCTTCCTTCCTTCCTTCCTTCCTTCCTTCCTTCCTTCCTTCCTTCCTTCCTTCCGACACTTCCTTCCGACACTTCCTTCCGACACTTCCTTCCGACACTTCCTTCCGACACTTCCTTCCTTCCTTCCGACACTTCCTTCCTTCCTTCCTTCCTTCCTTCCTTCCTTCCTTCCTTCCTTCCTTCCTTCCTTCCTTCCTTCCTTCCTTCCTTCCTTCCTTCCTTCCTTCCGCCACTTCCGCCACTTCCGCCACTTCCGCCACTTCCGCCACTTCCGCCACTTCCTTCCGCCACTTCCTTCCGCCACTTCCTTCCGCCACTTCCTTCCGCCACTTCCTTCCTTCCTTCCGCCACTTCCTTCCGCCACTTCCTTCCGCCACTCCCTTCCTTCCTTCCTTCCTTCCTTCCTTCCGCCACTCCCTTCCTTCCTTCCTTCCTTCCTTCCTTCCTTCCTTCCTTCCTTCCTTCCTTCCTTCCTTCCTTCCTTCCTTCCTTCCTTCCTTCCTTCCTTCCTTCCTTCCTTCCTTCCTTCCTTCCTTCCTTCCTTCCTTCCTTCCTTCCTTCCTTCCTTCCTTCCTTCCTTCCTTCCTTCCTTCCTTCCTTCCTTCCTTCCTTCCTTCCTTCCTTCCTTCCTTCCTTCCTTCCTTCCTTCCGACACTTCCTTCCTTCCTTCCGACACTTCCTTCCGACACTTCCTTCCGACACTTCCTTCCGCCACTTCCTTCCGACACTTCCTTCCTTCCTTCCTTCCTTCCTTCCTTCCTTCCTTCCTTCCTTCCTTCCTTCCTTCCTTCCGACACTTCCTTCCGACACTTCCTTCCGACACTTCCTTCCGACACTTCCTTCCTTCCTTCCTTCCTTCCTTCCTTCCTTCCTTCCTTCCTTCCTTCCTTCCTTCCTTCCTTCCTTCCTTCCTTCCGACACTTCCTTCCTTCCTTCCTTCCTTCCGACACTTCCTTCCTTCCTTCCTTCCTTCCTTCCTTCCTTCCTTCCTTCCTTCCTTCCTTCCGACACTTCCTTCCTTCCTTCCGACACTTCCTTCCGACACTTCCTTCCGACACTTCCTTCCGACACTTCCTTCCGACACTTCCTTCCGACACTTCCTTCCTTCCTTCCGCCACTTCCTTCCGCCACTTCCTTCCGCCACTTCCTTCCTTCCTTCCTTCCTTCCTTCCTTCCTTCCTTCCTTCCTTCCTTCCTTCCTTCCTTCCTTCCTTCCTTCCTTCCTTCCTTCCTTCCTTCCTTCCTTCCTTCCTTCCTTCCTTCCTTCCTTCCTTCCTTCCTTCCTTCCTTCCTTCCTTCCTTCCTTCCTTCCTTCCGCCACTTCCTTCCGCCACTTCCTTCCGCCACTTCCTTCCGCCACTTCCTTCCGCCACTTCCTTCCGCCACTTCCTTCTGCCACTTCCTTCCTTCCTTCCTTCCTTCCTTCCTTCCTTCCTTCCTTCCTTCCTTCCTTCCTTCCTTCCTTCCTTCCTTCCTTCCTTCCTTCCTTCCTTCCTTCCTTCCTTCCTTCCTTCCTTCCTTCCGCCACTTCCTTCCTTCCTTCCGACACTTCCTTCCTTCCTTCCGACACTTCCTTCCTTCCTTCCTTCCTTCCTTCCTTCCTTCCTTCCTTCCTTCCTTCCTTCCTTCCTTCCTTCCTTCCTTCCTTCCTTCCTTCCTTCCTTCCTTCCTTCCTTCCTTCCTTCCTTCCTTCCTTCCTTCCTTCCTTCCTTCCTTCCTTCCTTCCTTCCGCCACTTCCTTCCTTCCTTCCGCCACTTCCTTCCTTCCTTCCGCCACTTCCTTCCTTCCTTCCTTCCTTCCTTCCTTCCTTCCTTCCTTCCTTCCTTCCTTCCTTCCTTCCTTCCTTCCTTCCTTCCTTCCTTCCTTCCTTCCTTCCTTCCTTCCTTCCTTCCTTCCTTCCGACACTTCCGACACTTCCGACACTTCCGACACTTCCGACACTTCCGACACTTCCTTCCTTCCGACACTTCCTTCCTTCCTTCCGCCACTTCCTTCCGGCACTTCCTTCCTTCCGCCACTTCCACCACTTCCTTCCTCCCTTCCTCCCTTCCTCCCTCCTGTCCTCCCTCCTGCCTTCTCTTGTGATGAATGTTAATATATGAGGTTATATGTACCTAATACCCTGCACATAGTTTACTTCCCTGGTTCACATCACATGCCAAGCTGGTCTGCCCAAACCCACAGAAGTTCTGCCTGCTCCTCTTGCTTCTCTGTCCCTTCTGATGTATTTCACCCTTTAGGCTTTCTTCTGAGCACAGGACTGGACATGGCAGCCTTTCCTGGAGCAGGACTGCCTACCTGGTTCTAGGAGCCCTCCAGTAGAGGTTGTTTGCAGGAGAACAGCCTTTGTTCCGTTGTGTAGGAGCAAGAGAGTGCCTGCCTCCTCAGGCAATTAGCATGGTAGTAATGACAATTGTAAGGGTGAGCTTTTTACAGGGCTACAGTGATCTTTAGTAGGGACAGGCCTGATGACAGCAACCTCAAGATGTCTGAAATACCACAGGGATCCTCTAATGGGATACAGGAATGCCTTTATCCTCATTGACTGGCTACAACTGGAAAGACATATGATTTTAATTTTAGCTAGCTCTGCACCATTTCAGAGAGATATTTACAGGAGTATAAATAGACAGAACAGCTCTGCAGACCAGCTCATTGAAGTACCCCAGAACATAACTCCCCTGCCCCCAATGCCACAATACAGGACCTACAATTACACCTGATGGAATAGACAAAAACAAACACAGAAAGGTTTCATTCTTAACACATGTGATTTCATGTACTTTTTCCTCTCTGAGTGCATTTGTGCCTCTCCATTGAATAGCCAGTGGAATAAAAATGCTGAGCTAGGCACCCTCAATTGTTTTTTTAAAAAACCACATAGGCTGCCTTCACCTCTAATAATTTTGTTGAATCCTATAATGGATAATTTGTTTGTTTGTATAATTATCTATTTTATTTTTTTTTTAAGCAAGTGTTCTTGTAGGGTTGGAATGGAATTGGAACACCATGATTATACTGAAGGAGACAGCTGAAATAATATTCACGTTTCATGTGGCCAAAGAACTGACAGGCTGTCTTGAGGAAGGTGGCCCTACTAGTGCAGACCTGAAGGTTTCTGAGTACAGTAATGACAGAAGCAGAAAGTAAGTCAGTAGCATTAAGAGGATCACAATTTGGAACAAATTCGACTTATTGCATTAGCAGAACAACTACAGAAATGTGTCTGGAGGCCTAGAAGACCCCCCAGGGATAGATTGTCATTGGTGTACCTCCTGGTGTCCAGAGCAGAAAGGATGCCATATGCTTTGTGAATTAGTCCTGTTAGTGAGAAAAGAGGCACAGAAGGGAAAGCATCTAAGTCTCATGAGACATTTTTCAGATTTTTTTTTTATTTTATTTTTTTAACTGGCTGTGTTTTGTCTATGTAGCCAAAATCTACAAAAACAATAAATACCGGTTTTAAATAACATGTTGAAAGCACTGGTCAGCTCCCCCACTGTAGGACTTTCCAGTTTTCAGTCACAGCTGATACGTCTGACTGTGTAAATATGAAATGGCTTGCTTGTTAGGAACTAAACACTCTTTAAAAAAAAAAAGAAAAAAAAAATTTAAAAAATCTGACACTGGAGAAACCCAGAACTTCAGGGAGAAGACAGGGCTCAGTCTGAAAGCTCACACTGGAGCTGGACACTAGGGAACTTTGCCTTTGGCTGCTGCCTTGTTGTTTGGAAAGACATTCAATTGTCCTTAAATTTTATTATAAGGAATATCTTAAAGAGGCCACTTGCTGGGGCAAGAGGACATTTGGTTCACACATCCTCTCAGTAGTCCAGTGTTTTGCAAAAAAATGCAAGTAAGCAAGGGATAAGGGGATGCTATTGGTCTTGAATTGCAAAGATCTCCTTTTATATCTCCTAAACTGACTTGCCAGCACACTGTTCTGTCTTTCCTTATCCTTCTTTTATTTGTCCCTGGAAAGAAGGGTAAAAGAACTGTCTATCAACCCTTTCATGTTTTTTCAGCCAAGTGCCACCCTACTCCCAAGGTTGGCCCCTGCAGCAAAACTTGACCTGATGGTGCTGTTCACTGCTTTCTGCTGTAGAGGTCCTGAGTCTCCATACAGTACCAAGAGAGGATGGCATGAAGATTGTACAGGGGCATGACGCTCACCTACTTTGTGGACTTGTCTGGCAGGGCTCTTACCATTCAACATTCCCATTTTTGCCTGAGCAGGAGGGACAGTTGTGCTGCTCCAGTTCATGTGGGATTGTGAGTGGAGTGACACTGCAGGCATAAAAGCACTCCAGCCCTGCAGTGAGAGGTCACAGTGCTTCAGACAGGACAGCTAAGTTTAAAATCTTAGGGGAAATCTAACCTTGCAGAGACTGACAGTGGTAAATAAAGAATGCCTGCAACTTGCCTAGATATGGGCAGTGTCATATCTGTCCATACAAAGCAGGGAACAAAGCAGCAACATACACTTTGACATGTGATATCAAGTCTTAATTCTGAGTTGTAACTCAGTGGGAAGATCAGTGTGGGAAGTTTGGTCACGCTTTTGTTTTGTTTGAAGGTGGAGATTGTGAATGTGCTGTATTGTGCACACATATGTGTACATATGTGTGCATTCAGAAATGCACTTGTGTTCACAGGAATGCTGTGACTTGTCCTGCAGAGCTGGGGAGTCCCAGGCCACTGCCAGTCCCATTCAGCGGGCAGCAAGTAAGTATACATGTGATATTAGAGAATTTGCTTCCTGGAAGCACTGAGTTACTTTCACTTCACAATTAGTCAAATTTACCTTCCTGAAGTCCTACTAGAAAAGTCAACAGAGTGTCAGGGGTTTGTTAGCTAGTGTTCTCCCAAAGGATTATTTGGCAAAGCACAGCACCGAGCAGGCAGCTGCCTCCCTGAGCCCATCAGTACTAAATACCAAACAGGAAAAGATAACTGAAGTTGACTCAACAGTGTTCTATTTGACATATTGGTAATGCTTCAGTGAAGACGATGTTCTGTCTCAACAGCTAAATTGCTTTATTATCTGAACACCAACCACTGCTAAAAAGCCAAAGACAAAGGCAGTTTAGGCTTTCACCATGTAAAACTGTCAGCTTTAGCCATAGCACTCCCATACAGAGGAGACTCTGAAATGAAGGCACAATCATCAAGGTGTCCAGAGAATATCTCTGCAATACTGAGGTAAAGGTTCCCTGGGTGCAGGGAACTGACTGCAAGAACAGGGTTCCTGCAGTATTTAATGGTGGATTGACAGAGGAAAGCACTGGGTAAAGAAAAACAAAATTATGAGGAGAAGTTGCTATTGGAGGATCCTTCCTCAGTGCCTCATCACAAAGCTACGGGGCCACCAGAGTCCCTTCTGAGGGCCATCCCTGAAAGCCATTCAAAGGAATTTAATTGTCCGAGGCAGGAAGCACACAGATCTAGAAGACAGAAACAATTACTTGCAGTGGCAAAAATCTCCATTGTAAGCACTGAAAGGTAACTCAGGGGTCAACACAGCAGTTCAGGGTTTCATAAGAGTGCAGGAGAATAAACTCACCAGATATTCAGGTGCTGAAGCAGTGGAAGCACAGAGAAGAGACCAGGAACAACCATCACCCATGAGAACAATGCCACCAAAGTATGGCAGGTCTGGGTCAAAGTAAAGGGCCAGCAGTAAATCCCAGTGTAGTTTTGAACAAAGTACTTCCTGAAGATATTAAGAAAGAAAATCTGCCTTAGGTTGAGCAGCATTTATGAATAAAAAATATATTTACAGCTTAGTGAAGCAGAAGCTATATAGTGAGAACTGGACTTCAGTTACCTAAGAGACCTCGGATGTATTGAGCAATGTACCCATGAGGTTTCTTAGGAAGAAAATGGGAATTATTTTTCCACAGGATATGTAGATAGTAACCAACAGGCTGAGGCTTGGTGACAGAGCAACAAGAAGAGCTGCCCAACTACCACAGAACAAACTGTATTGGTGAGGATTAGCAGAATCCAAAAATTGGGGTAGACACAGAGAGATTCTTCCTGGGGAAGACAAAAAAAACAGGAGGAACTTATTAAATACAGCTGCTTATGATAACACAGATCATAATGATGATCTAATAATGATTAGACAGTGAAAAACCTCCTCTCATCTGGAAAAATGTTCTTCTGACCTCAAGTTCACTGCATGCTGAGCTTCTCACCAGCAGGTACACTGAGACCCCTGCTTCCTTTCAGAAAAAGAAAAAGATGTAATGGTAAATAGAATAGTCATCTTTCTTCATATTTTAAAGTTTCTAGGAATTTAATTACTAAGTTTCAATTCCTTTTGTATATAAAATTATATTTTCTGGCTATTTTTTCATTAAATATTAGTATTCAATAACTGTAATCATTCTGTTGTGTTCCCCAATTATCTTTTCCTGTAAAGATGTTTCAAAGTAAATTCTTTAGAAAGTAATCATAGTGTATTTCTGGAACAACCAAAATTAGATTTATCAGTGAAATAAGGAAGGTGTCACTGCTGAAATTATGGATGGAATTAAGATTAATTTGCAATTTGTGAAGGTCATTTGTAAAACAAAATTAAGTGTGCCACTGCAAAGCAGATCCACATTAAGTTTACAAGAGCAGACATTAGATTTTGCAATGAAAAATTAAAGATTTTGTACCTCTGTCTCTAGAGCAAGCATAAATTTAGGAAGAGACCTCAGGAAGAAGTAATCATCATGCCAGTCAATAGACTTCACAGAACAAGGCCTTAGGTCTTACAATAACAAAAATAGGAATTCCATTTGAAAGGTCTAGCATTAAGTTTCTAGAAGAAGAGAGCATGCCAAATAAATGTAGTACAAAGCTGCACCATTTTAAGAGAGAAATTGCAGAAAATTAATAAAACTATAAAGCAAAGAAAAATATTTAAGGCAGAAAAGGCAAGAAGAGGCAAGAATAGGAAAGGCAAGAAAAGAAATGAAAAGAAAAGAAGGAAAGGGAAAGGGAAAGGGAAAGGGAAAGGGAAAGGGAAAGGGAAAGGGAAAGGGAAAGGGAAAGGGAAAGGGAAAGGGAAAGGGAAAGGGGAAGGGAAAGGGAAAGGGAAAGGGAAAGGGAAAGGGAAAGGGAAAGGGAAAGGGAAAGGGAAAGGGAAAGGGAAAGGGAAAGGGAAAGGGAAAGGGAAAGGGAAAGGGAAAGGGAAAGGGAAAGGGAAAGGGAAAGGGGGAGGGGGGAAGAAAAAGGGGGTAAAAGGGGACGAAAGAAGCCCACAATCAGCCAGGAAGGTTTCAGAAATGTATGGAGTTAGAAGCCAAAGTGAGCTCTGTACCACTGCTCCAAAAGAAAACAAAGAAAAATAAACCCTTCATCGTTCACAGTCTGTAAGAGTTAAAAAGCTTTTGAAAGGAAAACATGACATTTAAGAAATGGAAGGTTTCTCAAATGAAAACAGGAAAGTTTTGAAAATGGATTGGGGAAATTGACAAATGACAAGTCTGTCAATCGGCTCTGTGGTGCAGAGAAACGTGCTCTGGAACATCCCTGACAAAGCAGCTATGTTCCCACACCCTTCCTCAAAAAAATTTGGGACAGTAGATTTCTAGAGTTTCTGAGAAACTTCTCAGTCTTCTCTTCAGCAATCAGGCAAGGATTAAGATAAGGGTTATATTCAGTGAAGCCGAAGCAAAGGGATACATTCACTGTGTTCTGCCCTAACACTCTCAACACTTGTAAAAGCCCCTCTCCCTGTGTTTTATAACCCCCTTTAAGTACTGTCAGAAGGTGCTGTAAGGACTTCCTGGAGCCTTCTCATCTCCAGGCTGAACAACACTGACCCTCTGAGCCCTCCTCATAGCAGAGGCCCTCCATCTCTCTACTCACCTTGGTGTCCTCCTCTGGACTCAATCCAGCAGTTCCATGTCCTTCCTGTGCTGGGCCCCCAGAGCTGGATGCAGGGTTCCAGGTGGGGTCTCACCAGAGCAGAGCAGAGGGGCAGAATCCCCTCCCTCCCCTGCTGCCCACGCTGCTTTGGATGCAGCCCAGGACACGTTTGGCTCTCTGGGCTGGGAGTGCCCATGGCTGGATCATGTCCAGCTTCTCCCCTCCAGCACCCCCCAGTCCTGCTCACCGGGCTGCTCTCAATGAATTCTTGTCCCAGTCTGTACTCACGTCTGGGATTACCCTGAAGACAATCTTTCAAGTAGAAGAGGTAGAAATCTCATTCTACAGGATACCATTTCAATTTGTGTAATACTTAGTTTAGGATTTATTTTTTAATTTACAAGATGGCAGCAATAAGGAGAAAGCAGTAAATCCACAGCAGTAGACTTCTGCTTCCAACACACAGAAATACAAATTTCATTAGGCATCACAGTGTTACATCTGCGTCTATATATAGTGTTTGTGTACATTAAACAATCAGAATAACAATATTAAGGACATCACAGGAAGGCAGAACCTTAAGTTAAAAGTTTGGGCTAAGAAATTTAAGTGATCTCTAGAGAAGACTACACCAAACTCCTTTTGTTGACTAGTCCTCAAAGGACATTCAAAGTAAATTTTTTTCTTAGTATGATATGTTGAAATTTGTGTTTCCATTTGAGCTATATAACATGAAGAAGTTCTAAGACAGACACAAAAGTTAAGCTGTGGCCATTTCCAGGATAGTGAATTTATGTGTGAGAATGAGATGTTTGCCATAAGAAATCCAGGAAAGTAAAAACTCACAAAGTGGCAAAGTTCTCTTTTTTAAAACATATTTAGGACACATGGATTATTCCTATGGACTACTGTGGAGCACCAAATGGGCAAACTATGTAACCCCCATAAAGAACTCCCTACACCATGTCTCTAGACCTTAAAGCAGTACTGCAGTCAGATGGACAGCAATGTCTACCTTGACAAGGACAAAACCTGCTATTGGTGACGTGTATCCTCAGTAGCAGAAAAAGCTACACGGTTTCATAATTAAAAAAAATGGCAAAATTCCTGAAAGGACTGGATCTACTGTTTGCTTCATGTTTCCTGAAGCTATCTTCTGACTCCAAAGCAAACATGATTAAGATGGTTATGATGTGTCTGCATGCAATTTGCAGAGCAAACTGCTCTTAGCTGCCTCTCTGCCAGTCTGTGACTTCAAAAGGTTACCTTACATTTATATTTAGCTAAGACTTGGAAGCTCTGTTGCACCAGGATTTACATATTCTCAATAACTCTGCAAGCAATTATGTTCTTTGCCATGTGACACAGCAGGTTAAAAGCACAGGTTTTTCTTATTCCCAAAGCCCATTTTTTTCTCTCATAGCAAAAGCAAAAATTTTAACTCTTTATCAGCTGAAACCAGTCCTTATTATATAACTAATGCCTTTATTAAGCAAAATACAATTTTTTTTGTTAGTGTTGTTTATTCCACTCTTGATACGGGAAATGTGGGTCGCATCTTCAGATTAATTTTTTTCTGATACTGAGAGAAAACTTCCACCTAGGGATTAGAATGGAAGGACTGTGTATCCAATTTAATGCAAAGCTCCCCTTACAGTTTGCATCTAGTATCCCCTTGAGTCCAGACAAGTCCAAAGGGGGTTTGTTGCTGTAGAAGCTATTTATGTTGAAAATATTTGTGCCATACACACAGGGAAGAGAATTTGGATGGAAGAGATTTTTGTTTTCTAAAAACCACCACCCTTTTTTTTTGCAAAAGCATTTCATGTGACTAGAACTCTGGCTATGAGCTTTTAGGGCTAAATGGGAAGCACAGAGATAGAGTCTAGAATATATTAGTCATGAAGCTGCTCATTTGTGGATTGTATTTGTGAGTTTGTTCTTTTGATACCAACAGTTTTCTAAGCATTCTTTTTCTAAAAGAGTTTTCTTTTCTTAGGTAAAGGCTGCAATTCTAGGGTACCTCAGACTGGGCAATACTTTAATATTGGATGAAGAAGACCCAGGGAACTACAGAGATTTGGACTTCTAACAGAAATAAGAAACTAAATTTACTTCATTTTACTAATTTTCAGAAACTTCCCATGCTGAAATTCTGGAATTCTCCTGCAGTTTTCTTAGTCTTTTGAGTAATTTCAAGATGTAGATATGAAGATAGAGAATGGAATAATTTCTATTAGACAGGAGCAATTTGTGCCTCCAGACAAATTAGTCTTATAGAAAAGCCCAATAAAGAAGGATTTGTTTGCATCACTCCTATCCCAGCTGCACAGACTAAGAGATTCTGTTAGGCATCTGTATATTTAACTGCTTTTCCAAGCAAAGCTCAAATGTATTGAGGCTGCAAATTACTCCAGACCATATACAAATCTCTGCTGAAGTCAGATGGAAACTTGCTGCATTCACATGTTTGCAACTGTTCCATATCCTCATGGAACTATGCAGCAGCAGGACATTAAATGGCATGAAAAGCATTTGTGGAACTGTGATTTGTTACACTTGTTACCTCTGACCTGTCCATAATTCATGCTGAAGGCATAGATCTCACTCTTACTCATGACCCTTTCCTGTGGCAAGAGTCTTTGTCCTGTATTTCACTTTCATGCATGTCTCACTTTTCCAGTACATCAAATATATTTTTGACCAGATGCAAAATATTGGAATATCACAGTTCCTGAATAGCATCTCATCCTTTACTGATGAATCTTTGTCTGGAGATTATCCCTTCCTTTCTTTGCTTGGAATGTGACTTTACTCTGGAACATGAAAGAAAGTCATCTCCATTCCTCCCTTCTGTGTTCTTGTTCTGGACTTAGACTCATGTCAGGATGCTTTAGTGACAAAATTATTATTTTTCATTGGCTTTTATTCTATCCAGCACCTATGAGCCACCCAAGGTAACCGAGAAGGAGCCATCTTCAATTATTTTTTCTACTTTGCTGTAGTGTAGGTGGTCTCAGGAATATGCTGTGACTCTTGGGGGTGGTGCTGTGCAGGGCTAAGAGTTGAACCTGATGATCCTTGTGGGTCCTTTCCAACTCAGCATATTCTGTGATGTTGTGATTTTTTTACTCTGTTCATTAAATTAATCAAATTAATACCAAAGTGGCTGTATCATTGAGACAAAAAATATCCAGGGAGACAGACTTCTAACTTCTTTGTGCATGAAAAAGTTTGGGCTAGTTTTCATCTTCTTAGTTTTGAGAATACTGATAAAATTTTGGCTGATGCATGTGCTCCTAAGATTCTACCCATCTTAGCTATTGAAAGGAAGAAGAAATGATGGCTTCTTTGCTGGAGCAAATTGACATATGTCATAGAGGACATAAAGCACTCCACTGAGTGAAAAACTTCTTGTGCTAACAACTGGCAGGTACATCCTAACCTTCTCAGTTTTTGATGAACTAAAGAAAGTATTGCTAAGGCACATGAGCAGTTTTCACATTTTCCTAGTGTCTTGGAATCCTCATTCAATTAATTGATGGTACAAAGTTTCCTTGCAAATCTGTTGTGCAGAAGCTGCTGAGGTCATGCCAGTACATCAGAAATAGTTCTGCATGCATACAATAGGCAGAGCTTTGCTCTTTGGGCTGAAGATTGAGGCAGAAAGGAAAGAATGTCCTGTTTCTTCATGGGATGAGCCAGAGACATAAAGCACGATGTTCAGTGCAGGGTCATAAGTGACAAAGGAGGGGGATCTTGTGGTATTATTTGCATGAAGAACAAGCAGGAGGCTTCTTTTTATGACTTCTGTTTGCAAACTGAAGGAGATTGTAAGGACTTGTAAGGAGATTTTCCTTTAAGAATCTGAGTTCTGGAAGATACAAGGAGAGGCTGAAAAATTCAGACCATTTTCTGCTCTAAACAAGAGCTTCCTTCCACTACTGACTGATTAAATACAATGGTTAAAAACAGCAACCCAACTGTTTGGAGTCCTAAGGATTGGAAGGATTTAATTAATTTTGGGATAGTCAGTTGTACAAGTGCAACGTATAAGTGATAATTAGTTGGTAAAAAGCAGTGAAGCAAAGCAGGAGGAGGAGTTGCCTTTCTTTCTCCCTCTGCTGACAAGCTTCCACAAAATGAAAAGACTCAAGGCTGAGGAAATGTCCATTACAGAATGTGCTCACTTTTCCTTGTGATACCACATTTGTCCCACTAAAGCCAATCGGTGGTTTGGCAGTGTGTAAGTGTTGGAAATACAAATGCTTGCAATGGCAGCTCTGCCTGTTGCCTCAGCACAAGCAGAGCTTTCAGTCCTAGGTGTGACCCTACTATTCCCTCAGGGTCTGCTGTCTGTATCACAAGCTGACAGAGGAAAAATATCCATCAAGCAGAACCACCTCCCACAGAAGTCCACATGTTCACCACATGTTTTCCTGCCTCACCCTTTGAAGACTCTGCTGGGAGCATCTGTTAATGTTTCCTGTCCATATTGGAGGAGGCAATGAATTCTCACTTCCTTGAGTCAAACCCTGCAAACTCTGCAAGAATCTCTGCCTGCTACTGACTTAGACCTCCAGTGTTAAGCAGCACCAGCAGAAGGGCTGAGATAACCTTTCCACAAAACTATGGACCTCGATACAAATACCAGTGTGTTAACAAGGAGTTAGCTAACTTGCACTAAAGTGATCACAAAATGAATACAAGAAGCTGACCATCACATCCTATACACGCTCACCTGTTGTGTGAATTTATAAAAAAGCTGTTCAGAAATGCCACATTGCAAAATGGATGGGAAAAAGAGTGGGATGGATGCAAAAGGACTGCATCCATGACAACTGCACATGACATGCTCTGGAGAGCCTTAAGAGCCATCATGAAGTTATGGCAGCTCACCTGTCAGTGACTTGTGGCAAAGAAATCAGGAAGTGCATTTATGACAGTGAATAAACACACTTCCACTGTTTCTGGCAGAGGAATGCAGATAACACAGTCAACTAACAATAGCTGAAATTTAAGCCTTACTTGGATCTGATAATATTTTATAACCAGAAAGAGTCTATGATAATAAGTGAATAAGTGGGGGTTATAGGACTCACTACAGTGATAGCAACTAGATGTGTGCTGCTGCCACAAGATATTCAGCCTACGATCAGGTGCATAGATAAGACAAGGACAGTAAGAAGTGACTTGCATGTGTTATTCTGACAGTTGTCTGCCTTTTAGCTTCTCCCAGAGGCTCTTGAAAGCATTCAGGAATTTAGCTCTGCACATGTGCAGCCCAGTCAACTTGAGGATGCATGATGCTCCACCTCTTCAAGGAACTGCTAGATGTTGAGCACATGAAAAAGGTGTGATCACAGGTCACAGCCATGGCATAACATCTGCCTTTCATCACTTGGCCAGAAACACTGGAATTTTAGGGTGATTATTTTGCATATATCCTTCCAAAAAACTGTCTGAGTGGAATGCATGCACTCTAGGCAGCCATGCAAACACAGGCTGCTGAGACCTGCTGAATGAATGAGTTCAACAAGGCTGAGGGCCAAGTCCTGCTCTTGGGTCACAACAACCCCATACATACCCTCATACCACCCAGACTGGTGGCAGAGTGGTTGGAAAGTGGCTCAGCAGAGAAGGACCTCAGGCTGCTGAGCCACAAACACCTGAACATGAGCCAGGGTGTGCCCAGGTGGCCAAGAAGGACAATGGCATCCTGGCCTGTATCAGCAATAGTGTGGCAGCAGGAGCAGGGCAGAGACTGCCCCTCTGTATTTGGCCCTTGTTAGGTCACACCTCAAGTTCCATCACCAGTTTTGGGTCTTTCACTACAAAGAAGACACTGAGGTGCTGGAATGTTTTCAGAGAAGGACAATGGAGCTGGGGAAGTGTTTGGAGCGCAGATCAGGTGAAAAACAGCTGAGGAAGCTGGGGCAGTTTAGCTTGGAGAAGAAGATGCTTGGAGGAGAACTTTCACCCTCTGCAACCACCTGAATGGAGCATCTAGCCAGGCAAGGGTTGGTCTCTTCTCCCAGGTAACAAGTGACAGTCCAAGAGGATATGGCTTGCAGTTGCACCATGTTTAGGATGGATATTAGGAAAATTTTTTTCACTGAAAGGGTTGGAAAGCATCAGAACAGGTTGCCCAGGAAAATGATGAAGTCACCATCCCTAGAAATGTTTAAAATATGTGTGGTAATGGCACTCAAGGACATGGTTTAGTGGTGAACATGATGGTGGTTCCACCTTTACAGCTGGATGATTTTACAGGTGTTCTCCCACCTTAGTGATTCTATGATCTAGCCCTTCTTTTATGACCACTCCGGAGAACCTGGGCACTGTGACAATGTGGCAATGAGTTGTACCTAAGGACATTTGTGCTTATTTGTGACATTTGTGTCAAAAGCGTACAGGCAGTGTTCACACTTACACAGAATTAGTATTGTCAGTGCACACTGACAGCTGTTCATCCATGACAAATACTAATATCAATGGAAAGGAAAAGCAGCCACATTTATAATAGGTGTTATGCTAAATCACTGTTTACTCTTTCTCAGCAGCACTTGACTTTTCTTTATGGTTTTGAATAACAGCAGGCAAGCTTCTCTAGGACCAAAAGAGTCAATAACAAAGATTTCTTCAAGCTATTTTGGAAGCTTTGAAAGCCAGTTATTTATTTTGCATATATCTACAGTAGGCTAAGTGGATGCATCTAGTCTGTACAAGACTAAGCCTATATACAAACTGTTTACAAAACTTTCCACCCATTGCTCCTTTTACTTCATGAAATGCAGCACCTGCAGAAAACCTTTCAGATTTGATAGAGTTCACTACTTGTTTCCACACATCATGGTTCTTGCAATCCCATTTTGGAGAATTGTGACAATAATTTTGTGTTTTCAGTATGCTGGAGAGATCGCTTTCTCAGGCATCGCTGATGAGCTCTGCCATTGTTTCTTTTAAGTTGTGGATGTCAAGTATCCTTACCATTACTGCTATGACTTTTTTGACTGCTTCTCTGTTGTTTTTCATCTTCTCAGTTGCAGCTTGTATTGCTGACATTTCTATTAAAGTGATATAAATGAGATCTTGTCTAAGTTCCCACATTTCACTGGATGTTGTATTAAGGTGGAACTAACTCTGCTTGGAAGTACCATGTCTTTTTTTTTTTTTTCTGTGTTGTTCTACCCAAATCTGAGGATGTTTTTGCACCTTTGCTTTCTATTTACCCATTTCTTCTCTTTCAAATTGTCACTTGGGAGAAGGCTCTGCATTTACCTACTTCACCGTAGTTTCTGCTTCCATCATTACTTCGCTTACTTCTTTTGCTTTGCATTTGTCTGCTTCCTCAGGCACCTCACTCCCCCACCTGGAGCTTTCCAGTGAGCTTTGCAAGAATTTTCATTGTATTTTTTTTCTTTCCTGAAAAGTTTTCCACATGTCTCTGTTTCTCCAGTTCTTACTCACTAGATCGATATCCAGTTGTTCCACATACAACTTGATGTCTGCTGTATCCAGATAATGCCAATTCTTCTTCCAGGGTGCCTTTTCTCCTTTCTCTCAACCCATTCCTCAGTAAAGAAGGAGCTTCATGCTGCACTGTCTTTCTTTCCAGTACGTCTTCTGCCTTATATTACTGCATCTACTCTGCATTTTCCATTATCTGATTTTTCTTTGCAAGACCCTGGCTGCAGTGTTAGCTCAGCTCTCTCTACCATGCAACACTCCTTAAAATAAAATCATGTATTTCTGAACTGACTGTTCCTCTTACTGTGACAGTAGGAACAAAAGTGCAACATGATCTTCTTCGTCACAGAAATTATAAAGCCTTCTGGCTGAAGGACAGGAGTTCTGTTTCTCCTTTGTGGGTCCTCCTGACAATTTCATTTGTGCTGAGTAGTATCTTGCTCATCTGATTCTGCTCTTGAAATTAAAAGAGGAACCTCCGAATGAGGAAGGGAAAAGGGATTGGTCCTAGTGTTATATTTTTATTACTAAAGCTTTTGCTCAAAGTTCTGGACAATCTTCACAAACTTTAAAAAAAAAAATAAAAAAGAGCAAAAACAGTCCCCCAGAACCAGAGCATTAGGAAACAGTTCCATTAGGAACTCAGCAGGAAGGTGAAAAGTTTAAACAAGTAAAAAAACAGAGTAATAGACGAGTTGGAGATTGTGGTGTAGATGCATTTGTACAAAAGTATTCATGAAGTATGTTTTCAAAGATATAACACCTCTAATTCAGCCATATGTAAACAGGCGCAGTTTCAGATGAATTATTCACACTTAAACCCTGACTTCTTCGTGTGTGTCTGTACACAGAATCTTCATTTGAGAAAAAAGGGATTTTATTGGTGCATACTTTGATACATATCAATCTTAAAAATATTTTAGATTATTTTTAACGTATATTTTCATTTTCTGTAATCAGAGTGGGCAAATTTTGGACAAGTCTAGTTTCTTCATTCTGGCACTTGGGAGCTCCAAATCCTGTTTTTAATTTCTAGCTCTGACAGCATTACATGGACAGTTTTGAGCAAACGACTAAATCCCTCATTCCTTAATGGAGAATATACCTCTCCTGCTCTCTGTTTATTTAGAGTGAAAGCTTTAGAAAGTATGGATATCTGTTCATATCTGGCACAATACAGTCCTGATCCCCTTGGGTGGAACCTCAGAGGCAGGAGAGATGCTGCTGCAGTAGAAAGAGCTTCCAGGTCCACTAACAAGGCACTAAGATGCAGTGAAGGGTAGGCAAGTATGTGAGCAAGAAACAGGCCATGACTTCACTAGCCATGACTTGCAAGAGCTTTCATGCAACCTATGGCTCACCAACAGCACAAGGCAAGGGCTACACAGTTTAAGATTAAACAAAAGAGCAGAGATGTGTAATTCTTGGTGGGTTTGGGTTTTTGTTTTTTTTCAACATAGACACAAGCCTGTTAACACTGCTATGGTTTGGTCGTGTTTGCATGTTTATAGCTCTGGCTCTCCCACTCCTACTGATAAATGATCCCTTCTACCAAGGTCAGTACTAGTTGCTCTTCAGAGCACACCTCTCAAAGACACAAGAAGGTGGTATTGTCTGTAAACAATACTGGAGGGCTTTTATTGCAAGAGATATTCAGTATGTGTTATTCAGAGGTGTTTATTAGACCTAGCTTAGATGTCTCTTTCATAGACTAAACTGACTGGCATTTTGAAGCAGACACAGATAAAGGAGGTCAGTGTATTTGGAAGGAAGAGACCCAAATGAGAAGGAGGAATGTGTGCCCTTTGGCATGTACGTTTCTACTTCAAGCAGTTACCTCTGCCTTTGAAAGCCAGCCTACCTTTTTTCACTGAAATGTTCAAATACACAAACCATGTATTGATCAAATCTTAACATGAAATCTAAAATAAGTCATGCCTATAGGGCAAAACAAGTCTTTTACTGCTGGCAGGAGAGATTTATGGCATCACCGATGACTCCAGTTTTAGGAAAAATGGAAGAGAAATATGCTTGCTTTTAAAGCATTTGTCTTAAGTGAGGTCTTCAGGTATAATCAAAACTTTTTTTAAAAAAACCACACAAGTCATTTGTTCTGCCCCCACATTCCTGTAGCATATAGATGACTGGAGTGCACCGCAGTTCTTGGACTAAATGGAAATTTTGTCTGTTCTCCAGATAATGTTGTTTGCAAAAGGAGACAATGAAACCCATAGGAGGATACTGAAGACAAAAGCCATTTTTATTGTTATTATTAGTAATATTATTATTAGTATAATTATGCTAGACATTTGGTTTTGCCAGCTTCGGTTTTCTTGCTTTCTAATAAATTTTTGCTCTAAAATCACAGAACATTACACAGGAGTCTTTTCACTCCATGTAATTCAACCAAAGGCATCTCCTTAGCACAGTTTTCTGAATGGCAGCAGCACACTGGCAGTGGTGGAGTTAGAAGAGGGTTTGATAGCCAGGTTTGCATCTTTGGTGGTGTTCCTAGCACCAAGCTATCCATACGTCAAGTGCTTCACGGACCAGAGGAGGAGGAATGTTCAGAGTTAGCTGCTTTCAGACTTGCTGCAGGGTGGCAGGGGGACTTTATGGGTCACAGCTGTGCTTATTTGATGGCTTCCTGGCTTTTTGCAGTTCTGCCATCCGTGAGCCACCAAGTCTGCCATTTGCTCAGCAGTGGGTGGAGCTTTTACAGACTGGCTCCAAGCTGTGACATGACCATTTTAAAATCCCAGAGCAGGATTTGTTTTGCTGTTGGAGATTGGCCACCTTTTGTCACAGAGGCCCCTGTTTTTCTTTCCCCCGTGTTCTGTGGCCCTGCACCACACGTCCTGTGTTCTGTATCACCGAGAGTGAGGTGTGACATTTCCTCTGCCAGTTGGTAGAGCAAGGCCAGTGTCATGGCTATGGTGCCAGCAAGGAGCTCCAGTTCACGTCTGTGTCATTACGGCAGTGACACCCTATTTGTCATTATGGCAGTTCACACAGAGCTGGAAGTGTGCAGCACAGACTGAAACCAGGACAATGTCTGTGTCAGTGCATAGCAAGATGTGGTAGGCAGTAAGGATGCTCTATGCCAACATACCTTTTATGTCATTTGAAACCCCAAGCCAGGAGCCGCATGCTTCCAACAGCTAAAGATGTATGGAGTGGCTGTGCACCAACTGCATTTTTGTTATTTACTTTAAACTATAGTTCTTGTGGGTTCCACTTAAAACTGATGCTTCACTCTTCTGGAGACTGTCAAAGCCTGGTTTCTACCTCAAAGAGTTTACAAATCCCTCCTGTTGCTTTGACCAAGTTTTGCATTGATGCATTTAAATGGAGCATTTGAAATGAGACTATATACTTTTTGACTGGAGTTCTTAATTTCAGAGTTTTCAAGACTACCCCCCCCATTCTGCATTCTGAGGGACTCTCTTCTTGAAACCTCTGACGCTGGCATGCTCCAGAAATCCTGGGAGCTGTTCTGGACTGCAGCAGGTGCCCAGCCCACAGATGGGTCCCAGAGCTGCACATCTCCTCACAGAGCTCCCACTTCTCCTCCCTCCAGCCTAATCTCCACTACTCCATGTTGATGAGAGTTTCTAAGGATGGTGACTTTTTAGAAAATTGATACATTTTTACAGGCAACCATTCACTACCTACATGAAGATAATCCTCCTCCATATAAAATTCATATGTAGCTAGAAGGGAAGCAGATTCACTGTTCTTGGAGGCAGGGTGGAAACTAGAATGGGATGGTACAGACACAGAGAATTATGTTCTCATCATGCCAAGGATGCAGAAGGGAGCTTTTTGTGCTTGGCACAGGCAGCATACTTACTATGAGAGATAATCTATTTCTTATACTCAGAGTATTTTGTACTTCCAGCAATGTAAAGCAAATGAATTTTTGGCGTAACAAAGCCCAAGCTCCTGACTCAGTAGGAAGCAGAACAGGGAAGTCCTGCTGCCTTTTATTCTCAGGCTTCATCCCAGGGAGCATGGGTATTTGTTCTGCTGAATGAGCAGTGTGAGGAGGTTTGCAATTTGAGGAGCAGCACTGTGCACAGTCCTCGGTTGAATGACTGACCAAAAGAGCATCTGGAAACCACCAGTCCTGAGTCACAAGGAGCACATTGCTCCAGGCTTCCTGTGAATGTGCTAAAATACAAGGCTGTATTCCTGTTTTGAATATGAGGGATATTCTGTCACACTCCTTTCAGGTACTAATGGGAGTTACAGGCCAAGCCACCTAGACATGTAGACAATGGTATGAGCACCATCATATAAAAGCCACTTAAATTACATTGGCCCTTTACTGACACTGAGAACTTGATTTTGACCCCAAACATTAACTCATCATTGCCTATATGATCTTTGTACTTTGTGGTAGTTACTGATTCCTGGAGTTCACTCAAGTTATGAGTGTAGCTGTGTGAATGACTTCATGGCCTTCTTCTTCTTAGGTACTACCTCTCCAAAAAATTTAAACTTTCACTTACTGTAGTAGGTAAAAGTTTGGCTGAATCATAGTAGGCACAAAGAATTGGTCACTGTTCAATAAGGCAAAAGAGAATAATAGGGTCCAGAACAGTTTGGCTGAGAATATATTCCTTAATGTGACAAATTTAAAAGCTATCCTAGCAAAGTTCAGGAAGGTGAAACAAGTCATGGTACTCAAAAGGCTTACTTAGCACATTGTACAGATCGTTATTTAAAATTTAGAGAATGTACACAATGCCAGTCTTCTCATAATTTTTTTTTAATAATTTTGCATCAGAATTTTTCCAGTCTCACACAATAGGTAACTTCACTTATTCAGTGCTTACAGGATCACATAACTTCACCTTATGTGAGTTGCAAGAAGATTCAGTACCATGCAACAGTGTTCACCCTTGTCTGGGGAGAACCCAGAGAAGTGGATTTCACTTGACTCATCCAGCTGCTCATAGTCCTCAAACACACCTTGAAGAAGAAAGGTAGATTCTTTGCAGTCACATAAAGGGAATCCTTCTTTTTCGTCATTTCAATTTTCAAAGACATGTATTTTTTACTAAGAGTCAGAAAGTAAGATGCATTGCTGGGACGATGGATCAACGACTCAAAATGGTACCTGGAGGATTTTGTCTGAAAAGAAGGATTATTCTTATTTCTTCTGCTTATTTCTTTTTCAGGTTATGAATCTTGTCCAATAGATGCCAGTCAAATGGAAAGAGGCACAGTGATACTGCTATTTCCAGCGATTCAAACCTTACTCCACCTGAGTCAGGAGTCATTTCTTTGACCAAGAGATTGGGTCAAATCCATGGCTTAAGCAGTTTTTCCCAATTAGAACAAGTTCAACAGACAACAGTCCAAACAGGGCAGATTTGTGAAGCCTCGATGTTATAGAGCCTAAGAAAGTGGCCACAAGTGTGTGCAATTCAGCAGTAAGGCTCCCAGTGTATAGAGACAAACAACCTTGCACCCTGACCTATTTCTTCCCGTTCAACCTCAACATTTTGCAACTTTTTTTTTGAGAGTTTTTGCTGAGAAAGGAAAAGCCCAAATTTCAATATATCTGTGTAACTGTTAAAGACCAAATTTCTGGTTGAGCAATTTAATAATGTGTAGTTCTAACTCCGCTTCCCTGTAGGGCAAATGTTTCTGCAGTTCCTATTAACCTCCACAGGGCATGTGCACCTACCTCAAAGAAAGAAAAGGTCTTTGTTTTCAGACTTCATGCACAACTTATGATCTGAAGACTGAATTTTGGCCCAGGATCTTCTGTGGACAGGTTCCAGAACAACTTGAAGAGATCAGTCTTCAGGCAGTGTATTAAAGATTTCCTATTGCATTTGATTGTTGCATCCACTTAATGATCATTCAAACAATGCATGTTCATCTTCATTAATTATAAAATAATTATAAAATCAATTTTAAAGTCATGTTCATAAAAATTACCATTATTCTGCTGATGTTAAACTCAAATACTCGATTACAGGTTTGTTCCCTAACTCCTATGGGGAAAAAAATTCATCTCCATTTTAATCACTCACCATTAAATTTCTGGTTGTTAATTCAATCCAAAAACTAGGGAATACCTTTGTCTATTCTACTCTGTTGAATAGTAGTAGTGGGTAAAAACCATACAGCATGCATGGCCTGTTTCTAATTATACTCTCATGTTTCTTCCTAATGAACAAAAAATCTCCATTTGGTACATTGCCTGTTAACCTCTGTAGAGGTCAGTGCCTCATTCCTGTAATGCAGCACACCTTTTTCCCTTCCATTTAACACAGTTATTACTTTCTGGAAGGCAGGATGTTTCTTGTTCAGACTGATGCACAATCAAGCTGGTCCTTTTCATTCAATATGTTGCATACTTCTACATTTGAAGACCCAGGGAAAAGTAATTAAGTCTGACCACAAGTGTAATACCTGCCACAGAGGCTGCCTTGGCTTTTCATGTGCAAAACTGATGACCAATAAAACATGTTTTCCATAAAAATATATACATGCTCTTGTCTTGAAGACCTTAAGCCATGGTAGAGCAAGAACTTGAATTCAAGTATTACTAGTTGTGAACAACCTGATATCCATTACTAGTGCCAACAAAACTGTAGGTATCAGCAACCCATATTCTTTTGCCTACCAAACAGCCTATTTTTGTCATGGTCTAAAAACCCCAGCTCTGTGACAGGAAATTTCAACCAACATACTCTATTGCCAATAAACAAGCTGCTTAGTTTCCAACTCTGTAATGAGAAATAATAAACAAACACATAGAGAAACTTCTCAACTTTGCACCTGACATCTCTCCTCCTCCCATTTTACTCCCTTTGTTGCACTCAGCCCCTTCTGACATGTGGGTGATGACACAGGGGACTTGGTTGTTGTGCCTTTACTTTTGTTTTTCTCACTCCTAACTTCACTGCCCCAGTACAGGGTCCTGCACAGGCTGAGTGCCCTCCTGAGCCTCCTCCCTGTCCCTTCTGGGTGACTCTTTGTTCTGTGCTGCCTGAGAGACTCCTGAAGGGAAAAATTAAAAACCAAAATCTGATGGGGCCCCAGATTTGTTTTATGGCACTGCTCAAAAGCCAGAGCTGGAGCTATTTTTTGTTTCTCCCAGTGCTGAGGAGGTCACCATCAGGGCAAGTATGTCTCCGAAGAGTTACTACGGAAATTACCATGCACTTTGAACACCTTTTTCCTACTGAAAGAAAGGAGAGCTGGGCATCTAGAAATCTTGGGAAATCACAGTCCAAGACAGTCAACTTCTGGCAGCTGGTCAAAAAAGTACATGTGCCACCAAGAAAGGCATGCTCATCTTTTAAATATATGGGGTTAGACTTACATCAGATTTAAAGTGGCATTAGTTGATGAGGTCAGGGACTCTGTCCCCTACTTTGCTGGCACTAAATACATGGCTTTGTACTTGTTTTCCATTGTAGCCCTTACCCTGCCTGCCCGGTGAAAGAAACACAAAGGAACAAGAACAATTGCAAACAAACGCTGTAAATACTACATGTGGGATTGTAAACACAAGCAGTAATTCAGCCCTAAATGGCAAAGGGAGTAGCAGGCAACCAGGCCTTCAATTATTAACTAACAAGGCGGGACTGACCCCAGGGTTTTCCTTGTGAGGCAGAGCAGGGGCATTTCACCGAGTGCACAGCATCAGTGTGATTGAGAAAGCAGTGCTGTGGCAGCCAGCCAGCAGAGCACTCCTAAGGGTGCAGCAGCTGGATTACACGGGCTTTGCTCCTATGGAGCTGAGAAAAGCCTTCAGGTATCTTGACCATCCTAACTTACTCTCTCTGGGTGGGGAAATGAATCCAAATCTACACATCTCTTTCCATCTGGATGCCCCAATGTCCTCTCCCTTTACTCCTGAAAGACACAGTAAGGTTTTCCACTGCTTCCTTCTGTGCCCAACACCTACAGGATGGGTGTTAGATAACCCTAACAGTGTCTGTGGAACAAGTAATGAGATGGTGTGAATATCATTCTTATAGCTGGAGATCATTCTCTGTCCTTAGTGTCCCTGAGACATGATGCCAAAATTCAGGAGAAGCAAACCTCACAGAGCATCCCAGGAAAAACCTGGGATGGTCTTCTTAGAGAAATGGAGTTCCTTGAAAAATGGGCTTCCAGATATGCGTTCTGGTATCCATATCTCCTGCCTTTATGTTAAGGAGAGTTTACATTAAAATTTCCCCCTGCCACCTGACCTCTGCTTCTTTCTAGGCATGGCCCTGCCCCAAAAAGCAGTATCAGAGATAACTAATCTCTACCAACACCAGCAGGGGTTTGGAGGAACTAGGTGAAAAAGGAGGCAGAGGAGTCCCAGGGAAGATATGAACTTGCCTCCAAGGCTCTTGTAAGCAGTTTGCGTCCACACTTGTCTACTTCCATTTTTTTCCCTCCTGTTCTTCATTGTTTTTGGGGTTTTTTATTTATTTTTTTCTCTAATTTTATCTTTCTTCATAAGTGCAACCTCAAATGGACTGAAATGGAAGTAAAATAAGAAATAAAGAGACCTGGTGTCACTTCTGACTCTAGGGATTGGAGTCTTTCCAGCTTCTCAAAGACAGGTGTATTGCAGAAGCCCTGCTCTTACAGAAAGCCTTTGCTCACTGCTATATTCTAATATTCTAGATTTTATTTTTTTTTTCCCTGTCCATTAGATCTGTTCAGACATGAGCATCAGAGATAAACCACAAAGGACAGAAATATGTTTGTCACCTAACTGCACCAGGCCTTTTTGTGACAAAAAGTCTCTGCAGAGCCACGGTGAAGACAGAGGCAACGTTGGAGATGAGTATTGGAGCAGAGGGAAAGTTTACAGAGGAGTTGTGTTGACCAGAAAAATTAATCTGCCTGTGGTAACATACACAAGAAGCGGGTTCCCAGACTGTTCATTAATTAAGCTTGGAGACCGGAAAGATTATTGCAATAGGAATTATGTTTAATAAAGGAGGCATCTGCTCTGGAGGAAAAGTATATCTCCTAGTGCCTGACATTGTTCCTGTATTTGCACATATCTGGAAGGCATTTCTTCCTACATACCTACAGCTATGATTTTCTTTTGTCCTACATATCCATCACAGGATAACCCTGTTGACTATAACAGCGTGTCACCTGGAATGAATTTTCCTGTGCCTTGGAAGAATATATTGTGGATGGATCCTGCATACATTATTTAAATGGAGGAACTAAGAAAACAGCATGAAATGTATTCATCAGCTTGACTGACAGAGGGGTTGCACACCTGCAGGTCAGTGGAAAGTGAGGACAGAGGCATCTCCTCTTTTGATTTCTGAGGAATCCTGAGGTTATTGAAGGTTTTTAATGGTGCAATCAAATCATTATAAGCAAAAAGCTACAAAATCAAATTCAGAACAATGAATGCATCAGTTCATTAATGGAACAGTTCCAGCCATCTGGTATTCATATGTTCTACACTGGGGCTGCTATTGTGCAGACAAAAATGACCCAATCTTACCTTCCAGCAAGAGCTTTCATTAACTAAATATATCCATATTCTTTACTGTGCAGCTAATATTACAGGCCTTATCCTGTGTTTTGGAAAGCTGGGTTTTTGGGGTTTTGCTTCAGTTTTGGTCAGTTGAAGCTTCAGTCCCACAGTATTTCCCCTTTGTGCATGTGTGTTACCCATCCCATTGTGGACATGGCACCTCTTGGAAAACTTCTAGTGACTTCTGCTGATGAAGATCAAGAAGAGAGAGAAGGGGTCAATTATTATTTCAGTAAAAATAAACAGATTAAGACACTAGTAAGAAATACTGTCTCATGAAGAAAAAATTCTAATGTAGCATTGAGTTTTTCACTTGGCATTATTTACTTTCTTCAAACAATAGCTCCAGCAGCTTTTCAAAGCCCAGAGAATCACAGAATGGGTAAGATTGGAAAGAACCACAGCAGATCATGTGGTCCAGCATCTCTGCTCAAGCAGGGTCATCCCAGAGCACATAACATGGGATTGTGTCCAGACACTTCATGAATATCTCCAGTAAGGGAGAGTCCACAACCTCTCCAAGCAGCTTGTTCCAGTTCTTAGTCACCCACAGAGTAAAGAAGTTCTTCATAAAGTTCAGGTGGAAATTCCTGACCATCGGTTTCTGTACATTGACTCTTGTCCTATGGCTTGGCACCACTGCCACCACTAAGAAGAGCCTGCCTCCTTCCTCTTGGCACCATCCCTTCAGATATTTATAGATGCTGAAGAGGTCCCCTCTCAGTTGTCAGTTCTTGAGGCCGAACAGGCCCAGCTCCCTCATTATTTACCCATTTAATTTTCCTCATTTGTTTTATATGAGAGATGTTCCAGCCCCTTTGTTGTCCTCTGCTGGACTCAGTCCAGGAGCTCCATGTAAGACCTGGCACTTAAACAGACCAAACTGATGTGCAAAGTTATCTAGAGTACAGAAGCATCCATGTGACGTTTTCTGAGCAATTTATTTTTTTAATCCTATGACAGAGTATGGCATTCAATTTATTGCTGAACAAATATCATCCAGTTCAAGATGAAAAGGCACAGGCTAAATTACGGATTTTAGATGTGTCTGTTGACTAAGGATCACTGTTGGAGGAGGATTTTATATTCATGGGACCTTGCAGTTATAGCCAAAGGGGTAGGTGCTGGAGTGATGAACCCAACAGCTGCCGCTGCACTTGCTGGAGGTAAAGCTTTCCTCATTTCCCAGTATCCTCATGAGAAGGGGGATTCTAGTCATCTCATGGCAGACCAGAGCCGTGTGCTTGATGAAAAGACAAATCAGAACAAATCCCTTAGCACCCTACAAACAAATGTTTTTTCAACAACCTGGAAACAAAAGGCTGAATGAGTAGCAGTGTTCAGGCAGCATAAACGCAGAGCTTCCCTGAAACAGGGGTGGTGACCCAGCCCCAGACTCCAGTGCAGGTGTTCTGTAGAGCTGAAGGACACGTGGAATTGTTCAATGCTGCAGCCATCCCATGGGAGATGCCTGCCCAGCCTTCCCTGCTGCCTTCCCTCCACGGAGCCTGCAGCCACCCCTGAGCCTGCACTCACAAAACCCTAGCTCCTCCTCACTGTCTCGCCTTCCTCACCACAGTGAAGCCACCACCATCAGCCTCCTGGCCTCCCATCCAGGAGCCTCCTGGAAACCTTCAGCCCTGTGCCTGCCCCAGACAAACACTGTATGCTTCACACAGCCATCTGTGCATCTCACAGCATGTGATTCATAAGACTCCTAAACAGTAACACAGAGGTTTATCGTTCTATATGAGCTGCTAATGGATTGGTCACTAATGCATGGAACTCCTTTGCAGCTCTGGCAGTAATTACCTGAAGCATTTTGCAAACCCTAGTCCACTCATCTCAGGGCAACATGGATATTGCAAGTGCCAGGACAAATCCAAACCTTCTTTCACAAAGAGCATTGAGCCCTGGTCACTTGGACAGACACCGCTCTTATTTCTGGCACAGGCATTGTCTAAACAGCCTGATCTGATCTAGATTTTGACATAGAGGCTATGAGAATCAACCATCTCCTCTTCTTTTGTGGATATATTCCTAATCCTCACCATGCTCAGGCACTTATGCACACTCATTTTTCCTTCAATCCTGGCCTTGCAGTCCTGCTGTTAGGGCACAGGCAGAAAGCCATGGAGAGCCAAAGCTTGGCTTCCAGGAGCACTATGGTCACATTCGCTTTTCAGCAATCTGCTACACTTCAGAAGGATTAGGATATACTCAGGTCTGGACAACAGGAGGCTGAACCAGGGAGAGTGAGTTTCCATGGAAAAAGTGGCTCTTTTGCCTTGAGAACTCAGAAGTTTTAGAGGAGTTTGTGCTCACAGAACATCAGGCACTGCTGCTGCATCATAGCAGGAGCACTGAGGAGACTGCACCAAGGCAGGACTGCCACATAACAAAGATGACATAGCTTTTTTGGATTGGGTTGCTTTCTTTCTGTGAGATGTTTCTCTGGAAAACAGCATGTTTTCTGACTGCAGGTAATGTTATTTGCTCAGATTCCTCTGCATCCTGTTCTGAACGGAGATCCCTAGCATGTGAGCACTGGGGTTTCAGACAGTATATATGTAACAAATGAGCAAAAAGTCAAACTCCAAATAGTGCTTTATTCTTTGTGAATTGTTGGAGCCGTTCTTTGTGATGTACACATGCTTTAGCAATCTACTACAAATGGTGGGACTCCAAGAAATGAAAGCTGATCAATAAAAAGTGAAAATACTGTTCAAGGTCTCTAATTATTCCTATCTCTGATTGTGCTGAAGCATGCAATTTTTTTCCACAGGAATTAGTAGTGATCTCATTAAATGTTTCATTCAAAGCATCCACTGCACTGAAAATTTCAGCACATTTCCAATCCAAAATGAAATTACCCATTGCTACCCACACCAGAGTATGCTGCATAGAGAAGTGACAGAGTGAAGAGACATCTTACATGTAAATTCCCAGATTTTTTTATTTTTTTTTAATTGAAAACACCAGAGGTACTTTCCAGGCCCAGACTGAAGAGGAATTAGATGTTTAACTTTTCTGGGTTTGTATGACTAACCTTGCAGCCACTCAGTTGAAACTGTATGAATGCTGAGAATTAAATATATCAACGTCTGCATATGTTAAGCATACTTATGATTTGAATCAATTCACTAAATTGAGCAAACGGAACTTACATGGTTTGTTCTGGAAACAGAAGTTTTTCCAGACTGAAGGATGTGAAAACTACTTTCCTATCTAATGCAATTCAGTACATCTGTGTGTGATTACATAAACACGTCTCAGACCACAAAGCACCACAGCCAAGTCTCATAGCAGTTACATTCATTAAACGTCAGGCCATGTGATCTTCCCTGGACCTTCAATATTTGCCTGTTTGTAAGATTTACTGAATATTCCCTATATTTTCTATTTAGAGTAAGAGTGGCTGACTGAGAATTAATGACATTATCCTTGAACAAATGAGAAGTCAATGTTTCAGGGCTGAGCAAGCATGCCTGAAGTCACTAACAGAAAACAAAAGAACTGAAAAAACATTGATTCTTTAACTATATCAGTTTGCTTAAAGTGGACTCAAAAATAGTTTTCTTTAAAATGCTTGCAATAATTTTACCTTCATGTCATTCCATCTCATGTGCAGATCAGCCTTTTCCCATTATCTCAGGACTGTTATTTTCTGCTGTTTTCCTTCAGGGATCAGTAGCTAGAGCTGCTGTAGAGGACATCCTAACCAGCAGTTTTTGAGTAACCATAGGGATGCTAAGCAGTGGTGATTTCCAATTTGTAGATGTAGTAGTTCTTGGCAGCAAGCACTGTCCTACTGAAGGAGACTCCTGCATGCCTGAGGGGTGTAAGTCTCACCCACAGAGAGGTAAATCTACTCAGACCACCTTTTGCCTGAAGCTTTGATTGCTTTCAAGTTAATCTTGGTTCTTATAGTGGTATCTGGGCAACTGGCTGAGGACAGGACATGTTTTGTAGACATATACAGGCAGTTTGTGTCCCAAAAAGATGAGTAGAATCTGGTTTATAATGATGCTACAGCAGATATAGTGCCACAGGGCTGGAAGAATCAATTTTACGTTGAAGACCCACTCTCTAATCAGCGACTCGTGTATGTCATCCCTTTTCTACCACCAGGGGAGGGGAGGACACCTGCAGTTTGAGCACACTGCTTCAAGACTGCAGTTGTCCAGCAAGGATGTGGCCTGTGCATAAGTGAGAAAACTACTAAGACATGCCACCATACTTGGTGTGTAGATGCTAAACCATCTATTAGAGCTTGTAACAGAACACGCTTTTTGGTCACCTCTTGTAAACACTTGGTAGCCTGCTTTGAACAGGTAGAAGATGAAATCCCAGCACTTTCCAAAGTTAATAGCCTGCAGAATACTTAACAAAACTTTTCAGCATGTTGAAGTCTAGTTCAAAAGCAAAATTACAATGCTGAGTACAAAAGCAAAGTCTGTGTGATGACTTCTTCCAAAAGAGAAAGCATCTCACCAGCCATGACAGCAAGAGACATGCTTTCACTGATGCCAAAAACGTTGTTAATAACCATACCTGTGGTGAAGCAGATATTGCCAGTAGCTATAGTAGACAGTGTCATCGCTGTGCTGATGGCACACAAGCAAAGATCAGACTTCAGAATTTTCTGTGCTGCTTTCTGGTTCCTTGAAAAATATGAATGCTTTAAGTGGGCTTGGTGCTTCATTATAGGATTTTGTGCTGCTGGAGGCACTGATGGCTTATACAGCTATAGGTAACCTCTCTAGAAATCTCACTTCAGGGGTTAGAAATGCTTGGCCATTTCAGCCACTGAACTCTAAGTGTTGTGCAACATACATGTTTTCACTTGATGCATGTATATGCAAAAGTGGCCTCTAGATGCTCCAGCAATCCAATGAAATCAGACTATTTCCCTGGAAAAACTTATGGGGCAGGAGGTGGGGAAGAAGTAATTTGAACCTGGTTTTGCATAACAAAATAGTTCTTCTAATCTGGAAAACTACCTGTTGTGCAACCGTGTCCCCTTCCAAGGATGACTGCTCGGTGAACCTGCAAGTTGACTATTCCTATGACTGGGGCTCCCAAACGGCTCTTGCCGACGACAGCAAGATACTGGAAAGTTTCCCAGGACGAGAACTGTGGCTGCTCCCGAAACACCTGCATACCACCGCCACGCAGCCCGAACCCGCCGCCCTTTTCCGAGGTGTGCTCGGCGGCGGGCAGGGTCTGTCGCGGAGCGAGCGGCCGCAAGCCGGGCACGCGTGGGGTGCGCGGGGCAGGCGGGGCGGGCACACCTGGGCCCCGCCCGGCGGTGGCGCGCAGGCGGAGCGGGGGCGGAGGGAGCCTGTCCCGTCCCGTCCCGTCCCGCTCTGCTCCGCTCTGCTCTGTCCCTCCCCGTCCCACCCCTCATTCCTCCCTCCCTCCCTCTCTCTCTCCTTCTCTCCCCTCCTCCCTCCTCCCTCCCTCCCTCTGTGCGCGCCGGCGGCGGCGGCGCCGCGCTCCCTCCAGCCGCGCCCGCGCAGCCCCCGCAGGTAAGCGCAGCGCGGCGGGCCCCGGAGCGGGGCGGGGGGCCCGCCCCTCTCGCCTGAAAAAAGGTGCCCCCTTCCCATTGCCCGAGGGCTCCGTGCCCGCGGCGCCCTTCGCCTCCTCTCTTTGGCTTTTTCTCTCGTGTTTCCGAACCTGGTCTGAGTCCCGCGGCGCGCAGTGGGGTGCGGGCAGCGCGCCTTGTCGGGGGCCCTCTCCCGCTCCTGCGGAATGGGATCGAGGGGTTTGAGGCGTCGGGTCAGGCTGCTATTCCTGCCGGACTAACATCTCCGGGGCTGGCCTGGAATAAGTGATGGGTACTTGTTTGATTAAGGAACACTAACAGGACTTAGGGTCTGCACCCATATTTTTCTTTTTTTCTTTTTCTATATATATTTTTTTTTTTTCCTTTCCTCACCCATTCCTCCTAGCCGCCCCTCCCCCCCCCCCCCCCCCCCCCCCCCCCCCCCCCCCCCCCCCCCCCCCCTCCCATTCGAAAACTCTTTGGATTTATTTATACCAAATTAAGGCAGTGGAAAAAGTCCTAGATAAAGAATGGTTGCCCCCTCTGTCTTCTGACTTCCTCAGTCCATCGGAAGAGCCTGCTCAAGTCCGATGGGAGCAGTGTCGGTGTATCCACGGTGTTTACAAAGGTAAAGGACAGGGAGAAGATGAATGACAAGCATAGGGGTGTGATTTATTAGAGAAAGGCCGGGAGTGGGGGAAACCGGAGGGAAACTAGAGGACAAAAGCTGCTAGCAAACTGAAGTGAGAAGACAGAGGTGGAACCAGAGGGACCAAGTTTCTTCCTCTAACTTCTTTTCCTATGTTCTTTTTAAATAGCTCCACAGTGGGAACCATCCCAAAAAACTGCTTCCTATGGAAATATGTGAAAAGTTTTCATTATCACAAAAATGTTGGAATGTCTAAATTTAATTTTGTTGGGGATAACTCTGTGAAACGAGCTCACACCTTCATGATTTCAGTTGTCTGTGAATGTTAGAAGCTGCCTAAATCCTCCCTTTCTTCTTTTTTATTTCTTTTCCATCCTTATTTGCTCTAGTTTTGCGCTGGTTTTCTGTGGTTTTGGTTTGGTTTTTTTTTTTAATTGTTGTTGTTTGCTTGTTTGGCTGTTTTTTTGTTTGGTTGGGGTTTTCTGAAGTTGCAAGGCAAAATAATTTGGGGGAGACCCTGTAGGTAACTTGTGTTCTCAAAGTGTGGGGGAATTGGGGTAGCTGCAATCTTTTTACTACTAAGAACTGCTGCAACTCTTATCTTTTCAAAGAAAGTTTTTGCATGCTAGGTCAGGTTTGGTGTGTTGTACCATTTGGTCTAAAATGAATCACTCTCAGGTCAGGGAGTCATGTTTCAATTTGGCGGCCTGGGCTGTGTGTTACTCTTGCGCGAGGATGGGCTACACAGCACTAAAATAATATTTCTGGCAATTTCAGCAGTGGACTGAAGCAATACTCTGTGTGCACAGGCGTAAGTGAAGCTCTGCCCTGCAGCTTGCTATTACTGGCTATAGGCGTGCCGCCTGTTTTTCCTTAACTGATATGTGCTCGGACTTAAAAGCAACTTGATAGGCCTGTGTTTTACTGTTGTTTTTATTAAATATTAACCACACAAAATTAAATGCTGTTTTGCTCCAGAATAGATTGATACTGTCTCATCCTGTGCAGCTGTACATGAACGGTGGTTTTCCTTTTTTGTACGGCAAATAACCAAGGAAATGTTTTTTAGGAGTACTAAGAAGTACTGCTGCATGATCAGTGTGGTGTTGTCTTTATCACTCCCCGTTACAGATTGCAGTAGTTAGACCCTTGGCTGCAATAAACCTTGTTCTGAGAACTTAGCAGTAGCTGTGCTGGTTGAAGAGAGGAAAACATTGGCTGGTGTCTGCTTTCTCTTCCTCTGCTCTTCAAAACAAATATTGAGGGTCGAAAGGTTAAACAGCTTTTGAGCTGAAACACATGGAAAATGCAAAATTAAAGTAAGACTACTCTGCGTACCCACCCAGCTTTAATATGTGAGCTCCACGTGTGAGTAACAGACCATCTTATCACTGTGAGCAAATACTTTATGGTCATGTGGTTCTCATCAGTGGCTCTAGAAGACTGTAACTAAAATACAATTCTTTCTCTGCTTAAAAATGGGAAAAAATAAAAATCTGTCTTTAACTTGGTCTTACAGTGTCATGCAGTTAAGCTATTTGGGGAATCCAGGAGAGGCTGTTGAAGAAAGTGTTTTGCTCTGCTCTGTACTTACATGGAATTCACTTTGATAAAACTGTGATGTACCCTTAATAACCTTAATGGATAGTTAGTTGTTTCTCAGTGGCCCCTCCATGTTGAGCTTGCTTTGTCTCATATTCAGAGGTTTAAATCAAAAGACAAGTACTTCTTCTGAGCAGCTTTTTTCCTTTGGGAGACCACCACCATCTTCCCTTTGAGTACTGAGCATTTTAAGCACTCTGAGGTGAGCTGCCTTCTCCAGATGGCAGAAGAGCTGGCTTGGAGCACCTCTAGGTGGTGACCTGCCAGCACTTACTGAGCACTGCTGCTGTGTATCTGGTTTGTTTTTGTTTTATCATATGGATGCAGAGGAAAATTGAGTGCAGCTCTTTTGCCTCTCATAACGGCTGAGTGGGGAACTTTTCACAGGCCGTCACTTATGGTCTTGGTGATGCTCAAGGATGTGTGGCAGAATTTGAGAGTGGGAACAGGTACTGTGTGGTGGTTGTCCTTTTCACTACTATTTCCCTTACAAAATTAGAATTTGCTACATAAGTGCAATTTCCTCCTTTTCAGACAGAAAAGTGCATGTAATTTAAGGGACACTTAAATTCAGCTTAAATCCATAAATGAGATATTTGAAGAGTGACTGCTACACATAATGCCAGGGGAAAGATGCATACAACTGTTTCACTGACGGACGGATAGAGCAATCAATATTTGATCCCTCCAGCATCTTTAGTTACTGGATTAGTTCTTTATATGCTGTGCATTTTAATGCTTCAGCTTTCACAATAGGCTGTATTATTTTCTCTATCTCTTTAGTAGGGTGAAAAGAAAACCAACTTTTGAGAAAATAAAATGTGTTTTCTCTTTTTTCTTTTTCCATCTTCCCATGTCCTTTTCTTTAAGATTGCTTTCAATTTGGGTATATCTCATTTGTTACCTTAGGAGTTTTGCTAATTTGAATGGAGAATGCTGCTCTGCAGAAATGCTTAATCATGAGGGTGTTGAGAACTAATAGTTTCAACTGGCAGTGGTTATGTAGCATCTGATACTTTTCTGACTTTTCCAGGTGTCACAAGATGATGCTGTAGAGATGTGGCACTCAGCAGTGCTGCATTAGGGCTGAACTTACACACTTCATGTTTTCCCCCATGTGATTTTCTTCATCGCTAATGCAGAAGCTTAAGGCTTCATCCATAGATGTCAATGGCAAAATCTGTGTTGGCACTGAATGACTTTGGATCATCAGGTGTGAGGCTGTTGAGTTGCTTTGATAGAAATACAAAATTATTCCCGGAGCAGAAGAAAGCTCTCTTAAGGAAATGTGAGCTGCTGTTCTACTTACACATCAGGGAACTTGAATTTTAGTTTTCTTCCTTTATGTTTCAAGCTTAGTTTCTTTAAAACACGTAGAAGCATTGCCTGTGCATTCTTGCACTTTCATTGATGTATTGGTACACATGACAGGGAATATCTGAATGTCTGGTGCCTCGATTTATTTTTTGTTGAAAGTAGAGGAGAATTCTGAGAAGTGCCTGTCTTTGTGTACCCAGACCTCTCCTCCATTGGTGTTTCTTGACTGCCTGACACTCTGTCCATCCTCCCAAACTGTTTAACAGCACACCTGGTTTGCAAAATCTTGGTAATTTTTTGGCTGAAGGTTGCACTCTAGGATCAATTTTAATTTTTTAATGACCAGTGTTTCCAGCTGTTGAAAGTACTGTTTCTATTTGTGCAACAGTGAGCACCAGAAAAGAGCCTCTATGCTGATGCTGGTTTAGGTAATTTATCTGTGCCCCCTTCTCACATGGCAGCTCCGTGGCCATGGCATTTCTCTTACAAGCTATTGACAAAGAACTTTGAGGTGGTTAAGACATCACATTTCTCTACAGAGGAACAATAGCCTTGCTTGGATTAGTGCAAAGTATCCAGAATTTCCTGATAGGCACAGCCTGGAATAGTTTGTTGACCATTTTTTTTTTCATTCCTGTACCAATTTCCTCCTGGATCTGGCTCCTTCTTGACTCAGGTAACTGTAGGCAGTTAGGTTAGTGCACATAAAGAGGAAGCACTGGTGCACTTACCCAGAAGTAAAGTAGTTCTTCTTAAAAAGAAAGCGATTCTTCTCCCTTGGCTTCTGGCAGCCAAAAACAGCCACAGACTTGCGGGGCTGCTGTGGTTCAAGGAGTCTGGGTAAGGCATGCCTGCCCCTGCCAGCAGCACAGCCAGAGAGGGGGAGTCACATCCCTCCTCCTCAAGCCACTCCCAGGATAAATAGCCTGGACAGGGTTCTGGCCTGGGGTGTGTGCAGTGTTTTGCTTTCCAAGTGCCTTGAAGATTTGTGCTGGTGGACTTTGTGATGGATAATGGCCTGGCTGCTGGTCCTGCTGGGGAAACAGGAGCAAAGTGTTGTGCCTTGCAGTTTCCCTCTCATACATTGCAATGTGGTCTGCTGCTGAAGTGATAGTAGGTGGTGTGGATTAGTGTCACAAGAAATGCCTTCAGTTGCAAAAGTATGGAGGTTGGATGTTTTTTAGAAGGAAACATGTTTTGGGAGTACAGATACTGTACTGCTGAGAACCGTATGCAGACTTTTGTGCCAACTGAATTATCTTTATTTTAGATTTCTTTAACTTGAGAGGCATAGAGGCATTGGAACTGCTTTTTTTTTTTTTTTTTTTTTTGCTTCCATGTGATATACTCTAGATAAAATTTAGAGGTCCTCTCATTTTCTTTTTAAAAATACAAATATGATAAATATAAAACCCCAATATTATCCTTCTGGTTTTTCTTCTGACTGTGACTGAGAGGAAAATACCTCTTGAACTGGATTTTTGAAACTGCTGAAAAAAATGTCTGTGAGTTTGATGGTCATATATGATAATCCTTAGTTTGGTGTAGGCCTAGTGTTGCCATATTACAGACCATTCTGGCTTTTCTGTAGGAATTTGCATGCCACAGTGACCTTTGGAGTAGGATGGATTTCACAGGCACTTTATGCAGTACATCCATTTCTTTGCCAGCTAGAAAATGTATTGCATATTGCAGTGCTTGCAGGAGCAAGCCTGAAAGCATTGGATTGACATCAAAGGCAAGATCTTTCTGTACAGAATGCTGGAGATTGTAAGAGTGGTAAAAATCTGGCAAAAGAAATGCATACTGTTTTTCATTGCAAGCCCCTTTCCCTCCCTCCTCCCTGTCTTTTTAGGGTGTGTGTGGCAAACATGAAATGATGCTGGTACATTATTTACAGAAGCAGAAGTTTTTCTTAGAAGTTGTTTGGGTTTTTTTTGCCATTTGAGGATGATTGTTTTCACCTTGGGTGGAAAAATATAGCTATAGTAGTATCCATTTTTTATTAAGGAGAAGTTAGCTGCAGCAATAAATGTTGGATGAGTATTGAATGTTTACAGCATAGAGAAATTTGTATCTTTGAGTAAGTGGGTGATTATTTAATAGCTGTGAGCTGAACATGAGCTCTAGCAAAGACTTACTGGAATCCAAGCAGTCAAGAGAGATGCTGTACAAGTCTCACCTGTTTTTAAAGACTGATAAATTCTCAAGCTTTCATAGCTATGTAGCTTTCAACTGTGGCAAGTGTTGTTTCGTCTGCTGCAAAGGGGTATTGATAAAGGGTCTGTAGCTGCTGGATTTTACTGAATGTTTAGTCTTTGATAGTGCAGTCTGTTTTTGACCTGTTGTGGTTGTTAGATCTGCCAGACAATGTCCTGAAGCCTTGAGCTGATGCTGGTGACAGAACAAGGGAAGTGGGGTGGCATTGCACATCTGCTGTGTGTGGAGGGCAGCATGCCTTCCCGAGCCAGGATGGGGGTGTCCACAGCCAGGGTGTTTGTGCAGAAGAAAACTCAGGTTTGTTTGCTGCTCAGTTCTGAGTAGTGAGGTGGAAGGGCTGAAGGAGGGGTGGAAGGCTCTGGGGGTGCTACCAGTGCAACAGTCACTGTCCCTGCAGCTCACAGCACAGGAGCCCACCGAGTGGTGAGAACCCCTACCCTCCTGCTGCTTTGGATCAAGGAGAAGTAAATTGTCAGTGGCACCAGCTGCAGCTGCTGCCAGTTGGATGGCTGGTGGCAGGAGACCAGTGGAGAACTGTGGGTTACACCTCAAGCCAGTGGCAGTGTCAGGAGAAGGTCACCTTGCCCCTGGATGTTGCCTTGCACTGGGTGGGACTGTGGTGGTCATTATTGTGGTCAGTATTTTTTTTATTTTATTTGTATGCCTGCATTAGGTGTTCAGTGACTCTCTGGATGGGTTCTTGTAGTTACTTGTTTTCTTGTAGTTACTGTTTTTTACAATCTCTTACTGCAACAGTGGTGTCACTTCTTGGGTCTTAGAGCTTTCAAGGTTTCATGGTTGTGTTACTAACCATTTTCACAGTTACTTGTGACCAAATACGAAGTAGCAAAGGGTGATGGTGTGTACGTGTGCTCGTTGGTCTATCCAGACACTTCTGGGCTCTTTCATTGATGCTCCAATAGAAGTAAATTGTGCACTTTTGTGGATAGTTGAGTTGTTGTTTCAATGCCTATTCTGACAGGTGGGTTTTCAGTGATTGTCTGTAGAGACTGGATCAGTAGTGTTACAAGATATGTGCAGTCCTCTTATAGCGGAAAGGGTTTCACGTGGTAGTGAAGCTGTGTTGTAGGATGTAAAGGGAAAATTTGGGTGCCTTGCCTAAGGTTGTGCTCATAGGAGTAAACCTTGTAGCACTTTTCTGTAGTTGCATGCTGACTTTGAATATATAAAACAAATTATTGAAGTAAAAAAGCATTTGGGAAATTAGTAGGGGAATGTTAGAGAGAGAAGCATAGATTCAGACTGGTAATGCTAAGCTTGTCATTCCCAAAGGAGAATAAAGCACTGTAAGGTCTGTGTTAATACTGTGTTGCATGTCACTGACTATTGCACTTCAAAGGTGTCTTTGCAAATGTGTGCACAGCCCTGCTTAAGTGTTGTGTGTTGTATTGGCAAATTATCAGTACAGGAGAGTAAAAAGTTCCCTGCATCCATGCGAGAATGCCTCCAGGCATTTCTGTCTTCAGGATGAACCAGTGTATGAGTGAGAGTAACATGTTGTCCTATATGCCACAGTAGCACCAGGATGTACCAGGAGTGGTGTTTGAGCATATGTTAACCATCCATATAAGCATTAGATTTGGTTGAGGAGCAAAGCCTAGGCTTTCAGGGAAGAATTCATTGGGATTTTCAGCCATTTCTTTCCATGTCTCTCCCTGTTTGCTGCTACATTCCTGCAGACACGAGCCCAGTGCATCAAAACGTTGTTGTCCCTTCATTCCTCTTGTCAAGGAAATGGCGTTCACCAACTGTTATCCTGAGATGCTGCGATAGGACAAACAACTTCAGGGAAATGGATGTGTGGATAGGTACCTAGTATTCAAGGAGTATCATCCTGAATGTGACTTGTACTTGAAAGATACCATTATAAATGTCTATCAAGTCTATTGGTCTTGCTGTCTTTCCTTTTCCTTGCTGTCCCTCCCAAAATGAGTCATACATGGAGGGTAATTCTGTGGAAATGAGCCAGGTACCTTGAGCTGCCCTGGGCATGGTTTCTGCACAGGGCTTTGAGAGCTGTCCCAATGTGACTAGCAACACACCAGGATCATTTTGCTCCTCCTAAAGCTTTAGATGGAACTACAGAAATGCACTCGGAGCAGTGTATTTCCCTCTACAGAAATCTTGCAAACAAAAGACTTTTCTGAATTAGTGTTTGCTCCCCTAGTCTTTAAGCTTCTTGTGTACAGTAGTTATAGTGTCCTATTTCAAAAGCCCATGCTAGTGGGACTGGAAACTGACTGAGACTTCAGGGTGCTACTATAATCAGAACAATTCTGGTATTTAGTGAATAGACTAAAAATAGATCTCTAGAATTAATCAATTTTGCAAACAGTTGATAGGAATAGCACAGGTTAGTGCCTCCTTACCCAAGAAGTGTTTCTGCTTCCTGCCTTGGATTGCTTAAGATTCGCATGCAAAAGCATCCTAGGAGGTTCAGCCTAGAGGAAAAAATTCAGGGGGAGATGTGCAAGCTGATGACAATCTGATGACAGGAGGGAATTACATGATTGTAGAAAACATAAATGCCTTAAAAATAATATGTCTGAGCAAATGCTTATGCCATGATCCTGCATATTTCCGTCCCCAAGACCTCTTCCACAAAGTTTCTTGCAATCAGTTGCCCAGATTTTTATGACAAATTTCTGTTTGAGAGATTAGTTTACAACTTCTTTGGTTCTTCTTTCTAAATCGTTCTTAATATTCTATGAATACTCTGTGAGGGAATCTTTGGTACAATTTTTGTGTTAAAACAGTTACTTTTTCCCTCAGAAGAGTGGCACAAAAGTGCAGGAACAGCTTTGGCATACAAGCCACACCCTGCTCCTTTGTGCTTCACGTGAGAAAGGAGCAGGGAAAAAAAATGACTTTTCTTGGAGTTTCCAAGATGAGGTGACATTTCTTGGTTGGTAGGAAACCCGAATGTGCACTCGCCATGCATCTGCCTCCTGCAATTGTTCCAGAAGTCATTCTGTGCTCTGAATATCCCTCTGACTGTTCCTCTTGTGGTTTGATTAACTTAACAAGACCCTGCAAGTGCCATCTGCTTGTATAAGCTGTGTCTCCACTAGAGGGGGGTGCCAGTATTGCTGTAGTGGGAAACTTTGAGCATTTGGTAAGTTATGGTGCTTTACTCTTCCTTCTTGCCTGGCAGTGGTGCACCTTGTAGGGTTAAGTAGAGTGTCCTTGGAAGAAGGCTGCTGCAAGAATGAAGGCAGCAGCTGACCAAGCAGTAGGCATTGGGTTTCTCCAAAACTGTCAGTTCCAGCATGCCATAGTACATTTTTGCATAGAATCATAGAATTATTTGGGTTGGAAGGGACATTAAGGATCAGCTTGGTCCCAAGCCCCTGCCACAGACAGGAACACTTTCCTCTGGACCAGGTTGTTCAAAACACTGTGCAGCATAACCTTGAACAGTTCCAGGGATTGAGGTATCCATAGCTTCTCTGGACAGCCTGTTACAGTGTCTCATTACTTTCACAGTAAGTAATTTATTCCTGATACTAATCAATATATTATGACCTCTTTCTGGGTCGATTACCCCTCTCCTATCACTACATCTTTTTTTTATATCATCATTTACATCACTACAGCTTTTTTTATAAGCTCTCTTTAGGTACGGGAAGGTGCTGTAAGGCCTTCCCAGAACCTTGACTTCTCCAGGCTGAAGAGCTGCACTTTCTCAGCCTGTCTTCACAAGGAGAGGTGTTTCAGCCCTCTGCTCATTTCTGTGGCCCACTCTGCACTCATTCTTTCTTCTGTTTAGAGATCCAGAGCTGGGTGCAGTACTCCAGGTGGGATCTGCTGAGAGTGGAGTAGAGGGGGAGGGAGTATAAGGTTGGTTGACCTAAGAGAAGCTGCTCAAAGCAGGAGGCTGAAAGTCAGACCCAGCATGCCTAAGTGGGCTGTGTCAGGGATGAGAGTAGCTGTGCATGGGCCTCAAGCTTTGGTGTCATGGACACAGCTGGTGTGTGCAATTGTGGGATGCCTAAAAACTCTGGTTTGTGAGTGGATTTCAGTGCATTCTCCTTTTGTGGCCTGGATGCCTTGAACTTCTTAGTTTATTTGTGCGGTCACAAAAAAAGTCTTCGTGGTTCCCAAGTAATGTTTTATGGCTTATGCTTTTGTTACAAAACTGTCTGAAGGAGGCTTTGAAGTGTGTATGTGTTTAAAGTTTGTACCCATGCTAATGTGCACCAAGTTTCAACGGAAGAGCTGGAGGCAAACTACTAGTTAGTTTTTGTTTTCTTATTTATTAAGAATAATCCATTGATACTCAGTTGTTCTTTTGTCCAATAGAATTGTTTTTTCACCTTTCTTTGTCTTTAAAAGAGGTTCAAAAGGAGTTTATCTGAAAAATGTTGAGAGAGACTAGACAGTAGTTGAGAGAGACTTGGACACTAACCTTTCTGTATCATATGAGTCAGAAGAATTTTTTATTTTGCTCTCTTTTTTACATCAGCTTCCATTATGCCTCCTGATTTTCTGTTTTCACTTAAAATTATGGCATCTCCCAAATATTCTGATTGAAATCTTGTTGTTTCTGTTGGGCATTGTATATATTAAGGACCTAGTCAGAGAAGCTGAATAATCACTGAAGTATGGTGTGAATTTACAACAGCCTACTTAATTCATGTGACCTCTTGTATGCAGTAAGAGCCTGTCTGCTAAAGACAACTCAGAGTTAATCCAAGTCAATTCTTAGAGTGAATTAGTCAAGCTGTGAGCTAATCCTCTGTATTTACCTGCTTGTTCAGATAGGCAGCAGCCTAAGTTGCTTTAAACTTCACTTGATAGTTGAAAGAAGAAGGATCAGAGGGAAAGGTGATGAAGTCTTGTTGTTTTCTTCATATCTCTACTTTCAGGGCATATATCAGTAGTGCTTTCCATTTATAAATCTTGAATTCATAGAATGATCAGCATAAGCTGCCCAAGGCCAAAAGCCAGTACTCTGCTGCAGTTCTCTACTAAGCATCCCTGACAGCTGCTGCTCCCAGGCTATTTTGGGGAGTGTGTTACTTCTTGATTATCCATAAAAATTGTTCCACAAAAAGTCCAACCAGTTGAGTTAGCATACTGTAGATGGCAGGGAGCATGATGCAGACTGTGAGGACTAGGAAGTCCTGTTGACCTCTGCCAAGAAACTAGTAACCAGCCCAAGTTTTACAGCAGGGATTCACAAATTCTCAGTGTATTGTTCTGAGCACACCAGATACTTGCATGATGGACAAGAAGTAATTCCTTTCCATTCATCAACATGAGGATTTTTGTTGTCTTGAGCTACTGGGTTTGCTCCCCCTCCATTTTGACAAGATCAAAGGTAAGATCTTATTTCTGGGTCACTGCTGTCCATCAGATAAGTTTGTTTGTGGCCTTGGGAAAGAGCAGTGACATGAGAATAGGGAATTTAAATCCTGTCATTAAGATAATTCTTTCTTATTGTTAATTCTAAGTTCTTTCAAGCTTCATTCAGATTAACTTTGCAAAATACATCACTGCAGAAAGTGTTAGGAGAACAGTCAGTTGAGCCAATGCAGATGTTGCATAAATATTTCTGAAGGAGCATGAGTGTTATTTCTGGTTTGAGGGGTTGATAAATAGTTCCTGTGTCTGCACTGGTGGTGGCCTGAACCACGTTTAGCTATTGCCTTACAGTCTTCAATGTATTTTCAGGAGTCGGGGGAATAGCTGGCAAATTTCTATTTCAGATAAACTAAATTAAACTCCTGTTTATGTATCATTGGTCATGGTGCATGTAGATCTATACTGAGGTGGTGCCTTTGTAATTTGGGATTTGGGGTTTGGCATGCTTAATTGTGAACTTCCTTGGCTTCAGCATTTCCAGATTATTGTATTTTATGGTGGTTTATTCTGCCTGAAGATTGAACATCTGTTTTGTGGATGCAGGGTAAAAAGGAAGTATTCCTTTTAAGGCTGGCCCCCCCTCAAAGCTGCTTTGAGAATTGTGACATTTTGTTACAATCCAGATGTTGTTGTTTTTTTTTTATCTAGCAAAAGGATATTGCCTGAATGTTTAAATTCAAACTTGTTTCAGAAGAGTGCCAGCCTATTACTACTTTTCTGAGTTTAAAACAAAAGGTGGAGTTTACAAATGGAGTCTCTGGTGCTGATCCGTGGAAGTGTTGAATTGTATCGCTTTGTTATTTCTTCTTGAAAACAAATATGAAAATTCTTTTTGTAAGTTCTTGAGAAGATTTCCTTCTTGTAGCTTTTTCTGTTGAGGAGTGAGTGATAGTTGGAGAAAAGGATTGTGATTTCTGATATAGTGATTTATAGCTTGCTGGAAGCATAATCTTGTAATGGCTTAGAAGGGACCTTAATGACCATCTAGTTCCCGGCCCCCTGCCCTGGACAGGGGCACTTTCCCTAAACCAGGCTGCTCAAGGCCCCATCCAACCTGACCTCAAACACTTAAAGGCATGGGGCATCCACACCTTCCCTGGGAAACCTGTGCCAACGTCTTACCACCCTCACAGTAAAGGATTTCTTCCTAATATAAAATCTAAATCTACTTTCTTTCAGTTTGAAGGCATTTCCCCTTGTCCTGTCTCTACATGCTCTTGTCAAAAATCCCTCTCTGTGTTTCTTGTAGGGTCCCTTCATGTGCTGGTAGGCTGCAATTAGGTCACCGTGAAGCCTCCTCTTTTCTGGGCTGAGCAATCCCAATTCCCTCAGCCTTTTCTCCCAGGAGAGGTGCTCCAGTCCTCTAAACATCTTGGTGGCCTCCTCTGGGGTCAGTCTAACAGGTCAATGTCCTTCTTGTGCTGGGACCCCAGAGCTGGATGCAGAGTTTCAGGTGAAGCAGAATCCCCCACTCCCCTGCTGCCCACACTGCTCTGTATGCAGCCCAGGACACGTTTGGCTTTCTGGGTTGTGAGTGCTCATGGCTGAGCCATGTCCAGCCTCTCACCCCCAGCCCCCCAAGCCCTTCTCACTGGGCTGCTCTCCACCTGTTCATCCCAGTGCTGATACTGGGAGTGTCCTGGCCCAGATGCAGCCCCTAGCGCCTGGTCTTGTTAAACCTCTTGAGATTCCCATGGGCTCACTTCTTGAGCTTCTGCAGGTCCCTCTGGATGGCATCCTGACCTTCAGGTGTGTCAACAGCAGCACTGAACTTGGTGTTGTCTGCAAATTTTACTGAGGGTGCACGCTATCCCTGTGGTTATGTCATTAATAAAGTTGATACAAAAGTCTTTAATCACTGTTATCTTCTTTAATGATATTGATTAGTAAGCAAAATAGTAATGAGAATGTATTTGTAGCTAAATTCTGTCTGCTATCCATGCAGTTCCAGTGTTCAGAATAATTTTAATGAGCAGCTCCTTGCTCTGTCTCTCTCTCTCTCTCTTTTTTTTTAATATCAGAAGAGACAGAAGAGGGTAAAAGCATGCACCATACTTGCTTCTTTTATACACACATGTGCACACAATGCTGGCAACAGTTAATAATGTATCTTAAATGATGAGTTATCCATGATTATTTTGAACTTTCCTGCCTCTTAGTTAACTACTTCAAATTTCTTGTCTGTCAGTATTATTGAAATATAATTATTGAAATATAAAATAAAATTATTTATTTTAAAAGAGTTTCAGAAACTGTTTTGAAATTACTTCTTTTAGAAGTATTTGGTACTATAGAGGTCAGTATGATGAAAGAGTATATTTTGAAAATACAGTCATATGACAGCAGTTTCTTTGTGGCTGTGCTATGAGAGACCATCCATATTGTAGTAACTAGTTTATGTAAGCCTGAGCAAATTGGCATTGTTTTCCTGGAGCTGGTGTCTAGCTGTATTTTTCTTCTTTATTTTCTTGTGATCCTGGAAGTTTAAAGTAGTGACGTTAATGTTGAAATTAGATGATTGCATGAATTATTACTCTGGAGTTTTCCTAGTTCATGTTGCTTTTACTTGAAATGCAGAAATTAAAAATTCACTTTCAGGGATATCTTACTGTTCCAGTACTTAACAATTAAAAAAACATTGTGGAGCTGCTGCTGCAGTTGTTTCTTGAAGATGGTGCTGTGGATAGCAGAGATGTTTTAAAGCAATTTTTGCATGTCTGTATGTTTGGTGTGTTTATTTTACACTGGACCTGCTCCTTGTGCTGAAGAAGCTCCTAATGCATCCCAAGAGACTTGCATCTACCTGCCAGCATCCCTTGCATTAAGGCAGATGCTCTCTCTTGTCCCCCAGAGAGTGGGAAGAGGTTCTCCAGCCTTAACGAGTGGCAGAGGAACGCTCATCTCTAAGCAATTTCTAACAAGCAAGCTCTTACAGAAGTCATTAGGAGAAGCTAGATAATGGGTGAAATAATTCTAGAGGTGCTGGATAGTAATGGGAAGGCAAACTGATATGCTGGCTTTAAAGGGCAAACTGCAGGAAAATGAGAAAACTGAGGAAGCCATGCAGAATTTTTTGAGTTTTCAGACAAAGTTCCATTTTTCAGAGAAGTAGAAAGCTTCAAGAGAAGATGAGGTATAACTCTGGGTTTAAAAAGCAGCAACAAAATGCTCCCCAATAGATGGGTGTGGAGTAGATACAATATGGAAATAATCAGGAAAAGAAGTTTAGCAAGTGAGAGAATTGCACAGGATAGTGCAAGCTGACCTAGGTCAGGGAAGTATGGAAAGGATTCTGGAAAAGGACAACTACAAAAAATAAGTGGAAGTTTTGTCTGACTGCTAATGAGATTAAGTGCCTCAATCTGTAGCAGAGTAAACGGTATCCTGTGTTTAGCAAGGAAAAGGAGTATGATTCAGTTTTGGAGAGCACAGTTTCAGGAAAAAAAAAAAGGTTGAGATGTTAATAGAAAATTAGGAGTGTGTCTCTTTTTTTCTATTTTTTTCTTATTTTGGTAAATTTTTTTTCATCAGTATGGAAAGAAACCTGGTGTGCTGCTCCATCCCTCATGGCTTAGCCTGCTGCTGATGTGAGTCCAGTTTGTGTTATAACTGACATGACTTGGGGTGAATATGCTCATGATGTTACAGTGCCAAATCCTATGGGTTTGTCCTTTCAAAGTATGCTTTCTGTCACTTAATAAAATGTGACATTTTCTTCTCCCTCCAAAAACCCCAAAATAACAAAATACCCAAGTCCAAGACAAAAACAATTCCTTAAAGAATGAACAACTTGTAATTTTGGGGATAATCTACTCACTTAAGATCATCTGGAGGTCCTTTCTAGGGCTGAACTTCAAAGCAAGTAAAGGAGAAAGGTAGACATGTGTAGTTTAATTACAGACTCTTGAATTTTCTGCCCTTTGGTGAAACCCTGTGCATGACCATGGTCAGTCTGCTTTCATCATCCTCAGAAGGGGTATGAGGCAAAATGCAGCGGCATGTGGAGAAGACTTCCCTACGAGATAAAGGCTTGAGGATATTATACAATCTACAGGTTCATTTGGTTATTTTCACTGAAAATCTGTGAAGAGAGGTTTTTGTCCTTCTATATGTTCAAACTTCTCTTCTGCTTTTCTTTGGAGGTGTGAGCAGGGTCTCTAACATTGCCCTGGTGGGATCACTGTGAAGGTATCTTTGCTGACCCATGCTCTTGGTGACAGCAGATGATTTCTCTGAGGGAGTGAAACTGCATGATGATAATATTTTATTGTTGTAAATAAATTCAGCGTGTGATAAATGACTAAGGTGACAGATCATGTCCCTAATCTTACAGTGGGGAAAGAGGACAGTTTCACAGAGTACTTCCTCTGCAGAGTTCATGAAACTATTTAGCTTGGTTTAGGAGGCTCCACCTGGGGCATCCTTGCTGAAATTGCAGGTTCTATTCTGTCATGGGAAGCCTTGGCAGCAAAATTCTAGTACTCATTATTAGGCCAGAACAGTGATCTCCCCCAGACTGGCCACAGAGCTTCTATTCAAAAGGGTTTGACTGACACAACTATTTTTTTTTTTGAAGCACAGACTGCACTGTGAATGCATATGACTTAGATTTGAGATTCTCTGTGGAACCTTGTATTGTGGAAGGGTCCTACTGAACCTAAGGACAGATTTTAAAATTTGTACAGAATGAAATTTCTAGCCTCAGATCACTACTGAAATCTTCACCTTTTTTCCTTACCTAAGAAAGGCTAACCAGCTGTATTTTGAAAGTAGACTGAGGTAATGGAAACTGGAAGTCTCTTTTAGCCCCAGGAAGTTGCAAACTTCCCTGCAGCAGTTTCAAAAAGCCTAAGCGTCTTTGAGGTGTACAGGTGTGATTTGGTGGAAGGCAGAAGGGAAGATACAAAACATTCGTTTCTTTTTTTCCTTTTTTTCTGGTTAGTAATATACTTTTGGACTTCTGCATTTTAGTTTGATCTTTAAGTGAGCTCTCGTGTTTGTCATGTTTATTTTGGTTTGAGGTTTTTTGTCAGACACTTTTCAGGTACCTGGGCATCTTGAACTTAGATTTTCCAAGGTGTTGTCTCTTATTTTGTTTTGATTTACTCAAATAAAAGCTGAGTGCTCTGGCCAGCTGTTTCACTGAAGCAATCTGCAAGCTGACACACAGCTAAACATGCTGCTGTCCTGCTTTTAATGCTGGTCACAGCTAAAGAGGTGGTTGCACTTAACATTAAGCTGAATGTATGCTTTGGCTGACAAATTACAATCAAAGCAGACATCAAATCAACACAAAAGTAGATGTATTACTTACATGGACCCATAGCAGTAGTAAAATCCCTGATTCTTTGTTATTTATTTGTAACACTGAATCACTTCCAAGACAATTGTTTAGGGCGCTGTCATTCTGAAGGGCCAGCAGTGGTGTAGGCATTACCTATTTTCACATGTTCAGTGGTTGGGTTTGATCTGTAATTGGGAGAGATTTTTGTCCTTTTTTTCCGGTTGTCAAAGTCCCTAGTGCTCATATTTCTGAAAACAAAGAAAAAAAAAATCCTACAAAAACATATACACACAAAAAACCCCCTAAAAACTAAAAAAATAAACCACCAAAAAAACCCAAAAAAAAACCTTGAGAAAAGCCAGAAAACAACTTTACATGCATGGGATAAAAGTTTTCAATGACTGGAAGAGGATAATTTTTGTGATCCGATCTGCTGGGCTGTCCATGCCATTTTACCCTGGTTCCTCTGAGATTTTGGGGGGATCTCCAGCATGCTGGAGATTAAATGGTGGGTAGTGATGGCACTTGCTGTCTAATGACAGTCTAGTAGACTGTTCTCCTGCTCTCTCTCAGTGCCTAGGCAGGAGGCTGTCTCAGCCAGCCACACTGACAACCCTCCTGTGATCCATCCCTGTCACACAGGACATCCTGTGGATGCAGCTCTGATGGTGCTTCTGCAGGTCTGCTACAAAATCTTATGTTGCATACAGCCAAGGAGGAAGAGAGGGTTCAGTAACAACCAGTTCTGGGGTTTGGGCCAACCAACTCAACTATCCATTGTAGTTTCTAGTTTATTTATTAGATTAGCCACTTTTGATGACAGTGAAATATTTAAAACACTACATTATTCTTGTTGCGGGTTTCGTTCCCTTTCCTTCCCTCCCTTCTAAGCCTTAATGATACTTTGTTCAGCCAGTTTCTGTGTTGTTCAATTATTGTGTCAGATTGGAAAATGATCCTTTTTAATAATTGCTCTGGATATGTTCATGCTCAAACAGCACAGTGATTCATCAGCATTCATCAACATCAACAGGAGTTCTGTGAGCAGAAGTGGCCTGGATAGAAATTGATGCTGTTGGATTAACAGTCTCAGACTGTGAGAGAGAATGCTTATCTCTTAAGTAATACCTGCAAGGAATTGACATTTAATGTCAAAGTGAATTAACCATTGACCTCTGAAAAGAAATTACTAGGTCCATAGGAGATTCCTCCACAGAGACAGGGATTTGATGGAAAAATGCTTCTAGATATCAATTGATTTCCACTTGTGGTTTGGGTAAATATGTATGCTGTATTTTGGGGATGAGGTATTACTTATATAAGCATCTTTTATTCTGTGTAGTTATTGCCTGTCTTCAGTACATATGTAAGACCTTTTGCCTCTGCTAGTCCAACAGCAGCATGAAAAATTCACCTTTTGTCCTGTGAGGATCTCAGTTTCTTCTGCAGAAGTGAACGAATAAGCTCAGTTTTATTGTACCTTCAGTCTGTCTTTGATCTCGATTCATAAACCTTAAAATCTGGCCAATTTCTTAGGGCTGGATATTATTTTGTTAATTTTGTAACTTTTGTCATTCTTGATAGAGGGAAAGGGCTGACTCAGGTATGTTTTACTGTGGGTTTTGGTTTTGTTTTGTTTTTATTTCCATATTTGCAAGGTAGAGATTTCCTATTGTTGTGTCTGAACCTTTTCATATGTTAGCAAATTCCATTCTGTTTTTCTAGACAGTGAACTTATCAAGAAATATCTGGCTTTACTGGCAGGGACTGTGTTTCCAGGGGGGTTGAGGGTGCAGCCAGCACAGGAAACATGGTGAGCTTGTGCCTTGTTTTTGGTACTCCCCTTCCAGACTTCCACGACCCCCCAGTAATGCTTCACAAATCCATTTTCACAGTGAATTTATTCATTCTTATGAAGAGCTTACAAATGGGTGAGAAGCTATGGCTCTGTAGCTTTTTCAAGCAGTCTGGCCAGTGATTAGGAACAGCAGCCAGGAAGGTTTTGGGTGTGGATGTATTTGTAGAACTGGTCTTCACTGTGATGGTGGAGGTGTTGCATGTGCTGTAAGAACAGGGATAACTTATGCATTTCGTTGGTAGTTGTAACAGTTCGATAGCAAACCACTGAGAAATTCCAAGTCAGAACTACAATTTAACAGGAAAATTGAAATAAAGGCAGAAAGCACTGGCTTAAACGGACAGAGTAAGAATTCAGTCTGACACCTTGTTGGTCAGGGTGGTGATAGCAGTCTAATTAAATGTTGGATGTAGTTCTGTTGAAGTCTGTAGTCTGGTCCTTCTCCAGTGGTGGCTGTCAAGCTCTTATCCTCTGGGAATCCTGTGGTAGATACTCTGGTGTTCCAAGCCTCAGATTATATTCGGGTAGGAATGCTTGATTCCTCCCCCTGGGTGGAGCACCTCCCAGTGGAATGATGTAACTTAATGAGTCATGCCGTGATGGTGATGGCCCATTAGCAGATGCTATCCCTTGGAGGGAGTTATAAGAGATATGTCATGGATGGGATAAAGAACACTGCCCCATCTGGTTTTATCAGCTTATGAAAATGGTGATGGAATACATACTTTTGGATACATCTTATGTTGTAACCTTAGACAGTAGTTGGTCTGAAGGTGTGCTGATCAGCTGCAGTCACCACTATTACATGTGTTTAATCAATGCCATATATTAGATCTATTTCAGTACTTATTACCATAATAGTAGATAGTGGATGTGATGACACTCTTTATCCTGCTTTCTGGAGAGGGGTGTCAGGTAATGGAGCCTGGCTGAGACCAACCAAATTGCAGAATTTGCTCTGTAAAATATGTGTATTCAAATCAAAAGTTTGACTGGGACTGTTAATTTTGTGCTAGCTTCCAGACTGTTAGTGCATCTGCCGAGGCAAGAGAAATCAGAAATTTGATGGGGAGATGGGAGTCTCATTAAATGGAAAAAAATTGCTCACTGTTGTTCAGAAGAACTTTAGGGCAGGAGTACAACATGGGCTGCACCATCTGTCTGGAAATCTCCTCTTTTATTTAATTTCTGCTTCTTTTGCCCAATACTGAATCACAGCTATTATCTTCTTTCAGCTTTTATAAGTACTGATCAGAGTGCAGAGGGTTTTCCTCATCTGCATACATAACGCCCCATGGAACAGAGAGAGGGCAGAGTTGGGAGGAGATTGTAAAGATTATAACCACTTCCACTGAGGTCCACTAAATGCAGGTAGCTCTGCTTGCAACCTGAGTACACTGAACTAAGAATCTGTATTAATTATATTCCTCAAAACAACTTAAATTAGTTTGGCTTGTCTGTATGCTTTGGTGGTGTCCTGATTCTTGGTGAAATAAGATCAAGGAATCTGCCCAGGAAATTAAGTTTTTAGGAGTAAAATGACAAGATGGATGTTGTCAGTTTCCAGAGGATGAAATCAACAAAATAGCAGCTATTTCCCCACCAGCCAGCAAGTAGGAAACACAGACTTTCCTAGGCACTGCGGTTTTTTGGAGGATCCATATTCCACAGTATAGACAGATTGTAAGCCCTCTCTATCAGGTGGCATGGAAGGGGAATGATTTCAAGTGGGATCCTGGACAACAACAAGCTTTTGGACAAATTAAACAATAGATTGTTCATGCAGTAGCCCTTGGGCCAGTCAGGATGGGACAGGATATAAAAAGTGTGCTTTACACTGCAGCCAGGGAGAATGGACCTTCCTGCAGTCTCTCATGAGAAGTACCTGGAGAGACTCAAGGACAACCCCTGGGGTTCTGAAACCAGCAATAGAAGGGATCCAAGGCTACGATCCTACACCCTGGCTGAAAAAGCATATCTGGCAGCTTATGAAGGGCATCAATCTGCTTCAGAAGTGAATGGCACCAATGTATAGCTCCTCCTGGCTGCCCAGCATGAGGCTGGATATTCAGAGGGAAAGTCCCTTCCACACTTCATGCCATTGATGCTACGTGGAGTAAGTGGGTTTTGCTTGATCACACAGAAGACTCAAATATTTAATCAAAATCACCAGAAGTCACCATGGACTGGTACAAAAGCAAATGTGGGGATGACTGGAATAATGGAAAAAAAGGCAATTGGCAGCACAGCAGGAAACACATCTGGACTTCTGAATTGTGGCAAGACATCTCTGCCTGGGTAGAGGAGTTGCTATAAGTTGCTGTTCAAGGACCTGAGTGCACTTGGTGGGTAATGCAGAGGGATGGGGAAACATGGTGTGTACCTCAAAGGGATTTTCTTTTTGGGTGAGAAGAGTGTGTAATGTTGAATTAAATAATACTGGTTGCTGAATGACACTGCCACTATATGCCATAACTACCAAGGAGAATGAGTATGGATGTTCCAGATACACCAGTTATGAGCTCCTCGTAGAGCCCACAGTCATGGACTAAGTGACCACAACAGACATCTTGGAGGGATGCCCGCTGACTATGGAAATGATGCTCGTGTTTGTGTGTATCTATATATGTATGTGTGTAAAGTTGGAAGGTGTAGGATTGGGGCATGATGTAGATGGCATAGAATAAAGGGTGCATAGCACTTGTTTTTTGACCAGGATGGAGTTAATTTTCTCACAGTGCCATGAAGGGTCAGAGCTGGAGCCCTGTGGGTATGCCTAGGTGATTGTTCTGTGCCACAGCCATCACCACAGGGGGCTGGAAATAAGGGAATCTTGTTTCCAAGAAAGCGGAGGGGGCTTCCAGTTGGGAAGGAAAACATGGGCACAGAGGGTCTGTGAATGGTTCATTGTCTCAGGGGCAGCATGGCACTAGGTTGATTTTTTGAGCACCTTTGTATGTAAATCACCTTCTTTATGCATATTTATGTTAATAATATTGTTGCTGTTGCTGTTAGTGTTCTAATCTTGTTGCTGTTTCCAGTAAATTGTTCTTAACCTGGGACAGCAGAAAACCACCTGTTGTGCTACCAGTCACTTCAAGAAGTAGTAAAATGAAATGTTAGGCAGGACAAGTCATTGTTGTTGCTCTTCTCCGGATGGCATTGATTTTTCTTTGTGACTGGTAAGGTTGCCATGGTGGTGTGATGCATTTATTAGTGAGCTAAATTAATTCATTTCAAACAGGATTGTTTAGTGAAGGCTGCCAGAGGTGAGTGATGACAAATGAATACTTTCAGATAGCAAAAATTCAGATGTGACATCTGGAAGTGTGACATTTGTGTGAGATCTTTCTTACTTTCTCACCTTTTTACATGGTGTTCAAATGTTTAATTTTCTTTGTTGAGTTTACAGATGGACCTCTCCATCTGGCATCAATTAGTACTTTACACTGTAAGCTGAACAGACTTTGGATTTTTTTCTTACTTTTTCAGGATTTATTTCTTTGATGCTCCTTAGTAAAAATGTTTCTTTTCTCACCCTTTTGTTTGACAGACAGGATTCTAAGCATACCTTTGGTTTTGATTTAGACAGTACTCCCTAAAGTCAGCTTCAACTGTAATTTTTTTCTCACCTTCATTATCCAAAAGTGGCAGCATTTCAGGATTAAGAGAAAAGATTTTAAAAGAAACTAACAGTGATGTGCTATGAAGTAGGTGCAGCGAAACTGCTGCTTTTGAGCACGTCATGAGAAGAACAGAAAAAAATGTCTTGAGATCTTATTGAAGTTACAGTTGCAACAACTCACAAGACATTGATGAGATATGCTGGTTGAGGATTCTCAGGCTGTTCATAGAGTTTTACTGAAAATCATTGCCAAGTTGCAGAAGCTTCCCTAATTCAGAATTCCGGGTTGATGCTGTTTCCCTCATCTGACCATAGAACAATTAGCGAATTTCAGAAAATTATTTCAACTCTCATTTTTGAAAGAAAACAGGAAGCCTGAAGGCTGTGTTTGTTCTTTCACTTTGTGAAGACTCTCTTGGAGAGATGCTACGTCTCCGTTTTCTGCCCGCCCCGTGAGTATAGGAGAAGAAATTTGGAGCAGGGAGTGGAAAGAATTAAAGTTTGCTAGTAAGAACTGAGTAGGAAAGAATAGGGGTCACTGGAAAGCTATATAAAGATGGAAAAAGTGATCCTAGAGCTTGGAAGATGATACAGCTACATGTGACGTAAGGCATGTGGGGATGTGTTGAAATGTGAAGCAGGCATTTCAAGATGATGCTTTTTAAGAAGGAGGAATAATTTCCACAGTGGAGCGCAGAAGCTGAGTTTAAATTAACATGACCAAAAAAAAAGACGTAACTGAATCAGAAAAGCATGTGGAGCACAACTTTCCTACAGCACTTATCTATTCTTTCTTGGCTTGGTAAGTGTTGCCTTTGAAAAAATGAACTTATGGCCAGGAAAGTTACTGGTATTGTCTCTGTAACTATAGCATGGCCTCAGTTTGAAAAATACCACTGAAGTTTGGAGCAATTTTTGGTATGTTTATTGGATGCTGATTACACTTTGCATGAGTAGATTTTTGCTATGGCTTGCAGAATAGGAAGTGATAGATGAAGACAGCAACGGGTGTCTCTCCAAAATCCTTTCTGTGATGACTAATTTGTGGGTTGTGTTGTATATGTCTGGTCTCACTAAGGGAAAAATTTAGCAGTAGTCTTAGTCTAGAATTTTTAAATGGGATTGATATCTTGGACTTTTACAGGAGTTTCTCACTTTTGTTTGCTTGTTTGTTTGCACACAAGAGTAGAAAAAGAAAAGAACATATCTGTGGCAGCTGGACTGACCTTGATAAACACAATAGCTATGGAGATAACTTCATTCTATTGAATCAGCTGATTAAATTTTACAGATAGGTATATTCATATGCTGCAAATCTATGACTGGAAAAAAGGGTGTCATGTTTCTAAGTCATAATGTGTAAGCTGTTTTTCTTAACAAAGAAGGAAAGTTCATGTGATCACTGAACTGAGGGAATAAACGTGTCCTGAATTCCAGCAAGTAATTCTATGAGTATTCTTTTGTGGGGATTTTTATTTTTTCTTTTGTTGCAGGGGGAAAAAAGTCAACACAGTTGCAATGTTCTGTAGGTGACCATATTTCCTTGCAAAAGAAAAGCAGTCTATGTGCTAGCCTTCCTATTGATTTCAGTTTGTGTGAGTCTAGTTTGTGTTGTCAAGTGAATTTTTTTCCTGTTCTGGATCAAATTCCAGTATGGCTTTTGAAATTTCTCCTGAAAAAAAAAAAAATGTGAGTGGTCATGTCAGCAAGCAGAGCTGCACAAAGATTGGCTTTTCAGCAGCCCAGGGTCTTGCTGTTGACTGCCTACCCAGTTCTCTTATTTTTCTCAACAGGTTTTCTTTCTTTCTTTCCTGTTAGGAGTAAATATCAGTATGACTAGAGTCTGAGGAAGGGCTTCTGTGTTCCTAGCAAGAGCTTGCTGGTGCAGAGGAACAGTGCAAGGACACCAGGGGCATTTTGAGCTACCATGGATATCCCCACTGATTTGGTGCCATCATCCATGATGTCCCAGCCTGAGGTGATTGAGGTGAGTAGACCACGATGAAACTCTAGCAGGTGAACTGATTAAACATCTTTCTTATTTCCTCATTGAATCCTATATTTTTCTCCTCTCTCGTTTTGAGTCATCTGGGGAATTTTTTTGAACTAGTATATTAAAGACACTCATCACTTACTAAGAGTGTTGTTGTACTTTGACACATGACGTTGCTGTGTTATAGTAGTGTTTGTAGAATAAAATATATGGCAAAATATGATCTTTATTGACTTCATGTAGGTGATCACTGCACTACAACTTGATTTTTACTCTGTTTATTAAATACAGAATAGAGTCTGTAATGTGGATAAGTTGGAAAAATACCAAAGGAAATTTCAGGTTCAGTGTTCTTATCAGAAAAGTCTTAAGTGAAAAGCAGTAATTAATAACACATTTAGCATTACTAACACACTAATCTTGCTTTCATGAAACTACTGTGTGTTTGACTCATTTATAAAAGTGATTTCTTAGCTTCATGTGCTGAACACCAAGTACTTGAGTGTTCTGATAAAGTAAAAATTACAAACAGAAAAGGAGGTGCTCATAACAGTCAAGATTTCATTTCAGAAAAGCAGTTTCAAAGTCCTTTTGACTTCACAGAGACTGAAGTGTCTGTTACAACTTAAAACGTATAAGGATGAGACTTTTACAGAAAAAGGCACCATAATAATTAAGATAGATATCAGAAAATTGAACATCCAATATTTATTTTGCTTATTTTTTGTTATTCTTGTTTGCTGTAGGTTCTTTGGCTCAGGAGACTATATCTCTCAGCAATATGCTCTGGGAAGTGTTATATTTCAAAGATCCCTAGATTCTGTGAATTTAGGGTAAAACATGTCCATTACTGGGTGATGATATGAAATGAGATAAATCCAAAGTCTGGTTTTGAGAAGCTTCCTAACGCTACTATTCCTCCTGTGTTTCAGATGGAGAATTAGTGTATTTTGTTGCTTTTTGAGTCTCTGTTAAGATTCCAGAAGAATTTTGTTTCTTTACAGCACAGCAGAATACCTGGCAGGAGGTGAATGCTGCATACTTGTGCCCCAGGCTGCATAGCTACTTCCAGACTCCTCTCCCTTTTGGGGAAAGATTTCTGCAGGCCATCACCACACATTTGCACCCCTGTCTTTGTGGGTTGCCTCTTCAGAGCCCTCTTTGTGTATGACTGCAGTGGGTCGACTGTGGCTGAGCACCAGCTGCCCATCAAGCTGCTCTATCAATCCCCTTCCCAGTGGAACAGGGAAGAGATAAATAATATGGAAAATAACTTGAAGATTGAGATAAGGCAAGAAAAAAGTGAAAGTTTGTGTGTGTATAAGTGAAGGGAAAAATAAAATAATCTCTGCTTCCCGTCAGTGAGTGATGCTCAGCCACTTCCCAGGAAGCAGGGCTTCAGTATGTCAAGTGGCTGCTCTGAAGGCAAACACTATAAAATAACTAATGCTTCCCATTCCTCCTCCTGCTCTCCCTCAGCTTTTGTATCTGAGCTGACATCATATGCCACGGAATTTTACTTTGGTCAGTTTGGCTCAGCTGGTCTGGTTTCGTCCCCTCCCAGGATCTTGCCCAGCCCCAGCCCCCTTGAAGGAGGAAGGAATGTTGGAGAGACAGCGCTGATGCTGTGCCAGCGCTGCTCAGCAATAGCCAAAACACTGGTGTGTTACCAGCACCTTTCCAGCCATCGATGCAAAGTGCAGCAAGGTGAGGGCTGCTGTGGGGGAAATGAACTCCAGCTCAGCCAGACACAATATAATATCCACCCCTTATTCCATACCATTTCTGTCACACTTGGATCCCACATAATTCATGCATCATCTGACTGTTCCTTTGTATTTATTTCTCATTATTTGAACCCTTTCTTACCCACACGTACAACTTAAACTACATCCCTAAACCATCTCTCTACAAAACATACATTTTCATTAACCAGGGTCCCCTGCTCCTTCACAGAGAGATATTATTTTCCTGTTTCATGGGCTTCCTTCATCCCTCCAGATCTCCAGTCCACCAGGCTGAGTGATCAGGACAGCAGAAGTGGCATACCTGACCATTGGCCACCAACACCCATCTTGGGTTGTCACCTCCTTACATTCTCCTTGCTCCTCACAAAATTCATTCTTCATCAGTTCATGTCACTCCTGCTACTTTACTTCCTGCAACATACAATTTACACCACAGTATAGTTTTCCCCCAGCATTAAATCTCCTTGAGGCACACACCATCCTTCAGCATTACCCACCAAGTACACCTAGGTCAGGTCCTTGGGCAAAGACAATCCCACAAATGGATTTGTCTTAGTGGGAGGAAAAACCCACACTGACTTCCCCAGCTGCTTCCCTGTGTAGTGCAGGGACCATATCTCCTCCCACAGTGTGAAGGGATTTTGTTTGGGTAGGAGCAGATCCCCCTAGTGTTAACCAGCCAAATGGCCTCTGTTAAATTTGCATCCCAGTGCTTCCATGCCCCATTACCTAATCCTCTTAACATGGTCGTCTTCAGCAGTCCATTATTCCTCTGAGTCTTCCCAGAGGCTCATGGGTGGTAAGGGGTGTTATATATCCACTCAATGCTGTGTTTCTTTGACCAGAGCCTCTTCGTGAGGTTATTTTGAAAATTAGTCCCATTGTCTGGTTCGATTCCCTGTGGCATACTGCTACAAAATGTGTCTCTCAAGGCCTGAGATGGTGTTCCAAGCAGTGGCAATTGTTTACAGAGTATGTTTCCAGCCAGACAGTTGTTGCCTCTACCACGGTGAGTATGTAGCTCTTGCTTTGGTGTGTTTGTGGCAGTGGTCCAATGTAGTCAATTTGCCAACCCTCACCATATTGGAAACCCAGCCACCACCCTCTATTCCAGGGAGATTTCACTCATGTGGTTTGCTTGATAGCAGCATGCTTCATATTTGTGTGTACCTAAGGATTGTTGCTCAGGACAAATACCTTCTCAAAAGGAGAATAAGAACAGCTGTAGTGTGAGAATGAGCAGAAGAAAAGCTATCACTTGTAAAGGACTTGATGATCAGCATGGTCACTTTTATGTTGTATTGAATAAATGCACATATCCTGGGTCTGCAGGGAGTTTTCACTGAATAAATTCTGCCTGGACTTTATAGCACTAGGCCAAAGACTAGAAATAAATAGATTATTCTGGTCATTGATTAGTAATCTAGAGGTCTGTCTCTACTGTGAACGGAAACTGTGTTTCAATGAGATTTGACTTTGGAGCCAAAAAGAAATGCCCACAAGAAGCAAAGACTGGTATCTCAGTGCAGGAGATTATGGTAGAAAAAAGACCATTCTGTCATCCTCATGTTGTAAAAGTATGAAGAATAAATGCTTGCATGAATTCTCACAGATTTCAGTAAATCATTGTGGATATGATAGTTCATAAAAGTGTTCAATCATATATAAATAATAACATCTCCAGACAATCTGCTGGGAGACATCTCTGTGTTTCTGAGAGTAAGGAACACCTTTTTAACAGGCAAGGACATAGTGAGATCTGTATGTCAAGAGACAATCACTAGATTAAATTTAGAAGGAAAGCACTTTTCATACTTGGACTGCATGGGCTTTTGCCTTTCATGTTTGGAATTAATTTAGGATAGTTTAAAAAATAATGTTGATTACATTTTTTTTTTGCCCCCCAGAGGACATTATTCTGCCTTTCAATATTGAGGACATGCCACGGTGCACTGCAGAAGTAATTTAGTGGCTACTGTTTTAAGGATAGATTTTTTTTTTTAAACTTGGAAGTAACCTTGCATGCCTTTTGCATGAGCTAGATGGCATCTTATTTGCAAAAAGAAGAGTTTTGCTACGTTACTTTAAATTTGGGTTTTTTGTTTTTTTTAGTCCTTATCTTTAAACTTTCCTTTGGCATTGCCAGAATAGTTGGCTTCATTCACATTTGGTCAAGTTGCACTCAAAAATAAATACTATCTATTTTGTATATCTATATATGTATATGCATGCATGTTTATACATTGTAGTGAAAAATGCACCTCTGCTTATCATTTAACTGCACCAGGCAAACAAGCTTATTTCCCCTGGGAGAGAATCTCAGAGATCTGAAAATGGCCTTTTTGTTAAGTCATAGCTCCTTCTGATAGTTTTCTGCTTGGGCTTCAATCTTACAACTGCTCATTGTGCCACCACAATAAGTTACTGTTAATTTAGTGGCAAATGGTGTTTTCCCAAGATTCATCCTCTGAGTCAGGTAACAAAAGGCTTAAATAGAAAGTTGTTGAAACTGGGTACCAGATGTGAAATTGCTAATACTGTCTTAAATATTTCTGCGGCTAGTATGTCAACACAGGACCAGCTTCTGATGCTTCCCTACAACCCTCAATTGAAGCAACACATTTGCCAGAGTCAAACTTGCCTCCCAACACACTAATTTATTCAAATCTCCCCTCTTCTTTCCCACCCCAATATCTTGTTACCAGGCACAAGAAGTGGTGATTAGGAGCATGGGCATCCTGGTCACATGCAAAGGTGAAGGATAAGTCAAGTTTCAAGGTAGCTTACCTGTCCGTAGCTGTGATCTGAAATAGAAAATAGTTAGGGGCAGCATTCACAGAACATCAAAGAAGTCAGTGAAACAAAAAATTCCCCAAATATGCTCTGAGCTTTTTGCCATGGAATTTCATTTTAAGGCAAAAAAGATCTCAAATTAATTACATAAATCACAATCTAGTGATTTCTGATTAGATAAGCTGTTCTGTTCTAAGAGAGAAATAAAATGTAACAGAACTTTTTGATTTTTAATTTGGAGATATTTTGTATACATGCTATGACTTCATACCTCAAATATGGATGAGTAAAATGATCTCACAGAAACCTGACTAGTCTGCTAATGCATTAAATAAAGTTAAATAATTCTGTAAGAAGCATTTAGCATCCAAGAGGGCTGTTTGAAAAAAAAAAAATCACAAGTGGTGACCCATACTGATGAAAGTATTCTCTCAAGTGATTAGTATTTTCTCTCTTTGTGAATGGCATGAGATGAATTCTGCAGTAAAAGCTTTGAATAAGTAATGTTTGAGTTCCAGTTACTTAATGAACCAGAGGCTTCCAACAGTGCCTCAGAAATGCTTAAAACAAGAAAGCAACAAAAATTCATCATTCTCTCTTTGCTTTAACCAGCAGTGGATCCTACCAGCCAAATACAAGAAACAAATGAGTATGTTTAAATAACTGCCTTGCAGCTGTTCCAAAGAGAAATCCAGAGCAGTTTCCATTAGAGTGCCCTTTCACAGCCAGAGCCAAAAACCACTTCTCTCACTCTGTGCCATTGAATACATTTCTATTTTCTCCTCATTTTGTTTGAATTGGAGTGGAAGGGATTTAAGCTATCATGGCCACAAGATGGTTATCCTTTTCATAATATGCTTGAGGACAGGCTGCTGTGGGCTGGAACAGCTGTTGTCATCTCTTCCCCCAGCTAAACACAACACAATTTGCATTTTGGATTTGGTGCCCAAGTTTCTGCAGTCAACAAGTTTCTGGATGTTTCTGTCCCACCTTGAGCTAAATAAACAAATTAGCCTTGTTACCAAAACAGGCCTCTGGTCATGGTAAAAACAGCAAACAAGAGAACAAAAGGAAATGGTGAGTCTGGAAAAAGCAATTTGTGATGAGAAGTATATCCACCCAGTTGCAGACATCATAGAGGAAACTTAAAATACCAGTACACTTTTTTAAAAAAATTATTTTACTAGACGAGATTACTGAAGGATCAAAATGCATCTCCATTTTGTTTAAAGTAGACCAATACTGCCTTAAAGGCAACTGCTCAGAAATGTGTGAGCAAGTTAATTATAGAAACCCCATTGTTTCTAAAGCTCTGAGATAAAGATTTTTTATCTACATTCTGTTTATATATTTCACAAATATTTCAATATATTAAAGCAAAAGAAACCCAAATTGTCTAACATATATTTAATGTAAAAAAATGTATCTGCTATTGTAAAAGCAAGATATTCTTCTTCCATCTGTAAATCTCTGTTTCCAGTCACAAAATGAAATTTGCTATGCTCATTGACATAAGCCTTTTGCTTGTAGGCTAAACTCTCCCAGGTGTTTGATTTGCTGGTTTGCTTGGTGAGGAGCAATGGGAGGTGTGCCCTGGAGGTGGAAGCAGTGCTAGTGTAGCCCACAGCATTTTTTCAGCATAAAATTGCAATCTTTGAGCTTCTGTAGACAATAATTAACTCCCAGCTTGGTTTACTAACTGGGTCTAAAGGATGGACGTTGTAAATCATTATGCATGAAAACTCATTTGGGATGTTATAGGTGCAGATTTATTTTCCCCTCCAACTGCTTCCACTCTGGCTTTTGAAATGCACAGATAGGACTCTGTGTGCTGCACCTCTCTCCAGAGAGCTCCTCCTAAGGTGGGGGTGACTTTGATAAAAGTCTGTCCAGCATGCACTTATCCTCACAGCAGCATTCAGGGACTCACAGCAGTTTGGGTGTCTGTGATGCTCAGGCTGAGGGTAAGGAAGGTGGGCAACTGGGGGTGAACTGAGCAAGACAGTGGAGCAGCCCAAACAGCATCATGGCAGAGACATTTTCTGAAGGCATAAGAGGTGGAATATTTTAGTTACTAAATGAGATGATGGAATATTCCTGTGTCTCCTACAATGCCACAAAGTGTTGAGCCTGTACCCATGTTTGGCTAGTGCTTGTGAAGCTGAGCTTGTCATGAAAGCTACCCCAAAGGAAAATAAGTTTTAAGAGTTTTGCAGAAGCCCTTTCTGTACTTTGTATGTAACACCACTATTGGGCTTAAGTACCCAATTTGGGCTCAATATGCTCTACCTGAACCACAGCCAATTACTTAATTTCTACAATAATTCCACAGATCTCCCTTTGAGAGGAGCTGGGAAGGCAGAGAAAAAAATAAATCCTTACTAATCAACGTATGTAGGCCATTCTAGGAATGTGAGGATGTGATGATGTAGAACTATGCCCTGATTCAAACAGTCTTCATTTCTTCCTCTACTGGAAAACTTTCTATGAACATTTATGCTGGATCTGTGGAAAAGGAGCAACAATACAACAATGTATGAATTGCTGGCTAAGTTGTGGATGGATGAGGTCACTGTCTTTTTTTTTTTTTTCAATTCTTCTAGCTTTTAATTTCTTAAATCCCATTTTGCTTGCAGAATTTTGGAAGGTCAACAACCTCCCTGGTCTTGTAGCCAATCTGTGGAGGTTATAATCATTATTAATCAATGGGATCTGTATTACTTGTGTATTATACCTTCCAAGAGTAAAACATTTTTTCATGCTGTTGCTGTTAACTGGTTTCTTTAATACATGGAGTGCCTAGGTATGCTGAGCTGCATTTCCAGGTATAAACTGTAGGATACAGAGAAGTTCTCAGTTCAGTTTCTGGTAGCTGGGAGGTTTGTCAGATCTGAGACTCTGTAGCAATTCAGTCTGCTACAAAAGCATCCTAAAAATTATTGGATGCTCTAGCTGTTGCCACATGATCCTTAAGTAACTTTATGCTTTAGGATGTTTTAATAGCATTAAAGGGATCCCCTTGCAGTGAGATTAATTTCCTCCTGTCTTGCCAGCTTTGTGAAGGGCAAAATGATGTAGTGAAATGAAGTAACCTGCTGTGACAGAACCACCCTATCTTATTATACTGGTTTATCTTTAAGTTCATTGAATGGTTACTTCGGGAGATGAAATTCTGAAGAGGAGGTGTCATTCTATGTTGGTGATAGAGTTTCTTCCTTTCATTGTTCAGACAAAAAATATATCTGTGTATAAGGCTATAATGAATCAGGACCCTTGTCTTGTGACTTCATGATTTATTTTTTTTTTTTTACTTCTACTTTTATCTTTAAAGGAAACACATCTTTTCCACTTTATTTTAAAGCTTTTTTTATTTTAAAGCATGAAAATGTTCTACAGTTTGAAAAGTAGTCTATGTTTTGCATTAGGTAATGGACAACTGTTTTTGCAAATTGGATTTTTTTTTTTCCTCATCTGTTACAACTTTACTTTTGTAAACCCCATGTTTAGCAGTTGTGGGTTGACGAAGTATTTACATATTGATTTAATTATGCCTATACTTACTTGTTTATCCTTATTTTAAAGATAATCTTACTTTATACTCTTCTTTGGGGATTTTGAAGTTGATAGTTCCCTGAGGTTTTTCAGCTTGACCCCTTTCTGGTATGTTGGTAAACTTAAGATATTTACCTAAGCTGAAAGCAATGGTATTGATTTCCATTCACTGCTGCACTAAATGTAAAGATATAAGACAGTTATTATGGTTTAGTAGTCTTAGTTTACCACACCAGTATTGGAAAAATTCATTGCTTTTTTCTCCTCTGTGTTCTGAGTTAAAAAACAGCAGGATGTGGAGGTTAATTCAGCAAAAGACAAAAAAGAGAGGAGCAGTGTTAGGAGAGTTTAGGGTTAAGATATTTTTAAGAGATTTACTGGATATGGACTTTTTTGTGGCTTACAAGTTTGAAAAGTGCTGTAAAAGTCAGACCTTAGTGTTCAGAGAATGTTCTGCTCTGTTTCTCTTGACAAGAAATAGATGTACCCATGGGAGACAGTGGTCTGCCTTCTTTTGTTTTGTGTATCAAGGAACTCTACAAACTCTGAGATTGCAGAGGGGTTTGTAAACTGACCATCTTCCCCTCAGGCACCTTGTGCTAATTAATGCTTTGTTTAGGCAGGATCAATCAATGCTGTTTTAAAACTTTTGATGTTTGTTTTCTACCCTAAGCATCTCTCCATACACAGCCCTCACCAAGTGAGCTGTCACTGAACATGGAGCTGGCAGGATCCAGAGACCCCCTCTCATCTTCTGCTCTAGGCAGACAGTGTGTTCTCCACTCCTATCTCTGACCTAGGAGGGACAGGTAGTAGTGGGCTTCTCTCCCAAGGACACACAATGGTCAAGCTGCTATGGATCCAAATCCTACCCTGTTCTTTAGGGTGTGATGCAGAGGTGGGACAGAAGCAAGATAAATCAGGCACAAAATATAGGAAAGCTTACATGGGCTCTTCTTCCCAGTGTTCCCCCTGGCACCCCTGTGGTGTGATCCCATACAACCAGAGGAAGGGAGACAACCAGGCAGATAGTGCCTGAAAGGGCCAGTGCCAAGATGAATTGAATCACTAATTGCTGAAGAAGAGTGAGTTTTGTTTATTAAGTCCTGGTGGCAAATTTCCTGGTCTGTGTGCACTGTGTTGTGGTTATAACTATGTCTCATAATATTAAGAGATTTAATTCCATGTACTTTCAATTTTCTTCTTTGATTTGGGACAACTGTGTCTCAGGTCATCTTCATCTGGTGATAGGAGACTTTGCTTTTAGCCTGCTTTTACTCCATTTTTCCTTATCTGTCTTGCTGACTTACAACTCAATGTTTACTTCTTCCACACAGACACGTCCTAGAGGTTTAGTTAACATGGGCAATTTGCAGCTTGGCTTGTTTTAAACTTCTGTTGAGATATACTGAACAGATGAGGTAAATCTCTGGGCACCACACATCTGGCTTACACAGGCAGTGAAACACACTGAGTTAAACTGCAGGAAATTAAAATATAAACTTCCCTGCCCCTTTTCCTGCAGGGGCAGGAGAGGGGATGGGGTCTGCCTGCTTGCATGTGCCTTTGTGGTATGTTAACACTTTGAGTACTGAGCGGAAAAGTACATTTCTCTCCTGCTTGAGACTTTCCAGTCAGCATCAGAGCTAAATGTGATGCCTTGGGATTTTTATGTTTGTGACCTGGGAGGTCAAAACCTTCCTTTAAGATATACATTGGCATCCAAGAAAGCTGATAATCTGGAAGTCCCCTGTTTGAACTTTCGCCAGCAAACTAACTCAGCTTCTTCTCTTCTTTCCCTTTGGAGGGGTGAGGGGGTGGAGAGTGAAAAGATTGCTTTTACAGGAGATCCCAGGTTTTAGATTAGAATGCCTTAAAAACAAAATCTTTTCAAAAACTTATCCAAAATCCCATACATGAACACAGCATTTTGTTTTTCTGTCTTAAAAAAGTGAGCCTCATACTAACTTCTCTGAGGTTGCTCAAGTGCTGTCATGGTTTTAAACTGAACAAGCCTGGTTCTGCAGTATTTTACATATTCTTGTGTGTATACATACATTCCACCTTAGCTTGGAATTTTGTGACTAAGTCATATTTTTTGTCATTTTTTTTTCAGATTTCAAATGAAAAGCCAGGGAAGAATATTGGACAATCAGGGAATAATTCACATTTTAAGCCCATGTACAAAACCAAAATGCAAAGAAAAAAAGAAGGAAAAAGAAAGTAAAAGCATAATACCTACCACATTTTAAATTTCTGAATTAAAAAATATATGGCTTTCCAGGTGTAGCAGACCTCTTTCCACAGGAGCAACAGTTGAGCAGGAACATTACGTGTGGGCAGCAGACATCTGAAAGAAAAAACAGAGTGACAAATACACAGGCAAAGAGAATTTATTCAAGATCACAAATATCTACTAGATCCTGCATCCAAACATTCCTACAGACACTAAAAGTCCTGTTCATTACATAATTAATGCAGATGTTGGCAAGCTTTTATAAGGGCCACTAATTCATTCATATGACTTCCTTTCTCCCCCAAGGGTTCTTATATTTGACCTGTTATTACTACAAGGTCTTTAACCAAAGAATTAAAGCCAGATGTCTTGTAGCTAGGTCTCCTTTTATTAAATGTCCCTTATAAATATTTTTTTTCTTTATATGCAACAGATCCAATATGAGAATTTTTAAAATTTCTTAAATAATTATGGCTAAAAGGCTTTAAACCCAAAAGTTGATGTATCCTAGAGGAATAATAAAAGTATTATACTCTCTGTGCTGAGAAATGGTATTTACTCTAACTTTTTATTATCCTAGACCTGTAAATGTTTCTGGTCAATGTTTAGGCTGGAGGTAAAATCCTTCTAGAAAGACCTTTTTCTTTAACATAAATTTAAATGTCATGTAGTCCATTTGGGATATAGGTGGAAGGTTTTGTATATTGCTTTATTGGAATTGGCTTAATTGCATTGACAAACGTAGAAATTAAAAGAAACAGAAACAACTTTGGGTAATTCTAAGGAGATCTTTATTAGATACTATGTTCACTTGAGTCAAGTTACGAATTCTGTTTCCCAGTTCTGTACATTTTTGTTTTCAACAAGAAGGTTAGGTTAGCTGTAGCACTTCCTGCAGTGTAGTAACTGGAGCTGTCCAAAACATACGGTTTACTTTTAATAGGAAGAAATTACCATCTTTTAGTGTTGTTGATATATTCCTTGATTTGGCTTCTTACCTGCATTGCTAAAACTGTGGTCTTGTTTTTGTAAAAATTCAAGTTTAGTTGATAGAGTTCCAGAGCGATAAAAGCAGAGAGGCAAAGGCAGGTCTTATAGAAAGAGGCTTTTTTGACATGTGTTTCTTGATTTGATTTTTTTTTTTTTTAATTATTATATTACATCTTTGTTGCCTACCCATGCTAAACGAGGAACCAGGATGTTATTCAGATGGCTTCTTTTCCTAAGGTTTGCCTTTTGGGAATTGCACCTTGAGTAATTGAATGGAACTGAGAAAGAAGACTCATTAGGCATTTTCTTATAAGCCAACAATTTTATTCAAAAGTTCTACATTCTGGTGGAATATGGGCTTGTTTGTTGCCCCCCTGGCTGTCCTCAGCAGAGTACAAAGAAAATTAGTCGTGTTCTCTGACATAACCATGACAATATTTAATGCAGGAAATAAGGTTGGATGCTTTTAACTCTAGTTAAGCCAAATACTACTATTCTTGGCTCACTCTTATTTCAAATTGGAATAAGACAGTACTGGGAGTTATATTTAAAAGCACCCTGTATTTCAAACCATTTCTAGAAACGTGGCTGGTGCTCATAGAAATGCTATGTCATGCTTACTTTATTGTTCATAAAAGCACTTTTTATGGACATATGTCATCCTTGGTAATTCATGGTCTCAGAGCATACTGACAACCTTTATTTAGGGTGTTCTTCCCATGTGTTAAGACTGGACAAGAAGGAATACCTATGATGGAAAATGGAATGAGTTAAAACCTGCTCAGAAATGTAATAGACATTTCTTCCTCTTTGAAGAGCTATTCTTCCACTACAGTCAAACAACAGTTTTGTGCATTGATAACATAAATAAGGTGTCTAGCAGAGTTAATTTTTCTTAATTATGAATTGCAGTCTTTCCCTTTAACTGAATCTCTCAGCAGGTCTGCTTGGCCAGAAGCTCATTTTCTATGCAATTTACAACTACATCAGAAATCATGCTGGCTCCCAGAGCAGATGGAACCATTTCTGGTTGTTGCTAACCTGGTTGCCATTACTAGATTCCTCAGAGCAATTGCTTATGAGTTGTGGAATGCCATTCGGTCTGAAAAAATAAATTTGTTCTGAAGTGTGTTCCTTTCCTGTGCCTCTCCCCTCTCTCTGTGTATGTCTCATCCATGAAGGCAATCATATGTTTTCAGTTCTGATGTCATTCTGTTTTGTTTTTTTTTCTCTTTTTTTTCCCCCCCTCTTCTTTCAGTCCACAGCCGTGAGTGAACCACAGTGCTACTACAATGAAACCATTGCCTTCTTTTATAACAGAAGTGGAAAATATCTAGCCACTGAATGGAACACTGTCAGCAAGCTTGTAATGGGACTGGGGATTACCGTCTGCATCTTCATAATGCTGGCCAACCTCTTGGTTATGGTGGCTATTTATGTCAATCGCCGATTCCACTTTCCTATTTATTACTTAATGGCCAACTTAGCAGCTGCGGACTTTTTTGCAGGGCTGGCCTACTTTTACTTAATGTTCAACACAGGACCCAACACTAGAAGACTGACTGTAAGCACCTGGCTTCTCCGTCAGGGTCTCATTGACACGAGTCTGACAGCCTCTGTAGCCAATTTGTTGGCTATTGCTATTGAGCGGCACATTACAGTTTTCCGAATGCAGCTCCATACTCGGATGAGCAACCGCCGAGTGGTCGTTGTGATTGTTGTTATCTGGACTATGGCCATCGTCATGGGTGCCATACCAAGTGTCGGATGGAACTGTATTTGTGATATCACTCACTGCTCCAACATGGCACCGCTCTATAGTGACTCCTACCTGGTCTTCTGGGCTATTTTCAACCTGGTCACTTTTGTAGTCATGGTGGTCCTATATGCTCACATCTTTGGGTACGTTCGCCAAAGGACTATGAGAATGTCCAGACACAGTTCTGGACCCCGCAGGAATCGGGACACCATGATGAGCCTCCTGAAGACTGTGGTCATTGTGCTTGGTAAGTGCTTACTTTGCCCACCCTCTTCTCCCTGCTCTGTTTCTTATCAGGTGATATCAGTAATGCATGGTCAGCAGAATTTGGAAGACACTAGAAGAGGTGCAGACAGTAAGAACACCCTGAGTTCACTACTGGGGCTATCAAGTTTATTTATGGAAGTTGATGTAACATGTCATTCAGCCCTGTAACGTGAAACTGGTGAAAATCCAGACGTGATGTGGTGGTTTTTTTGCAGCAATGAATGTTTAAAACTTTTTGTAGCAACCTATTATATGCAGTGTTTGTTCTTTTGCCTTTGAATATGCCAAATGGCTTCAAACTCAAAATAGTACAGGCAAGGCTCGGTATTCCACTGAAGTACCTGTTGTATCCTTTTTGCCAGCCAAAAGGTGTTGTGTGTATTCATGAGAAATTCCAGTATATGGAGAACAGTGAGGGGCTACAGGTTATTCACAAAAAGACTGTGTGTTAAGCAGGACTGCATGTCCTCAGTCCTATAGTGTTTGGTATGTATCAGTATCTGACCACTTGCTAATACAAGAAAGTAGCTTTTGAGATACTGGTGTGCTGCAGCACACTGCTCAGAAGGTGCCTAAGCTTCAGAGCTTGGCATAAGGAAATATCATAACACACTTTGGATTCAGGGGGTTCTTGTCATTTTGTGACCGATCGTGATTTTACTTGGGTGTTGTCTGGGGCTCCCAGTTTCCTTATGCCAAAGCACAGCCTAAATGCTGAGTACTGTTCCCTGGTGATGTTCTTTGCTGTTTGTTCTGGTTTTTGTTGGTGCAGATGATGGTGAGCTAAAGGCAGCAAGGATGGTGCAGGTTTTCTCCTTGTCCCAGTATGTGTTCTCACCTGTTAGGTGTTCCAGTAGTACAGTACATGGGTCTCCAGGTGTTCTAGTACCCTGTTGCATCAGATGGTTGTTCTAGTAGTCCATAAATGCAATTGTTATGCAGTCCAGAAAGCCCAAAACTTAGCCCCATTTCTCTCCTTGACATTATGGTTCTCATAGGTTTATGCTGCAGCTTGCACTTTCTGTCACAGAAGTGGCAGAATGGTTGCACAGATTCGGTGTGAGTCAATGTGTCAACTCACTTGTTATTTAAGAATTTACATGTTGCACTCTGACCTAGTGATTTGTTTTTTAACCAGAATGTGAATTGTGAAGTTAACTAACCTGTTAAGCCTTTGAAAAGATGTATTCCTCCATGTCCTGCTCTTCTCTTCAGGGAAAGAAAGAACTTCCATAGTTTTGCTAGAGAGACTGTAGCAGTTGTTAAAACCTCTCCTGATTTCCTGGTGGTTCAAAAATCTGTCCCTCCCCATCTCCATGATTTTCATGGCAGAAGGCAAGATGAGGTTAAGCATCCTAAGAAAATTTGGGTTTTGCAGTCCTCTTTAAGGAAAGCTAGAGATCAGTCATAGGCCTGTAGTGCAAAGAAGCAGCAATGCTTTCACTTCCTTACCACCTGTGAGGCACAATTGGAAGATAAAGGTGGTTGGGAGGCATAAAGATGGGTTTGGTTTGTTGTGTAAATTCTTTTTATTTAAGAAATAAGAAAAGAAATAAATGACTGAAGTCGAGAATTAGGCTTTGGGATAACCACAGAGATTTTTGGGGAGTTAAATATTTGTAAATATGTGTTACTAGACTGCTAGGTGCACCATGAGAAATGTTCATTAGTTGCCATCAGCTGGGGAGTACCATCCCATGTTGCTGAATTTGCACTTCAAGGGAAGATTGTTTAGTGGTTCTAAAGAAGAAAAGCTAAGTGTCACTTTAAAGCACTTCTGGGCAGCAGATATCTCAGATATCAGCAGATATCTCTCAAGCAAACAGTGTGGTCAGCATATTGATCAGGCAGGTGTGCTGGTGCTCTGTCACTGTTTACAGTCTACTTGTAAGTCTGGCTTAAAGTTTTCTTAAGCAGAAGATTTAATTTCAAGGCTCTTACTTCCTGAGTGCCTTCTTGAAAAGGTGGTGCTGCAAGTTTATCTACTGGAGCTATTTATCTACTGGGAAGGGCAGAAAAGATGAGTGTCTTAGGCTGTATGGAGCAATTTGCTGAACATTTATCTCATGTTATCTGGCTTTTTCTACATCAGTGAACCTCAAAAACATGGAGGAAAATAACCCCTGCCTTTCTTAGTGGTGGAAATCAGGGTAATAATACATTACTCAATGCTCTGGTTTCAGGCAGAAACCAACTTTTTTCAGGAAGTGAAGATGGGAAAGAAAGCAGTTTATTCTGAAGATCCCTCTCCCTCCTCTCCTACCCCACAGCTGAGTGGGGAAGGGAGCTGGTTTGAGTCAGCTTACTTTACACAAGAGAAGATAATTCATTTTGGAGGAGAGGGAGGGTGCCCTGGGATTGAAAGGAAAACAGAACTGGGGCTCTGGGTAAACCTGTGAGCATTGGCAGAGAGAGGCAAACCATTCCTCATCTTAGAATCTTTGTTAAAATTCTGCTCAGCCGTAAGTAACCCCATTGTGAATTGGGCAGCAGTGAACTGTTATTTGACTTTTAAACTTCCATAAACGGGTGTCCTGGAGTTGTCCTGCTGGCTGTACTCCCAGGCAGAGCCATGCTGCTGCTGCAAGCAGAAGAGCATCTTTTCCCCTGTCTGCATTCTCACTGTGTTTGGTGGGCAGGAGGGGGAGGGAATAACACAAGAGCTTCTTGTTTGGTAGCTGCCTAACACTGCCTGCCCTCCTCATGCCTTGCTGCCTTGCTCCTAGAGGAGAAGAGCTGGCCCAAAGGGGTGCAGTCCTCCAGGCAGTGATGCTGTCAGCATGTGCGGGGAGGGTGCCAGCTGCCTCTGACAAGAGGGTGATTGTGTGGGGAGGGCTATGGCCGCTTGACGCACTGACTGGAGCGGTCGGGATCTGGCACACTGCGTCATCCCACAGAGCGGGTGGGATGCTGGATCCTAGGAACAAGTCAAAAGCAGAGAACAGATTTTTTTTTTTTTTTTTTTTTCATGCCCTCTTGTTTTTTTCCTTGAGTAAAATAGTTTAAACAGAAGGAAGTGATTTCATAGCTGAGCCCTTTTTTTCTTTTAACAAGGCTGCTTTTGAAATCTTTCAAAAGTAACAAGGAACATAAAGCTCTTTCTCTAAACCACGCCTTTCCTTTGCACTGGAACTAAGGAAGGACTGATCTGTGTACTGCACATAGCCATAAAATCATGTCTCACTTGGCTTGCAGCTCAGTAACACTTTGCCTTTCACCACCACCATGTGTTCCCTTTAAATGAGCAATCAGGGAACAGGCAGAAACTGAGCAGATACATCAGCTGAAACTTGGCTTCCTCTCTTCTGTTCTCCACTTTTTCTCATGTTACATTTAAAGACAAAACTAAACTGTTTTTCTGCTGGGAATGTTAGACTCTGAAACCATTTGTCCAGGCCAGTTGTAGGTTTGGCCCAAAAATGGATGACAATATCTAGCTATTGTTTTAAGAAATATTGAAAGCACCAAATTAATGATTTCAGAGCTCAGGCCTGGATAAACTAGCTCTGGTCTGGATTTCCTTGGCCTGGAATCAATCAGTCATGAAAGGCTAGGGTCTTTCAAGTATTTTCAGGTACATCCCTGCATTTGTAGAGAAGTACTGTCTTAGAATGTTACTGTTGGAAAGTTAGCCTAGATTTCTCCTGCCTAAAAGCCCATTAAATAGCCATTCTGATTTGTCACTTTATATTTTTACAGTGTGGATAACTCTGCCATATACCTCTATATGAATCTTTGGGCATTCCTCTCTGTTTAGAATTTAGACTGAGATTGTGATACTGAGGGTTTATAACTGAATTTCAAATAAGCACAATACCAACAACCCTTCTTATTTGTATTTTACTAATCCTGATTAGCCTTCTATGCTGGGTGAGTTCTCAATGTTGTTTGGCCAAAACTAGGCATGCCTTTTGAGCCAAAAACCACAGCTAGCCCCCAGGATGTAGGGAGACCAAACAATGAATTCGTAATTGTTTACCCTTTATGTTCCTGGGAAGTAAAAGGATGCTTAGGACTTTCCTGCCTGTAGAATCATCCACTTTGTTTGCAGGAATGTGGTTTACTCTGTAAGACTGGGAAATTAATGTGGGCACAGATAAAAAAGGTGAAGGTTCTTTTTGTATAAACTTTGAGTTTGTATAAATTTTTATTTAAAGGAGTCTCACTGTGTTTGAAGACAGTCCTTTACTTACTATAATGAAGAAATAAATGTAAGAAAAACATCTAGAAGTTCAGTATAAACATCTGGAAGGGTAAAACTGCTCAGCAACAGCTTTTTTCCTGCCCTCTCTGCTGCAGTTATGAATTGCATAAGACTTATTTTTGTACTTTTGTAGCTTTTCTTTCACATCAAGGTACCAAATAGGGTTGGAAAACAGCAAAAAACTGTTAATGCCCATGAGTGTTCACATATACTGTAGCTCCACTGCAAAGCAAATAAAGTGCATTACTGATAACTTTAACCTTTCTGAGTGGTTGTTTTGACATGCAGTCTGCATCTTTTTCTTCTCATACAGTAAAAGCATTTGATTACCAGTACAATATAAAAAGACTGTGAAATAATGCTACAACCTGATTGACACGTGTCTTGACAGAGGCATGTCTTTATCTCCATATCCCTCATGCAGCATCAGGTAATTAACTGGAATGGCTTATCTTTGTTGGCCTTAAGGCTTAAACAATATGAAATATATTTCATCAGTTACCAAGGCTGTGGTCCTGGACTGAGATGAAGATGGTCATGTCTAGACAGAGCTTGGTTATGGCATCGCTCAAACTTTGACAGACCTTTCCTGCTCATGAAACTTTATTCCTGCAGGCCAAAGGAAGTATCAGCCCTCTTAGCACAATGCAACTTATAAGATGATCTTTTGGAGAAGCCAGGGTTTAACTCTGAGCCCAGTGACTGTAGGAGGACAGCTTCACCTATTTACCTTTTTCTTGAGGAGTACTGCTGCTGTCGAGAGTGATGAGCTTTGCAGCAGCACTTTTCCTGAGATGACTGAAATTGAAGATGTTGTCTTAGCTTGGGGATGTCCTTCCACTAGGTAGCAGTGGCCTCATGGGGAGAGGAGCAGCATCTAACCCAAGGTGGCTTTTCCTTGTAATTATTACATTTTCCATAGAGAGTTGGACTGGCAGTAACATCAGCCTGGAGTTCAGATGAGAGCAGCATTTTTCACAGCTGCTTCTCTGGAAGTGGTGCAGTGTGAAGCCATAATTACTGTGTTAGCCTGTGCTCTGCACAGGGAGCCAGTTCAGAGTCACCAACCCTGCTGGACCCCACGTCACAGAAATGTTGTTTTTGTATTGATTTAATCCTAACAGAAAAACAGGGCAATAAATTCTGTAATTGGTGTGGGCACTACAAGTCTGAGCTTCAATGACTTTCTCTTTTAGCAAACAGGTTGCAGTTATGTGCAGTCTCAGTGGCATAAACTGTAAATTTAACCCTACAGTCAAGTAAACTGGGAAATTGTTGCTGATGACTTAGTCTAAATGGAGAGCTCATAGAGTTTAAGGGATAAAATCTTATCACGTTGTATGGAGGGCGAAGGTTTGTAATATATGTTTTCAGAGATGCAGTGTGACATCAGTACTTTCAAGCTGTATCATCAAATATTTGCATGAAAAAGTGAAATTTTGATAAAAATTATTATTTATAGCACACCTTATCTATCCCACTGGATTTTGGATGACTTCGATTCCTGCCTCTCCTCTCCTTAGATTTGGGTCTTTCCTGCCTCTCTTCCCTCAGGACTAGTTCTGATTTCTCCTCAAAAGCTTCCTTGCAGGAAAAAAGTTGCAGTTTAGGGAGTCAGTGGTTTCCAGGCCTTGCCATTTCCACTTATTGTGTATTATGAATTATCTTTTTGGTTTCATTGTTTTTTGTTTTTTGTTTTTCCATGTGCATCTTAATGACATTTTAGATGGACTTAAATAACAGTGTGCTTTTAGCTTGCCAGTAGATGAAGCGTAATGAAAGTCGTCATATTATTGCGTATATTATTTGTTAGAAGGTTTAATTGCAAAATCATTCAGATTTAATAACAAGAACTTTAACTTTCAGTCAGTGATTCATAACAAGTATAATAATTTTTTTATGTTTGTCAGTGTAAATGTCTGTATTCTCTATTTTCTTGATAAATACAGCTTGATCACTATATTGGACAGGTCTTAGCACTGTTTTCTAACAGGAAGACAAATTTTCACAGAGCATTATTAAAAATCAGTTAGGTTTTCTTTTTCTAGTTAAAATAATGGAGGCATGAAAGCTTGACAAGGATCTAGACACAATATGTATGTAATTATGCAGTGATTGTAATGTGTTTTAAATTTAACACCCTTTGTAGGATGTTTCTTGATTGCTTGTTATACTTCATTGTCGTGGTTTTAAACCAATAACTAAGAAAATTACTTATTTCTTGCTGTGAGATATGGATTAGAACAAGAGCAAAACAGGCATAAAACTTAAAAGGAAAAAAAAAAGAAAGTTTATTGACAAACTACAATAAGAACACCAGAATAAACTTCCAGAAAAACCTTTTCATCCCCTGTCTACCCACTATTCCCTTGTTCACATGACAAAAGAGACAAAAACTTTGGAACTTTGATGGTTAAAACAGTCCCAATTCTTGCTACAGTCTTTTCACCAGTCTTTATAGAGAAACAGAAGTTTCTTCCTGTTAATTTATGGAGTTTCTCACAAGAAAAACTATTTTTTGTTATAGTTTTCCATTGCTCTAATGTTAGCTGCCCAGAGCTGCTGTTATTAGAGCCCACTCCTCCCATTTTTCACATCACTCTTAAGTGTGTATGGGCCATGAGTCTAGGGATGGGATTTTTAAGGATAAGTTATTCAAAGGCAAAAAGTCTTCTTCATCTGTTTCTGTGAGCTTCACTAGAAAACAGTTTTCTCATTGCCTCTCAAGGCTTCAAATCTTCCAGCACTTCACTGTACCATAATTACTCTACTTTTTTACTCAAAATTTACACTTTGAACACTCTATTCCTCCCTATTTACTGTCATGAATTAAAGGAGTGTTTTCAAGACCTTATTGTCCATTTCCATAGTTTTAACAGAAAGATATTTCAGCTTAATTAAAGCATCTTCTTAATTCTCTACCTTTTCTGAAGCTTCTTTTCTTTCCTGTCACTGGTAGTTTATAAAGTCTCTTTTCATGTTGATCACTCTCTTTTTCTCTGTCTGGATAAAAAGATTAATCCGCAAGTCTCATCTGGGAAATGAAAGAGTTAAAATCTTGCCCAGGCTGTTGTAGGTAGTTCTGTGGCCCCGGCCGGTGCAGGAGCTGGAGCCGTCTGCGATGTAAAGTTCTTCATGGCTGCTCTGGAGAGTGTAGGCGCCGCGCCCAGCCCGCTGCAGGTCCAGAGCCTCTCTCCTTCTTCACTCAGCAGTTTCTTTTCTGAATTTAGTTACAGCAAAAAACCTGCAGCCGAGCCAGAGATCGGCTCAGCCCGGCCCAGCCGGAGCCCGGAGAAAACTTTTTCCTCAGGGCCCGCATCTCCTGGCCGGGAGACGCTGGGCCCAGCCCAGTCCCCGCCCGGCCGCATGGCCTGGGCAGGGAACGGGAGGCCTGGAGCTCCGCCACCCTTCCCAGCCAGGAAACAAAGAGAGCCAAGAGAGCTCTGGTTTTACACTTTAAGGTAGGGTTCACAAGTTGATCCCACTTTTCAATGGCCTAAACTGCTGTCAATTCTCAGCAATGACCGATAATTGGTCAGGAGAAAAGACGCCAGGCAGATCCCAGCAACTTAAACTTCCTTAAAGGTAAAGTAACTCCATGACATTTATGCTGCCAGTAAAAGCAGTGTTGTGTTTGCTCTGTCTCAAAATCTCAGCCACTGATCATTTTTATCATCATTTATAGTCCTGCAAATAAATTCTGATGGATCTTGAATTTTTTCTAGTAGTCCCAAACTAAACCGCTTCCTGTTACTGGTTGGCTGGTGAGGATGCTGAAAGCAAAAATAATAAGGAAGCATAGCATCTGGAAATTACAGTGTGGACAGTTTGTGTGATAAACTTCATAAGTAGCTTTCTTTTCCAAAACAAGCCCATGCAAGCTCCACTTGATGCAGCAGAAATTACTGGTGCCTTCTTTCCAGGCAACTCTCTCTGAACCCTGAGTATGGCTGGATGTGTAGAAAGTCTCATTCTAAATGTTTTGCTTAATTTCTTCACTGACTGTCCCAGTTAATTTTGTTGCATCCACAGTTAAAGCTGACAAACCGCTGGTAACTGTCTTTTCTCTAAAGTATTCCAGGTGTCCCTATGGCATGCCATTCCCACCCTGGGGAATCCATTTAAAAGTTTTCTCCTTCTTTCAAACCCCTTCATTTAAGAGTAAGAATTATTTATTTTCATTCAGGATCGTTTGAAAATGCACTTTGAGGACCTTCCCATCATTTCCCAAGACAGGAATGTGGTTTTATTGTATTTTATTCTTGAGAGGGAAAAATGTCTCTAGTAAATACATTCCTTTAAGTATGATGAAAATGAGGCCTTGTTTAATAAAAGTCTTTCGCCTGACTTCAGTATAATTTATTACCTTTTCAGGGAAACAATAAATTTAAAGGGCAGATGAAAGCTCTCTTCATTTTTCCAGGAATGGCCAGAAAGGGGTAAACCTTAAGTAGTTCTTGCACTTCACCTTTTGATTAAAAAAAATTAATAAACAAAAAATAATTCTTGTTGCTTGCATAGGTTTCATCCTTTCTCCAAGGCACTTCTAAAAATTTATTGCAATGGCAAAAGTAGATAAATTTCTCAACAGGCCCAGAGAATTGATTTTTATTTACCTTTAATTTAATATTAGGATTTAGAAAGCACACCTTGACCTTGAAAAATTGAATCCAAGATTTTCACTTGGATCCAGGTAAATCCAGGTAAAATTCTGACTAAGGAATGATATTCACTTATTGAAAATCCACACCAAATCAAAATTAATTGGCAACATATCTTGCTCTGAGATCAGACTCCACTAAACAGTGCAACATCCACGAGTGAGTACTCATCAACCTGGGCTTCTCCTAAACAATGCAGATGGGCATGTTTTGTGGGACAATTGCTCCAAAACAGAGGCCTTGGTAAACTTTGCTGAATACCCAGGGCAGAAATTGTTACCAAGAAGAAATTTTAAAAATTAGCATGTACAGAAGGCTTACTGCAAAATGCCAGCACATGACCAAGTCCTACTGATCTCTCAGAATTTGAGAATTTTGAATATTTTGGAAGAGAAGATGGGAACCCATTGTTTCTTTAGAAGAGGCAACAATAGTGCTTTTACAAAATGGCTGCCCACAACATAATATTTTTGTCCTCTAGAAAGCACATACTTGCATGAATTTTTGAATTTGCTTCTAAATGTTTTGCTTACTTTGTTCACTGACTTTCCTGTTTATATTTCTTGCCCCCTCAGCTAAACTGATACATCCTTGGCAATTCTTTAAATTTGCAGTCTGAAGGTACAGGGTAAGGTCTGTGTCCAGCCACTGGCTTTTGTTCTCACCTTTGTGATACCATTTGTCTTTCCTGTGTTTCAGCAAACACCTCTCAAGTGCTAAGTCAAATTTACAGCCAGACCTCAGCTTCAGAAATTACGTGAACAAAAATGCCAGTTGTTAAAATGCCAGCTTGTCTCATTGTAAAACTGCATTCAATGAGGCACTGAACTATTGTTTGTTTCCACCAGTGGAAAGCACTAACAACAACAGACTGTTTTGTGCAAGAAAAGCAGTGGTGCTTCTTCTTCATTGCTTCATTGCACATGAGCAGTGTGATTAAGTATTCTGGGTTTGTTTCTTTCTGGGATAATCCATAGAAACAGAAGAATAACAATTGTCAATATCAAATTATTTTTGTCTTTATAGTGTCAATGAAACTATGGCTCTTAACATCAAATCAGAGGGTTACTGCTGTCAGCAAAGCTTGCTGAGACATCTGAGGTACAGTAACCAGTCAGTGCAGCGGGAAATAGTCAGCAGTGATTGATAGCTTTCAGACAGCAGCCATGCTCCCATCCTTCTAGCCTCAGCATAAACAGAATGTTCCCCAAAAAGTCTTAGTTTCTGCATTTTTTTAATGAATATATTCAGAACCTGAATGTGAAAAGAAAATACGATTTTAATTTCTTCTTGTGGCAGCAGAACAGCTTCCCATTCCTGCATTTCATACTCATGGGGATACTGTCACTGAGCTCAATTATGGACTACTTTTTTTTTCTTTTTTTTCTTTCACAGATCTTTTTTCTTCCGCCTTCCTTCCCTCCGCCCCCAGACAGTCCAGCATAAGTTTTTCTCACACATTTGTTACACTTTTTCAAAGCTGGAAGCAGCAGAAGATCCCCATCCCTTTTGTAGTTCTCGTTTGGGAAAACTGTGTCATACTTTCTTCAGAATAAGAAAATGTCTCTGAAGTTCATTTTCCTCTATCCATATGGAGAAATGCTGATAGTATGCCCAAGTGTGCTGCTTGTGTAACATGACAGGTCCACTGCTGGACACATATCCTTCCCCATCAATGCCTAGAGAGCAGGAAGGGCTCAGAACTTACATGAAAGGCCATAAGACTTTGGAAGCTATGACATTGTTTGTAAATCTGAGGTATTTAATTTCCGTGCTCTGGTGTTGTCCGTCAGTCTGCGCTATTTAGTGACATGCTAAAGGAGCAAAGAGAATCACTCTAAGTGGAAATCCTTAATTTCCAAACCCACCAGCAAAGAGGGATGATTGCTTTGAAGTTTGTGGATAGGGTGATCTCAAGTTTTGCAACTGGGAGAGTGAGAACTTGGTCTGTAAAACTGCCCCAGACATACCTGCCATGGGGGTGGCCATCTGCTGCTGTTAGGAGAGTAGCCTCTTGTGTGGTGCAGAGGTTGAAGTAATTAATTCCTTGATGTTGGCATTAAAAGCCTGTGAGATTACTGTAAAGAAAAAAGGTTGAGACATGCTTGAAAGGAGTAAGAGAGTAATTCTGTCTTTTTTTTTTAATTTGAGTAAGAGCTATCCACGTGGGTCTTTCTGTTTTAATAAAGTACTTGGTATCTGATTACAAGTTTGTTAATATAACCATAGCTATGCGAGAACAGTTAGGATTTTTGAAATATCTTCCTTCATGAAAGAAGTCATCTTCCAAAGAAAGGGGAGGGGATTTAGCTGTTAAAAGGAGGAAAAGCTGCCAAGCTCCCCTGGATTCAGTACCTTTCTTGTTCTTCTTAAAGCAGTTTTGAGGGAGCTGTTTCACATCTTCTGGTATTGATATAACCTCAGAAAGAACTTGTTCTGACATATGGCATTGATAATTCTCATTTTCCCTTGTTTTATGTTGCTTTAAGGTGCTCAATTTTTACTTTTCTAAAGGAGTACAAAGAGTAATTTAGAGATTAATTTTCTAAGCAAAAGCTTGGTATATAGAGAGTAAAAAAAATTATTATGTTTTTGTAGAATGGTTGCAACTTTTGTTTAAGCAGACTAAAATTGGAAACTGGATAGATGTCATGTTGTAGGACACAGCTCTAAGGGTGCTGGGAGTCCAGGGATCATCACTTGTGGCCTGCTTGTTGCCCGATACTCAGCCTCGTGAACACACTTGGCCTACCATTTGCAATTTGTATTTACCCTCCTTCAGCAAGGAGAGAGTAATATCAAAGTACATTGTAGCTTAAATTTTTTCCTGTTGTCACACACACACAAAAAAAAAGAGAAAGTGAATGCATATTGGTTAATAGACTTTAATGGTCCTCTAGGCCATGGGGACTGAAAATAGTCCTTCATTGAAGATGATCTGCACCTGATCCTTGCTTATTTAGCCAGAGTTCTGCACCAAATGAGTTGTGTGGGTTTCTGTCTTTCCATCAGAAAAGCTTGGCTTGGTTCACTCTGTGGGGAGGAGGGAACAATTTAAGTAGAGAAACAAAGGCCTGAAATAAGTAATATAGCATTTTTTAGATGAACTTTCAGCCGATTCACCCATCAAATTCCTGAGTGCTGCACTCACCATGTGTAGTCCTTTTATAAAGCAGAAGGTTTTCAGGTACACTGGCCTTGCCACAGCAAGTAGGGTGGGAGGTGTGGATAAAGCCATATGCAGGCACTCCAGAAATACAAGCTTTTAAGTGCATTCCAGAGAACACAGTACTGATTGATGCTGTTTTCCATGAGATTTTCCTTTTATTTAAATTTTTTTTTGTTTGTTTTTTGATTCTTCACCTTCCTGCCTCTTCTTTCCCTCTATTCCTATCTCTTCACTCTATTTATAACTTTCTCTGCATGCCCAACAGGGGTTGGGCTGCAGGGAGGAGCAGCACCTCTGACAGCCCAGCTGCCAAGATAATTCCTGGGAGCCTGAGGTGTCAAAAGATGTTCTGGGGCCTTCACAGTAGAGACCACCCTGTCCTGGAGCACCGGTGGCCCCAGCTCACATGCCTCTGAGCTGGACTGGGCTGCCAGACTGTCCTGCTTGTGGCATGGCATAGAAAAGCAGTTCCAGGCCTATTTCCAGAAAACAAAGTGTGGTCACCTTCCCGCAAACCACTCTCATAGGCATAAATATCCAGTGTATAGAGATTTACTCTATAAAGTAAGAAAGAAGAACAAATTCTTTTTTCCTGAATTATTGGAACCAGGTTGTGAACTGACAGGCCCATCTGTTCCATTTTTACCCTGCCAGTTCACGGTTTAAGCCTCTGATTGATTTATCTCTCTGATTGAAGGAGAGAAGTACCTCAGTGGGAGGAGTGTTGAATACTTTGCCTGCTGGGTAGGCAGCCATTTGCTTCCTAGCTTCCCTGACTGTGCTGACCCAAGAAAAGGGGGCACCAGAATGCAAAAGAGCCTGCTGTCTTTGGCCATTAGCCAGGCACAGGTCAATTTACTATTGCTGCTGAGATTTTGGGGGTCTAGGGGCTGGGTTTCTTTCCTTGGGTAGCTCCCTCTGCATCCACGAGAGCTCACAGAAACCAACCAGGGCTGAGACACATCCTCTGGTTAAAGGTGCAGGAGATAGATGACTTTCCAAGGCTATAACCTCTCCTCAATGCTCTGGGAAACTCAACATTAAAAAATATACTATTTTATATTTTATTTTATTTTGGTATTTTATTTTATTTTATTTTTGTAGTTGTCTTGTACTTCCAGTTCCTAAGTTCAAGACTCCATTGATCATCAGTTACTGAAAAAGTAGATTGCACAGAAATAATGACCAGTTAAGGTTTGACCCATAAGGAAATTGCACCTGTTTGAGTATTTACCATGGGGAGGGATGTACAGCCACAGATGTACCAATTTTCTAGGATACAGTGCATACAACAGTGCTTTAAATTCCAAAATATCCTGCATTTCAAATGAGTTGAGAGAACTGGCCTTAGCAAAAGTTCTGCATTTGTCTCTATAAACACAAGGATTTCCCCACAGCCGAAATCTTGCAGGGACATGAACCAGATTTCAAACTTGGCCTTGACCACAAAGTATTTATAAGCTTTGTAGTTTGTGTACTTCATTTAAAAACAACTCACCTTTCTTCCCAAAGTTGCAGAGCAGACTCTGCATCCACAGGCTTTGAAGAATTACCCTTGACTCCTACAGTGCAGGGAATCTTGCAAAGTGTCTCTTATGGGATGTCTCCATGGCATATTGCACTGTTGAGTACAGATTTCCCCCAAAATAACAAGGAAAATATTATAATTGCCAGAGGCTTTATTAGAGAGCCTTGACATGCTTTTCATTCGAAATTTAAGTTCATTGCCTCTTTTTGCTGCAGTTGCTGTGAAACAGAAGAGATAAATGTCTAACAGATGCAGCATTTTCACTGAGCATCTCCTCAGATGTATGTAAGAAAGCAGAAAGCACAACAAATAAAAATGCCAGCCCAAGCAGAAAGATTCTGATACTATTGTAAAGAGTTAAGTTGGATTTTTTTTTAATAGAAAGTAGTATTAGTACAGTGCACAGGCTCTAGTACCCTGATAGAATTGCTTAAATATCTGCATATATGCAATTTTGAAGGCAACATTTTGCAGCAGTGTATTATAGTGGACTTCTGTGTCTGCTGAAATCTGAGATAGTAAGAGATGTTTGTTACCACATCTTGAAACCATGGCTTCCACTTCTGTGACACAAACTGACTGCTTTCAAAAAAATGAGAAAAGTCCACATATTTGGAAGATGGGTATTGTACTTTTTTGTTGTTTAAACATCTATTTTTCTCACACCTCAGAAAAATAAAACACCAAGTTCTTGGAAACACCAGGCACGTTGCCAGCTTTTTAAAGACCTGTGAAAAGGGTTGTTAGGCTAGAGTAGATTTGGAAACACAATGAAGCAACGTGAGAGGTATCGGTAGTAGAAATATCTGGAAGTATTTAATGATTCAGTAGCTCAGTTCATGTATGAATTGTTCTTTAATTTAGATGGAGAACTTGTGCCGGAATATTTTCACCCTTTTGGATTAAAGGGTGTGTATGCATATTGCAGTTTGTGCCCTTGGTGTGAGGGTTTTCCAGGGGACCCCTTGTTGCTGCGACCACAGCTGCCTCTTTGTGGCAGTGTCTCCTGGCTCCAGGACTTGCTTAAGAGTTCAGAGCACTCAAGAGCTGATAAAGACACCTCCGTGATGCTCTCATATTAAGAGTAAGGCAGACCTTTCTGACACATGAAGAGTAATTCAGCAGGAAAATAAACGGCCTTGTGTTGCAGCTGGCACTCAGATATCAAAGGGGCTGGTGGCGGATGGGCTTCGATTCTGGGTCATAGACAATTCCACACTAAGTAGCAGAAATACAGAGGCAATGAAGCACTCTTAAATCCAGACATGTTCAATAAGAACTACTCAGATTACAGGTGCACAGGTAGAACAATACAATACACTGTTAGCCAAATTGTGCCCAGTGAACCCTCACAGACAGAATGAAAAGGTTTGATGGCTTTCAGTAGCTCTCACAGCCTGGTACAAAATAGTGTCATTTCATGAGCAACAGAGATGTGAGTTCTTCTTGGATTGCTTATGATTAATACGCTCTCTGTGAAAGCATCTGTGAATATTTAAAATACAAAAGATGACCAATGCAGATGACAAAAATGCATTAACTTGCAAGATGGAATATACACTCAAAGTGTGATGACGCCATAAACTAGATTTCTGAATTTCCCGTAGTATAACACTTAGTACAGCTGAGTTTGACCCAACAGATGTTCCTGCGGGTGAGGAGATGTATACAGCCATTGAGCATCCCTGGATACATTGAGAAAGGACAGCTAGGAATAAAGATAGCGAGGTGGCAAGTTGCATATGGCTTTCTGCCATGAAACTGCTCTTGGAGTTGTCCCTTTCCACCTGGCTGACACATCTCAATGCAACATTTCTCTGAATTTTAAGTTGTGGCTATAAACTTTTACATGTGTCTGTTGCAGTGTTTTTGCAGGCATTGCTACCTCTGCCTCTCCCTTTCCCTGTGCTCATGGGCAGCACTCATATGGCCAGCCCTGTATATGGTCATATCACTGCTTTTCTCAAAGCCTCCTGATAATGTCTGCTGCAATTAGCAAACCAGCTCATTTCCTTATTTATTGATGAGTTTGCTCTTGCCTGTGCACTGCACCATCTACTGTGAACATCTGAGCTTTCCACTCAAAAAAGTGTGCATTGCAGCAACATTCCAGCTCAGACTTCACGACTAGCAGCAGTTTTTTACAGTCACAACTGAGCCTTGGGAGATCTCTGCATTCAGCCCTCTCCCATCAACCCTGAACTCCTGCACAAAGTAACCTTTATGAAAAAGGGAATTTGTCTGTCATGCAGAATAAGAAGGAAGAGATTAAGAGCATCCAGGCTGTGCATCAGTTACAAGTGTCTTTTTTGTTGGTTTTTTGTTTGTTCCTTTTATGAATGAAACATACAGCCATAACTGCAGTAACAAGCTGGCATAATTGCACAAACATAGAACACATCAAAGTCACTGAACATCAAAAAGGTGGATTTCAACAGCTGCAGTTTTAATCTCAAGAGAGCTCCCCTGGCTGACAGAGAACACATGAGATCCAGCACCATCTGAGAGAGTAGCACTGTTTATAACTTACTAGATCAAAACTTTACTGTTTGGGGAGGGTAAGAGGGGTCCAGCAATATTGCTTCTCCCCATTCTCATTCATTCATTCCCTTCCCCAGGCACACATAGCTTGAGTTTTACAAAACCCCATGCCTCAGGTACTGATGCAAGCTTCCCCAGCCATGGGTCAGGTGGGAGGAGAGCAAAGTTCACATGAAAGCCATGTCAGTGATGGGGAAAGGTGGCTGGATTGTAACCAGGATTATATCTCGGGTAGTGGAGCAGGGAACTCGCCAATCCAAGAGACTCATATGGCATCCCAACACTGCAGGCTTCACAAAATGCTCACTCAGCCAGCTTCACACATGTATTAAAGTAGCAGGGTGTGAAAACTGTCCTGCACAGGCCACGTTACTTGTCCCACACCTGTAGCTTAGCCACTGATGCTGCATTCTTAAAGGGATTCAAGCTGGTGAAACTTGAATGAGCCTTCTCTAATAAATGCAATTAAAGACAAGAGGACAGACAATAGAAAATATGTGCTGGAAATATTGTGAAATCAACAAATTCGCGGTCGGTCAGTCTATTCATAGCTATGTATTCTCATGCTTATAGATAATTAATGAGCACAATTACAATATCAGGGTGTGGATGGCAGTACAACAGCAAGAACACCAGAGCCAGTAAAATGCTTGTGGTGTCACTGGATGCCTAAGGAAACTGAATGTGCATTATTTTGAGGGGCAAATAAGTGGGCCCATCCCTTGTTGCTTGCGTCTCCTAGAACATACCAGGGACAGAGAAATCTCTGCTCTTTTTCTCCCCTCGTGGTCTTCAAACTGTTAGAGCCTAGCAGATAGAAAACTTGCAGTGGTAGTTGGTTTAGATCATTTTTTAAGGCACAGCTGTGATCAATCTCCAGGCTATAAAGTTTAAGAGAAGGAGCTGGAAGCATGAGCTTTTCTCACAGCACTGAAATGGCCTTGCATTTGTCCTTCATTTAGCTAGCCTGACTTTGGTATGGCTGCTGCTCTGAGCTCTGTAGAAAAATGAGGAGAAGCCAGCAAGTATCACCAGGAACTTCAAATGAAGTCCAGCAAAAGCTGATCTGAGTTTGCCTCAGGGCTTTTTCTTTATGCATCTTCCATACACACTGCTGCTGTGTTGGAGTTTACTTCAGTGTTGCTTGAATATTCCATTGTTAAAACATTTTTAAAATAAAATATAGTCATCTCTGAGTTGTATCCTTCAGTGTCTTGCTGAGTAGTTAGGAGAGTTTTAATGTTTTCTGAAAAAGGGAAGAAGCTTTGTATCTAATTTAAAACAGCAGAGGTACTACTTAGAAGCAATTAATTTGCTGAGTAGAAGGATTTTGCAATCGATTTTCTTACAATGTACTAATTGCGTGTTTATCTCCTTTTTTTAAACCCAAAAATTCCTCAGTGGTGGGCCTTTTTGCCTGGAAGGTCTCATTTTATCTCATGTAGTTTCCTGTTTGCTTTAGGCACAAGACTACAAGTATCTGCTAAAAAAAAAAAAACAAAAAACAAAAAACAAAAAACACAATTCTGGAAAAGTTTTTCAGATTCATATATCAGTATGTCTGTCCCAAAATAATCTGACTTGAACTACTGTGAGCAATGATGAACTAAAACATCAGGATGATCCCGCAGGTACTATGGTGGTTTTTTTTTGGGGGGGGGGGTGGGGTGGGGTGGGGGGCTGTACTGGAGAAGGAAGTGGAAGTGGAAGTGGTTTGATTAGTTAATATTGCAATAAAACAAATTTCCTGCATCCCCAGACTCTACCTCCAGTGCATGTGCTGGTAATATTGAGCAGTGCTGGTGGGCACAGCCTTTCTGCTTGGTGTGGTACATTTTTTCTAACATGGAGCAATACAAAAGCTGGGAGCATGGATTTAAGGAGGTGTCTTTTTTTGATCCTCTCAGCCCTGTTTCACCCCTTCTGCCAGACTGTCAATTTACTGCCTCCTCAGCCCCATAGGTGAGCTGCAGACATGTGCAGCTGCTGCATGTCATACAAGTGGAAATTGTCTTTGTGGTTTGGTAGCAGTATTGGTCCTTTGGTTACTCTTGCATCAGGCAAGATGCAAGAGCAGCTGATGTTGCTTTAGTTCAGTTTTCTATTTCACAATCCTGCATCCTCTGCATTGTTTAAAGCAGGAGGACACAATACAATATATGGCCTAGGTATAATATGACCTTCTTCTGAGGACTGATAACTTTGCCAAAACTTCTTATGGGTTTCCGCAGAGTGTGGAGGACTCTTTTGTTTTCCTTTCAGAGGCTAGTTTTCAATGCAGCTGCAGCGAACTGCAACTGTTTGTTTTTGCAATTGCTTGTGGGAGTTAGTGGAGTACAGTTTCTTTGATGGCTGGCTCCCTGCTTGCATGCTGTCCCCTCCCTTGGAGCAGACCTCCCAGCCCTGCACCTAGAGCCTGTTTGCACGGAGGGGTCGGGGCAGGGTGCTCCACAGATACGCCTGGTGATGGCACAGGACCAGTCAGAGGGGATTAGACAGCTATAAAGGCCATCAGATGAGACAGAATAAATTAGGCTTGCTTTCTGGATGCTTCATCATTGTCTGCATGAAGTTTCAGGCATTCCACGTGTGAAGCAAATGCTTTCACAAGTATTTTCTGTCTCTGGCAGCCATAGATGTGATCTGTATTGTACATTGTTATCTGCCACATGTGATGGCACTGTTATTAGGACTTAACTTTTTAAAGTAGAGTTCTACCCTGCTGTACATAATGGTGATGAGCATTTTTACCAGATCACCTTGGTCTGCATCTTAAAGAATTGCTTAAAATGTCTTTTCTGTTTTGAAAAATTCTAGATTGTTTAATTTTCCACTGGCAAAGATTTTACATTGGATAGCATATAGATCCCTTATTGCTTGTGGACTGAAGTCCATGGCAAGCAGAGAATGCTGAAAGGGAAGAGTTTTCAAGTTCTTGCCCTGCAGAAGCAGCACATTCATGTCAGCTCCATGGGGAGCCCCTGTGTGAGCACAGCCATGAGCTCTGCCCTGGCAGCAGCTTCTCGTCTCTGTGTCACTGTAAGAAACAAGTTGCCATTGCCCTTAGGCTGAAGACAGGTGACCAAAGAGAATGATTGCTGTTGCCTTTGACAGTCTCACTAGAGAGGCCAAGAGTTCAGCTGGTGCTCCTGCCCAGCAGCAGAAAACCCAGGACAAAGCCAAGCAGCAGGTAAGGCAGGCTACCCAGAAAGCACCAATGTTAACACCTCTGCTTTCCTTGCATTGTAGATAGGGGCTGGATCTAAATGACCTTTGTCTGGCACTTCTCATGAACACCCCTGAAAGAGATGAATGTGGCTGGGAGTCAGCCCAGTTTTGTCACAGACAGTTATTTCAGATTTCTGCTGCTGTTCAGTTGTTCTTTCATGGGAGGGTGGGAGCAAGGGAACTAAAAGTTAAGAGACTTAGCACCTTTTTTTTTTTTTTAACTTCATCATTGTTGTCCCTTGTTATATATAGCCAAAACCTACAGTCTTTTATAGGGACACTAGAGCAGACTGTCTGCCAGAGGTCAAAGGAGTCACATCCTCAGAAATATGCAGATTGAGTAACCTTCAAAATAGCATAATAGTGTGCTTTTTTGTGGTTTCAGAGGCTATTTATATGTCAATCTTTAAGCCAAGTGACCAAGGATATGGTGCTAGCACGGTCCAAGCACTATTCTTGGGTGCTTTTAGGTGCTATGCTTTTCTTAGCAGAGGTTAAATTAGAACAGGAGAGCAGACTGCCAAAGGTAGAAGAGTGTTCCTGTAAGCCAATGGAAACACAAGGATCTGTTCTGTGTGCCAAATCAAGCTCACATCTCCAACAAATGCAGTGGTTTTGGGGAAGCTTAGTCGAAGGGAGAAGTCACAGGGAGAAGACACATCACTTGTCCAACCCAGGAACAGTTTTAATGACTAATCCTCTAGGCAGATGAGACTGGGATGCCCTCATTTGTAGTCATGAGGGTGTAGCTACATTTCCATGGTTTTACACCAGTGTGTACTGCTGAGAGAAAGAAGTAGCTGAAGATGCACCTTTTCCCCCTCAGATAATGCATGATTTGGCAATTTGATTCTTGATGATGTAACTTGAAAGAGAGGCTAGATTTTATTAGAGCTCTCTTCTGTGTTTGCATGAAAACTTTCAATCAATCTAGATTCTGCTATGGTAAATTTAAAAAAAAAAAAAAAAATTACAGAGAAGCTGCCCCTGGAATCCATCAGCAGCAGTGAAGCATTTCCAGTCCTGTTCACTGACTTTCTCATTTGAAATATCGAAAATACTGTTGTTGCAACAATGAAATTATATTCAGCAAGACAGCAAGCATCCTAAAGAGGAATTCAGAGGAATCTGTGAGAGCCAAAAGGTAGCTGCATCCCTTTGAACAATGTCTCATCTTTACAGTGTGGAAATGCAGAACAAAGCCTGTATTTTTCTTCCCTAGATACCACTCTCATCTGGATAATTTTTAACAGGTACACATAGAATTAAGTGCCAAAACCTAGAATTTACCCTTTTTCATAATCTGTAAGTATTACTTACCACAATCAAAACATGGGTGATTCTTCACTCGGTGCTTCTCCTGTGCAATGTCACACGTGTCTGCAACCTTCTGTTTTAGCAGTGCCATTTGTAGGTGCCTCCCTGATAGCCTGAGTAATGTCTGAATGACCTTAACAATGCTGGAGCAGTGAGGTGTGCAGGCAATTCAGCATAGTGCCATTCATGTGGTCTGTCCAAGACTGATTCTGCCTTAAGGCAGTAGTTTGATGTGTTATATTCAGGTGAGGAGTAGAAACGCTTTTCTAACTTGTCTGTGCTAACTTGTCCAAAGACAGGCAGAGTTTTCCAAGCAGATTTATCCTAGAATGGCATTCCCTTATCCATAGGAGCTTACCCTGTTGCCCACTTCACTTTGGAGCTTGTGTTCCTCGTTTTCTCAGAGATTCACAGCATGTCAGCATGGATTCCTGTTCTTAAAACTGTTTTGTGTGACTAATCTTAATGCAATTCCCTCAAAGGATTTCTACCATAGCTTAACCAGATATCTATAATCAGATTAACGTTAGTATGGCTATATAAATTAAAAGCACACAAAGTTTTCTTGCAGTTGAGGTGGAGCTGGTAACACTTGGTAACACTTTCACTTACTCAGGGTCTGGTATTAGCATGAGAGAGTTTTATTCCTATTAAGGAAACTGACAGAGGCTAATATTTTTCTATTAATATTATTAGTTTAATCTTATGTAAGAATCAAGGCAGTCCTTTACATATTAAATTGCATCCACCCAGGCTTCATTTGGAATCTTGTGTTGCAGCTGGGCCTTATCCAAACATAATACCAGTAACACTTAAATGTCTTTAATAGCAGAGGAAAATGCAATTAAACAGTCTCACGTAGCAAAGTTGTTTGATATCTGTTAAACACGCTGCATGGTTTGCACATGGCATTCTGACAATGCCTGGGAAAGTATCAGAGTACTGCAGAAGGTATATGGACTTATACAGGTATATTTCTGTAGGAAATGTGGGCCGAACAGGGCTTTTTCCACATGGCTGTGAATTATTTTTCTGTGATTGGAAACTGCAGCTGCTAGAAAAGCAGCAAAACACCCAAGTCCCAAGCACACTAAACATACCTCACAGAAGCAGACAGAGTCCAGTCTGCAAGCCCTGCTTGTTGGGTGCCAGCTGTCCTACTCCTTCCTCACAGCATCTCTTGCAGTGAGCCTTCATTTCTGCAGAAGCATGTTCACATTTCAGGAGACCTGGTGACCTCCAGCTGCCCCACATCTGAGACCTGAAAGCCTCACCCATACCCTTCAGACAGAGTCCTCTTGCTGGTCAAGGAGACTTCTGTCCCCCACCTGAAGTCCCAATTCATGATGAGCAGTCAGAACCCCTAAAGAGAATCACAGCATAGTTTGGACTAAGGGATGAAAACAGGTTGCCAGGTATGAGCTAAAGGTTGTTTCTTGGACTCATTAGAACAGATTCAGAGGAGGGCCAAGATGATCAGAGGGCTGGAGCAGAGGCTGAGAGCAGTGGGCTTGTTCAGCCTGAAGAAGAAAAGGCTCTGGGAAGAACGTAAAGAAGCTCTCAGTACCAGAAAGGGACCTTCAAGAGCACTGAAGAAGGACTGTTTACAAGGGCATGGAGTGACAGAACAAGTGGGAATGGCTTTCAGTGGAAAAGGAGTAGATTAAGATTAGAAATTAGGAAGAATTTTTTTATCATGAGGGTGGTGAGGCACTTGAAAGGTTGCCCAGAGAAGTTGTGGCTGTCCCATCACTTGAAGTATCCAAGGACAGAGCCCTGTGCAACCTGATGAGGTGAGTGGCATCCCTTGTCATGGCAAAGGGTTAGAAGTGGATGGTGTTTAAGGTCCCTTCCAACCCAAGTATTTCTAGGATTCTATGATTCTTGTTTCCAGTTTTCCCCAGACATATCTTGCCTGCTTTAGTTTGTCCTGTGACCCAGGGAGACCAGTACCAAGAGCCTCTCTCTTATCAGCTGGGCTTATGTGTTCATTTTCCAGCCAAGCTACCAGCACGTATTTGGGACTGTTGGAGTATTTGTTTTCAAGTCAGAGCATAAAGGCTTGTCTAGAACACCCAAAAATTGAAAAAGACACCAAAATTTCCTCTGTGTGTCAGATCTTTTGGCAGCAGAGAAACTCCACAAGGACTATGGTTTGTCTTTACACAGAGATCAGTTATCAGACACCTTTGGCAACAGCCAAGCTTTTATTCAGACATGAGCTTCACATATCTTTATGAATTTAGAAATCAGTTGGAATGCTGACCACTGGCATTTAATGACTTCCTGTTTTTGTCTAAAATGTTTTCTATAGATAAAAGCCTTAATTTCTCCCTTTGCAGAGGGGCAGTGTACCATCTCTCTCCTGCAGTTACTAGATCAGGAGCAAATTCTATTTTTCTTGTTTTGAGGGATTCAAATAGATACAGATAAATTGCAACAGGATTAAGATTCTGCTTTTATTTTTGGAATGCGTTATTCACATTCCTCTTTCAAGTTGTTCTTTAAAACCATTACAAGTGTGTTCTAGAAGCGGATTATTCAAACACCTGAGGTCTGCAGATGTCAATTGAGAAACTGTCCTGGTCTCCTCCATTTGCATTGGAGTTCTCCTTCAGAGATGTCAGCTGTGGAATACTTGAAGACAGCTGGATCAGCTGGCCAAAAACCAGTACAGTCATTTGTAAGACTGCAAGCACCAGGCAGGGAATTAGATCAAGTGTTAACCTGGGCTAGAGTTTGGTGAGCACCCATGAAATAAGCTGGTCAGTTCTGGTGGCTTACTACTGCCCAGTTTCATTTCTCTTCAGTTAGTCTTATTTTGTTATTGGTCATCCCCAGGCTTTTCTGTCTGCTGTTTCAAACTTCCAAAGCTTTAGATGCTACAGGGATACGAAAGTGCTTGGAGACCATGTGGTATTGGAAACACCCACATCTGGTGCCAGGAAAGGCCGCCTGGTGGTGTCTGGGTGGGAAGACATGCAGCAGATAGGACCTGCAGAAGGAAAGCCAGGAGTCTGAGTGTCAGCGTACCCTGCCTCCAGCACATGGCAGTAAGCACTTGGGGCAGCAAGCACAAGGTGCTGCAGAGAGCCAGCCCACAGCTGGGAATTACAGAGTCTCACAGCTTGTGAGTCTGGCTGAGGGAAAACTGCTCTTCATCACCTCTGGTCTGGACTCGCAAAGTGAAGCAGGAAAAGAGGATGAAAAGTGTTGGCCCACCCTGAGAAAAAGGAAGGTATGATCACTGTAGACACAGCCATACTGGCCAAAGTAGGCATTTTGTGTCTGAATATCTCCATGCTCAGAGACGGTGGTCATGCTGCTAGTGGTGCCAATGGAATTGTTGGCTAGTGGTTGTTGTCAACTCCCTGTGAAACCATGATAGGTCAGATGTTTCTTCAGCTGACCCTTTGTGTAGCAGGTACAGCTGCCAAAGTGTGTGTGGTTTTAAAAAAAAGGCTTTGACTTAAAGATTTCACCAGGATATTTGTGTTCCAATGATGAATTGACAGGGCCAATGTGGAGATGTGAGTGCTGGAAGAGAACAGGTAGAGCAGAGGCCAGCCTGTAGCAAAGGAGTCTAGGTGCCAGCAGAAATATCATTGATAGTCAAGATGATGTGTCCCCTTAGAAAGAGGTTTTACTTTATTTTTTCTGAAATGAAAGGAAGGGATGAGGATTGGATGGATCAACAGACACACATGAAATACTAAATATTAAGGCCCAGAAAGAAGTGATGCTAAGATACACAGAAGTTCACTCTTTGGGGTCAAGGCTTGCTGCTCCTCCCAGTCCAGCCAGAACACATGCAGAGCCCCAAGGCTGCTTTCACATTAAGTCATTAACAAGTTTTAAACCAGACAAATGTCTGAAGATGGAAGCAAATGGGCTCCTCAGAGAAGGGATGGTTTGTTGACGAAGATAGCCATGCCTTAAACACCAAAACAATTCTGTGCACCTTCAAAGGTGAAGACAGATGTTTGGAGCAGACACATTCTGAGTTCCTGCTGAGAAGAGGAAACACATTTTTGAGCAAGACATGATTTCTCTGTTCCTACACAATCCACCCATTATTTTGTACAATGTCTGGCCTAACTTGCTAGCTGAAATTCCCAGAACAAGATTCAGCAAGAGGTTGGATTGTGCATGTGCAGGTAGCTGTGGAAAAAGTAGGAAATCAGAGGTCTGATGCAATACTAGCAGAACCAGCTTATTCTAAAATCCCTTTACAAACCATGGGTACAGCAGACTGAAAAATCTCCCAAACCTGTCAGTTACACAATTCACATGGAGTTAAGATATTTGATGAAATTGAGGATAGGGTTTTATCGATAACTTGCACATTTAGAGCTGCTCAGCTCCCAGACTAGTACACAGATCCCTAGGAATGGGGCATATATGAAAGACAAGCTGGTGGCTTGTGTCACCCAACTCCTTTCATATGCTCTCTAGTTGTGTACTCTCTCTTATGTGCTCACATCCTCTTGCTTCAAATCGTCTTAGAGAAGTAGGTATAAGATAGTGTTGCATGAATATGAATGTAGATTTTATTTACCTTTGTGTAGTTTCTCATTTCCTGTTTCATGCTGCTATCCCCTCTTTCTTTCTGGAGATGTCTCCTCTTTCTTTCACACACAGCCCCACCAGATAAATATTTGGCTTGAAGCACAAAGGTACCCATAGTGTTAAAGGCTTGCAGAGGCACATAGGAGAAGGCAGCATATTACAATTAATCAAAAACTGCAGGAGTGTGTTATGAATCTCTCACTCTTTCAGAATTCATATAGCTTTCTTAAATAAAGACACCTTGAATAAACGAAGCTATTCTGATAGCACTTTTTGAACATGGCTATTCTTACTGGTACTCTGTAGGCAGCTCTCCCCAACCTGAGGTATTTTTCAGGGACTTTCCTTCACTGTCATCCTTCTCCTGAAATCTTTTGGAGTCTGTGGATGGAGAGGCAAGCCGTTCATATAGAAAGTTCTTCAGAATTTGCCAAATTTAGCATACAATTATTTTAAATTTATTAATCAGATCCAAATGTGGTAGTCACATTTTATTTCTTCATACAAAAATTCCATGGGTGGAAGCAAACATTACTCCTATGTTAATTATTTCTAGCAGAAAATGAAAACAACAAGAACAACATTCTTTTCATCCACTGAGAACTATTAGTAGCTATATTGTAATAATGTTGTGTCAAAATTGGGGAAAATTAGGTCAGACTAGAATTAGAAGAATCGCTCCTACACTCTCTATATTTACAGAATGATAAGTGCTCTTTGGCATCTATATCATTCATTCATTTTAGATTTCATGCTGTCATATATGTGTCAGGGAAAACAATACATAGCTGTAAATAAGCACTATTGCTTGCAGTACTTATCTCTGTCCATGATTTGCACAAGATAATGCTCAGTGTGATAAGGAGGATCATTGATACAGTTTACAGATGAAGAAGCACAGTTGTGTTGCAGCTGACGAGCTTGCACCTCAGCTAGCATTGCAAGTGGCTTTCCCTGCTGAGGGTGGGATTATATCAGAATGTGGAAAATGCCAGGCACTTCTGCAGCCCTTTTTGGCTATGGTTTTGTTAATTAAAACAAATCATTCTCCCAGATCATTGCTTTCAGCCTGCACCAAGTGCAGAAGGACTCTTCTCCCTGTTGGTGGCTGTGATAACAGTGATAGCAGTGATATTCAATGCCCTCTCTTCTCTCAGTCACTGCTGTCCCAGAGGAAGGGGGGTGCAGCTGCCTGTCACAAGTGCCATTCTGAGGGCAGGAGGGGATTTCAAGAGGACAGTGGGTGGACAAGAGTAGGGGGGCAACAGCAGCAGATTATAAATGTTCCTGCAGTTCAGCTGGAATTGATATTTTCTGTCTTTGTTCCTTATCCTATTCCTGTAATCTTAAAAAAACTGCAAACACAGGAGAGATCTTTTTTTTACTTCTCCACTCCCTAAAAGAGGCCCTTTCAATATTTTTCCTCTGCACATAGACTGAGGAATTTGCAGGGTGAGTGTGAGCCCGTGCCAGATATCAGAGTTAACACACAAGATGAATAGATGAGAGCACATGAAAGGGACACAGTGTGGTTAAGGCAGAGAAGAAGGGTGTCTCAGAATAGGTGTGTATTGACAAGAGCTACATCCCTCTAGAGCCTCTGAAGCACAGCAGTGTGTGACTTGGCAGAAGCAGAAGTGCTTCTTTTATTTTGCTCTTTTGAGTTGGAGGAAAACAAATGTTCGCAGAATAAACACAGACATAGGCTCTCCAACGCAAAAGACAAAAGAAAAAAAAAAAAAAAGAAAGAGTGCTGCTTAGGAAACACTTTGTCTGCTAACACAAGAAGTTTCATGAGTAGCCATCCAGTCTGGTATCCTAGTAATGAGTGACTAGTTCATTAGTGTTTATTCTTGTGTAGCTTATTTCTTTTCTGCTTCTGGTTTTTGGAGTTGTTTTCTCTTTTGTTCTTGTACACACAGATTTTTGTGTGATTATCATGGCTGGTTTCATATGCCTACTGCCTACATGAGTTTTTACTCTCTTGCAATCAAACCTTGCTGTGAGGCCTTGTCTTGTTTACCCAAGAGTTTCCAACATCCAGCTACCATGGAAACATAATCTGCACTGATGCACCAGACAAGGGTTCAAGACAGATGTGAAGTAGTCATATCATGGTCATTGGAGAGCCACCAGTGGACTTGTACCACAGCTCTGCAAGACAGACAATGTAAAAGGAGTTGGAGTTTCATTTCTTATTGGTATGAGAGGTATCACACAGCATCAGACAGTTCGATTGGGCCATAAAAACTATTTTGTAATACATATTTCCTGCTGTAAAACATGCTTCTCAGTCTGTAGGGACCGTTCAATCTTCTATGATGTGCTATTTCTCTGGTTCCCTCAAGCTTTCCTGTCTAATGGTTAGCCATTCACCCCTCAGCCTGACGGGCATTTCATCTTCACCCAGCTCTCTGTGGCCTGGCCCTCAGGACAGACCTTGGCCATGTTCCATGGGAATGTTCCTTCTGCTGCAACTGAAGAGCTCATTTAGCTTCTTGCAGTGGCCATTGCGTTTGAAGGACTGCCAGGGCTGGAGGTAATATCCCAAGGTACTCTCTGTCCAGGCAACAGTGCTCTTCGGCCACCCAAGGACATAAAGCCTGCACTTTTTTCCAAGTATGCTGGGCTCTCCTAGTGCCATAGTGGTATGACTGTGGCATATCCACAATGGTTCAAGCCACTGAATGCAAAAGATCTGCTTTGTATGTCATTGTAATTTAGTTTTGATCAAGTTCGTAAAATGTTAAGATGCGCCTAGAAATTACCAATGCTGTACTTTCGACTGCTCTCAGTTCTGGTTCTGAGCAGAAAAACATCAATATTTTGCCGTATGCTTAAGGCTTTCCAGCATATGGCAGCAGGAAGCTTTTGGATGTCACTGTTTTATTAAATGTGGTATTTTTAGATCTTCATTCTTGGTGAAGTCAATTCACAACAGATTCCTGGGAGGGGAAGAATTTAATCTCACTTCCAGTTTACTTCAACAAATATTCTAAGTAAGAGGGAAAAAAAAAAAAAAAATTCAGTCCTTGTTTTCCTTCCAGAAAAAGAATTCCATGTTTAACAGGTAAAGTTTCCTAAATCTGAAGTATTAAGAGCCTGACATTTATGTTTCCCTTTGTAGTGAGAGATGTTTCTTAGTATTTTCCAGGGTACTAACAGTTAAATAAAAATTAGCAAATCTGAGGCATTTTTGTGTCACCATTTACAAGCACTTAATAAGGTGCCAGAGCCATTAGCATAGGGGGATGTTTTGCTAGGAGCAGAAGGGTGACAACTTGCACAATAGTGATTTCCTTCCAGAGCTGAGTGGAAAGGCAACCTTTGTTTTTACCATTTTTCAGTGTAGCTTGAGCTGCACAGTGCAATTACTCGGTTGCTCAACCACAGTCCACTTTTTCCTGAGTGCAGCCTCAGCAAGTATGTTATCAGACCTGTCTGAGATACTGAGGTGCCCAGAGAGAAAAGTGTTCAGTGCAGTGAGCTGCATGTGGATTTTTGTGGATGACTTTGGGGGTTTCTCAGGAGCAAATTCCTATCTGCTTCACCATAGAGCTTCTTGTTGCTGTTTCTAACGTATCAAAAATTATGCCAACAGAATGTTCTGTTGTTCCTCAGCAACAGATTTTTAATAAAATAAAATTGACAATTGAAAGCTTTCAATTGCAACTTTAAACAATGCTGTGAGAGCTTTCCTGCTAGCTCCATTGTTTCCACATTGGACTTTGCTGCTACAGGCCTGGTGAGGATGCTGTCATTGTCTTTTGTCCTTCCCTGTAGATCCCATGACTTGCAGTATTCCCATCTCTGATGTTGTTCTCCCAAGGCAGCCTATAGTGAAGAAAATACATGCTTAAGTTAGGACAAAGTCCACTGCTGCCTTACTAGCTAGGAGGCTGAACACAACATGCACAGTTTCAATAGTGAGTGGTTGAATTAGAACCAAGTTATTGACTTGGTTTCTGTAAAAACCAGGTCAGCAGAGCTTTTGTCTGCAGGGGGCAGATTCTATCAGCATGGACAATACTACAAATAAAGAGACACCGTTTTCTACTTTTACAGCAGCAGGTACAAAGAAGGGACAAAAACCTGTAGCCTTCTGCAGGGGCTTCAAATACTCTTAACTAGGACTGCTGGAATCCAAAAGAGCTCCAGACAAAAAAGCTATGAAGTGGGTTCATGTGTTTGATACCACCTCACCGTGGGAGAGTTTCATCCCCATGCTGTCAAATTGCTGCCAGAGACCCTGACAAAGTCATTTGGTGAAAGGGCTTGATGGCTACTGGCAGCTGGTAATTCACCCCTCAGCTTCTTTCCATTGGCAAGCTTTGTTGGTCAGCAAAGCGACAGGCATTGAGTGGCACCATTAGCTGCAAGCAAATTCTGTTTAGGGATGCTTTTTGGTGTGTAAAAAGCCTGTGTGTGTGGTAACCAGTGCCTGTCACCTGGCTTATATTGCAGGCTTGCAGACCCCTTCGGAAAAATCTTCTGTTTGATCTAGGTGGGTTTGCTGTCCAAACAGAAAGGTGTTTGCACAGCTTACAGTTGGCACTGCCCAAGCTGGAAATTGCTGGCACCTTCTTAGCAGGCATGGCAAAAAGTCTGCATGCTGTGGGAACTGACTTAGCTGCTAGTCCTGCAAGACACCATCACTGAAGAAAAAAAGGGAGCAGTATATAAACAAATAAATACCACAGTGACAGGAGAAGCGGTTTGAAAACAGCACTCACTGCTGGGAAGCCCTTATTGCTGCTGCCTGTGCTAACTCTGCTCAGTGATGATAAGAAATTGGTTTCCACCTCAGTAAAGCAGCCTGGAAAATCTCAGGAGCCCTGTCTTTGTTCTGACATGATTGGTGTGTAAGGGTTTCCCCAGCAGTGCTTATATTTAAAGCCTCTCTAACCCTGCAATCTTCCTTTAATTCAGTATTCCCAATAAAGTACAAGGCATTTGATTTAATTTCTGCATTGAGCTCTGAATTTTGTTCTGAGCTTTGTTCTCCTCAGAGCTTTGGAAAACAGAGAAAGAAGGGGGGAAGCATTTTAATCAGTGTAAGACTTTGGCTCTGACACTATTGAAGCCTGATGAGCCTCTGAATTTCGACTGAATAGAGCCCTAAGAAAAGATGTAGATCCGTTGAAGGACAGCATTTGAGTGGAAGAAGGATGTGTGTTTAGGACTTTCCATTACATAATGGAGCTGAAATGGGTTAACAAGACCCAGGCTTTCTTTTTCTTGAGAATTGCTGCCTGCACCACTCTTTTTCTATTACTGATGCTTCAGTCACAGCACTCACAGAAAGGTTTTCTTTGTTATTATTAGTTTGAGAAGTAAATTGCAGTATTGTTTCTTCTGATCAAGAGATTGATTAGTCAGAGTTCTCTAACTTTTCTGAAGGGCAAAAATGTTCCTCATTATCATCTTTAAATGTAAATGTATTTGCCAAGCAGAGTTTCAGACGGTGGGGGGCTGGGGCTTGGGGGTGTGTCTTGCTCTTTTGATGTGCTGCCCATAACCATTTACAGATCTTTGAAAGGCATCCCTGTCATCGGGTCAGTGAAAAGAAATTGTGGGAACAATGCTCTTGAAAGAGCAAATTAACCATTGCTGCTTCTGTCTGGATGGTTCTTGTGGTGTTTTGATGAGTAATGGTGCATTAGTATGTTTGTAGACTTTGTGTTTTGTCCATTCTTTCTCTTTCTAGGTGCTTTCATAATCTGCTGGACCCCAGGATTAGTCTTGCTGCTCCTCGATGTTTGCTGTCCCCAGTGCAATGTCCTGGCCTATGAAAAATTCTTCCTGCTCCTGGCAGAGTTCAACTCTGCCATGAACCCCATCATCTACTCCTACCGGGACAAGGAAATGAGTGCGACGTTCAAGCAGATCCTCTGCTGCCAGCGCAGTGAGAGCACCAACGGCCCCGCCGAAGGCTCGGATCGCTCAGCATCCTCCCTCAACCACACCATCTTGGCTGGCGTCCACAGCAATGACCACTCCGTGGTGTGAAACCACAGCCAGCCCTGTGCCCGACAAAGAGCAGCAGGCAGCGCTGTGGGACGGGGCAGGTGCATAGCCCTAGGGAAGGTAACCCACTCACGTTTTCTCAAACACTAATGGACTACAAGTGCATCTTTTCCAGGGGGCCTGACATGCCAGTGCAGACTGCCCTGTCCTCAGGACTGGCCATGCTGCAAAGCCTTTGATTTCTACTTTGAAAAAGGGGAACATCGTTGCTTTGCAGAGGAGGTCATGGAAAGCCTTGCTGAGACTTTGTTGGACTTTGCTGCATCTTGGTGCCAGTCTGAATCAACTCTGATTAATTAAGCTTATACCTGCTTCACTGCATTTACATGTAGCCACTTAGTATTTTTAAAAAGGGAGTAAAGGGGATAAAAATATGCCTATCATTTAATAGACATGTAATATGTATCAACATCAGCATGCTTGTGATGAACATTTTCTGTGCAGGGAGTAAAACTGTGCTCTAGTCTTTGTATCCTTAGCCACACTGTCATAACTACAGTAAAAAGAAAAGTATTTTTTTTAACACAGGCAACAGAAAGATGAGGGAAACTGACTCTTCTTACCTTCATTATTGGCGTTAGAGAATGCATGTTCTGTGTGTATGCAGATTGTTTTAATCATGAAAAAAAAAAAAAAGTTCTTTGTAAAGTCTGCCGGAAAGTAGAAAAACATAGACTGTATTCCAGTGTTTGTTTAGATTATGAAATAAACAGTACTTTAGTCACAATGTATATAAGGTTCTTCTTTGAAGTGCAGTATGAAATTTGTAACATGTGAGGGGAACCAAGTTTTTTATGGATAAGTTCTTAAAGTAGGATACATCCCTAAGGCTCTTAAAGGGCTACAGTCAGATTGTTAGTGTGCAAAAATTTTATTTATGGCATATTCTTGGAATGGTTTTCTTGTTCATGTCAAAAAGCATACACATTTTTAATGGGGAAAAAAAAAAGGTATGTTTTTATGGATTCTTTCTTGTAATTGAAAGCAAAACACCTGTATTTTTGCACTGAGAAGTATTTCTAGGGTACCATTCAAATGATGGTTTCAAAAGAAGTTTCAAAAGCAGTGGGCTACTAAGAACCAAGACACAATTTTATTTTGTAAAGTCAACACTTTACAAGGTATTCATCCATTGCAAATGGCTGGACCTTATTCAGATAGTAGCCACACATGTACACTGTTATAAATACCTAAGCTTACAGGTGTTTATTTTCATATGAGACTGTTTTGAAGAGAAATGTCACTCATGTGAATATCAAGAATCACTGATAGTAAACAAAACTCATTAACAGGGGTAAATGTGAGCAAAGGTGGGATCTTGCTGATAAAAACTTGGGACATCTTTCCAGGAAGCTGTGTGTTCTCCTAACAATGTGAAATATATATCAACAGTAAATTCCTGATGCTGTTTTCATCATTGTAATTTGTCTCTATAGCAAAAGAAAAAAAAAAAAAAAAAAAACCAAAAACCAAAAAGACAAGAAAAAAAAACCACACACTAAATATAACCCCCTCAAAACAAGACAAAAAAACCCAGCAATATATATCCTTCATTGTACCATCCTGGGATGTAACTTAAGGGATGGTATTCTCCCATTTGGACAGGGAAAAAATGGAGGGTAGAGGGTCAACACAGCAAAGTGCAGTGTTTTCAGCATCTCTTGCTTTGAGGAGATGCTTGGATTTTATGCTTCCAAACATAAAATTGCTTAGAATAGGCAGTCCCTTGCTGGGAGAGAGAAGAGAAACAAGTGAACAAAACCTGCCTCCTCTGAATACAGTGAGAGTTTTGACACTGCTTTCAGTAAAACTGAAATGCACCTGAACTGTCGAGCTAGTTTTGTGTGGACACTGCAGAAGTTGGAGTAGGCAGAGAGAATAAACATAACATTGACTGCCAGTTGACCAAGGTTTTGAATATACCCACTTGCTTCGAACAAAACTGGTCTTTTTTTCTGACTGTATTTGGAGAGCAAGTGAATGTGCAGGTTGATTTGGTTTTATTCACAGAGCTGTACTGAGAAACAGAAGAATAGGCTGCATGAGCTTTTTAATTTAAAAGCATCTGCTTGCTAATCCACTCATAATTTTTTCTTAGTGCCTGCTTGATACTTGAACTAGTGCAGGTAAACTGCCTCCAAAGGCAGAGGACATCTGACTGAAAAACAGTTTCCTTTTCTCAAGAGTTCTTGGAATTCCTTTCTTCCTTGGATCCAGCAAGAGCACTTTTTCCTGTCCCTAACATCCCCACAAAAGTAGAAAACCATAGACACTATATTCTAGGCTTTGGGTGGTTTTGGGCTGAGGGGTTGCCCTTGCCAAGTGTTCTTTTCACTGATGTTTGCTTGCTTTTTACTGAATTCATCTGGATAGGGTGGGAGGATGGTGTTGCAAAATAGCAGCAAATCAGTCACCCTAGTTTAACCTGCTGGAAGTCTGGTGGGTTTTGAGAAGCTATGAGTGAATAACTTGGAAGCAGGGGTATTTTCAAGCTTCATGTTTGAGACATGGGTGGGTCCAGAGGCCTCTTGTGAAGACAGATGCCCAATGAAGTTTTGTGTTGTCATTGTGATTGTGACAGATGGCAGTTGTTGTCCAGGTACATTGATCAACCCAACGAGGCACTCAGCAATTCAAGAGGCTGAACCTCTTGAATTCCTAGCATCAGCTAAACTTCAGTTGTCACGTATATTAATCCAGGAGCATGTCTGGCAACTGGTGGATTTTCTTCTAAAAGGTGAAGTGCAATGTTTCAGATCAAATGGAACAGGAGGAACATTGCTTGTGCAATTCTTCTAGAGGAACTCACTGAGCATATGGCTGCTGTATAAAAATTTGATTAGTGCTTTGTGTTGTTGACATGTTGTTCATATATCCTTAAGAAATCTGATCTGTGAATTGAGTAGTTCTTTGCAAGCTAATGAAATTAAAGCTTCAGTGAGCAAAGAGAATAAAAACCAGAGCCTGGAATAGAAGGATTTATTTGCTATGTTCCTTAGAATGGTTCCCAGCTATTTGTTTTCATCTCAGAATTTTTTTAAGTTTTGCTCTTCTATTCAGATTTTCCAGCCTCATTGTGCAGTTGTAGAACTCACTTCTGCTATGTGAAAACATGGTGCAATGTACTTAGGGAAAAAGATTACCCCACTTATTTTTACTTATCTCAAATTCTTCAAAAGGTTTTAGAAGACTTCTTAAAATACCAACGATCCTCCCACAGTCATTAAAATTCTTTTGTTGCTGATTGCCTCTGGTCCAAGCAAATCCTCTTGAAGTTCAAATGTAATGGTGTTTGTGTCAGCAATTGTAGTGGTGGGGAACTGTGTATTAAAAGGAGTATCATTTGCAGATCAAGGAAAATGTGTTTTTCTACTTCATGTATTTTCAGTGGCAGTATAAATATGAAAACTAATTAAAAAGATGGCCTTTGAATTTTAATTTCCTGTTGCTGTCATATATAGAGAGGCTAGGTAACCCATTGGTCAGAAAAAGCACTTTTTTTTATTAAAAAAAAAACTTTCTTATAAAAGATTGAAAATATATTCTATGTATGTTTGACACATTGGTTTTCTTGTCAGCACCCTTTTTTTTCTGAGTTTTCTGGCATCCCATGGCAGCTTCAGGCAGCTCAGGCTTCTGAATGAGATACTAAAAGCTGAGCAGATAGAAGAGAGGGCAGACCAAAAAAAGGCTTTTTCAGTGATTCCTAAAATTAAACATATCTCTCTGTCCCTAGTGCACCAGTAACAGTTTTTTTACAGAGTTGCCACAAGATTCACCATTGTTGTTTTTTAACTCTGCCAGATAGTCACAGCTGTAACAGCATTTAAACAAGCAGGCAACAAAGGCTTGGAGTGGGCCACTTGGCAAAAAGGAAAAGGCAGGCCTGCTATCTTCATGGAGAAAATTAAGCCTGGGTAACTTGCATGTCAGAGAGGAAAGGACATGTCTTATGTCCAGTGTTTTAGTTCTCCTTCCTCTGCTGAGTAACTTCTCAATATCAACATAAATTTGTCTCAGTGTGGGATTGCACTGAAATGAAACTTTCTGGGTCACTCCGTGGACTATCTTTTGATCTGTACTGGTGTGGTGGGCAGTGGTTTAACCATGGCCAGTCTGGGTCCCAGGAGCAGGGGAAACTCAAGTGAGCTCTGCTTCTGAAACTGGTTTTGTAGCTTTTTCTGACCTTTGTGTTGCCCCAGGAGTATGCTACCAGATACCATGCTTAACTACTGTAAAGCCATCTGGGGTTTGTGTTTGTGAAGCTGCTGCAGCCAGATCTGTCTGCAGTGGGTATCCACAGACAAAAAACATGCAGCTGTTTCTGTGAAAGAAATAGAAGTCCACCCTGAAGACTGCTCTTCCTAGGTAGGATTAAAAAGAACACCTCAAGATGGAGAGGCTTTGATGCAAAGCCCCTAGTCTGTCTTTCTGCCTGTGTGAATCACGGTGATGCAAAGCAGAGTGGGGAAAGCCATTTCTCTAGGGCATTGTCCCCACCCTGTGTGGAGGCGTGACCCCACCCCTCGTGTCCCTGTCATTGTTCTGGGTACCTTCTGACTGTGAGGCTGGATGTAGCTGGCAGAGGTCAGTCTTAGCAAACTGGGTCTTTTTTTCCACTTGCTGCAGAGGTAAATACAGGCTTTTCCTTTTCTGGTCCTGTTAAGGGCTTTCCTGTTATTGCAAGTGTACCTGTCATGTCCTTCCAAACCAGTTCTTGCTCTGAGGCATCAGTCTGTGCTATACCCTGATGTCTGCAAGGAGGGGATTTGCAACTGCAGTCTCATTTGTTCAGACAAATTGTTTGGGCTTTACTATTTGATTGGACAGGGCACTTCCAATAGAGAGTTAGCTTAAAAGGTACTGACACCCACACCTGTCCAGCCACAGCTCCTTAGGAAAATGTGCCCTTATCTTTCCTTCCATTTTTCTCTCTTAGAAGATTTTCTAAGAAGCTGTTCATCCAGCTCCTCTTTTCTAAATCTATCAAGAAGAAAAAAAGAGGTTGATATTTAAAGAAAACAAACAAAACACCCAAACCAAAACAAAAAAAATACAACAAAAACCTCACAAAACAAACTTAAACCACAAGAAAAACACAGAGCACAAGGATATTAAACTATGCTGCTGTCTTCTGTGGTACATGGAAATGCAACACACTGCCAGCTGCCAGCATTTTAACAAGAGCCTCCGTGAAATGTTCCCATTTGCCTGTGATAAAATTCTGATAACCAGAAGTGTATGTGGGAGACTCAGGACTCTGTTAATTTTTCCTGTTTAAATAATGCCGTGTTTGTAATTCAAAAGTATTGGGAGAGCCAATGAGCTTTGGCAAACAATTTTGTTACTAAGTGCACTTACTGTAAATGTTTAGAGGTTGTATCTAGTACAATAAAGTATATGGCATGTGTAATATGGAGTGTGAAAGAAATACCCTTTTTCGGGAGAGCTGGTATTTTTGGATGTGGAGGGGAATTAATCAAAAACTCTATCAAGGCACAGGCTTTTCTCTTCCAGAAGATAGCATAGAGCTAAAACACAGGGACAGCAAAGGGACAGGTTATTTCCAGTAAATCACTTAATCCTGATTGTGATTCTTATATGCCCACCTTCCTTTCTGTGAAGTCCACATTTGCACCATTTAACCTCAGACCTCATCTTGTTGCTATAGAGAAAACATTTCCTGAACAGAAAAACAAACTTACTGCTTCTTGTCCCTCTTCCTATTCCTTCCTTTCTCCCTCTGCTCTCTTTCCCTGTCCTTTTACCTTTTGCTCGTCACCTTCCTTTTTTTTTTTTTTTTTTTTCCGCATGGACATGTTTCTCCTCCAATGTGTCCAATGTGTCTGCAGTTTTGATTTAATCATAGGTTAACTAAACCAAATCTGGTTAGCTTATGTATAGAAATGGATGTGTCCACACATAGATCTGCATAGCCATAGGAAGGAAGCAGAAGTGAAATAAAATTATTCTTTCAGTGCTGTTTGAGTATAGCTCTTTAGGACTCTATTTTTCTGCTAAATCTTATTTCATATTTTGAAGAAAAGAGGACTTATGTAAAGGATTCATTAGCCCCCTGCCTTTTGTTAGAGAAGCCAATCACTTACACACTGATGGAAGCCAGGTGTCTGCTTCCGCAAAATGACAGAAAAAGAAGCTGGTGTTCCTAATCACTCTAAGCATTATTAAGTACAAAAATAAAAAATGAGAAGAGTTCAAGTTTTTTCATCTCCCCAGATCCTGGTGATTCATGACTAATGCCTTGGTGCCGGGCTTTCCATGGCATGGCATGTGCGATGTAAAGCAGCTCCACAGAGCTTGATTGCTGGACATAATGAGCAGAAAGCCAAAACACACAATTGCAAAATAAATCACATCTCATGAAAATGCGCTGCAATACCTCTGGGATTTTATGCTTAAGCCCTGGATCACCATTTGCTGGGAAAGCGAGACTGTTTATATGGCGATCTGTTAACATTAAATACACAACACGTGCAACGCCACAGCTCGCAACCTCAGCACACAGTAGGAGAGGCACAGAGCAGGAGCTCTGAGAGCAGAGAGCCAGCAGATTTGAGATCACAATGCCCAGGGCCTGCAGTGCGCTTCCCTGCATTGCCTGAGCCAACACTCCCTTCCTGCTTTGTGCCTTTTTGTGCCCCTTCAGAACAGGTGTGTCTGGGTGGGCTGCACTGCCTTCATGAGCTGGACCCAGCCGGAGCAAGTGCAAGTCACCCTCTTTCACGTTTATCTAAAGCCTTTCTCCCCTTAGCTGCTTAGGCTTCACACAGTTACAGATCTGCTGCTCCCTTCCCCAGTCCTTGCATGCCCAACCTCTTGCTGAACATTCTTGGCACCCCTCAGAGTCCTTCCAGTTTCCCATTTGTGTTGCCTTTCTCTGCGCCTCCTCCAGAAAGCCTAAACCATTGTGGCAAGCTTCAAGGTGACAGCCAGGTGATTTACACCACAGATGCAATTCCTTTGTGATTCTCTGGAGGACAGGGTTCTGGAAAAGGAGTTCAGCTCAGTAGGTGGCCTGTCACAAGTGGTGTTCCCCAGGGCCCAGTTTTGGAGCCAGCTTGGTTTAATATCTTTATCAATGATGTCTGAAGGGTGTCACTATCCCTGGAGATATTTAAAAGATGCGTAGATGTGGCACTTAGGATCATGGATTGCTGCTGGGCCTGACACTGATATGTTAACAGTTGAAGGTCTTAAAGATCTTTTATAACCAGAACTATTCTATAATTCTATGGGAAATAAAAAAATGCAATATATAGAGAAAAAGGAAGTGAAAAATTGTGAAAAGGGACAATGCAGAAGAGACTCCCCTACCTTCTGTGCAGAGTTTGGTTTATTAACCCTTTCAAAGGCTTTCTAGAAAGTTCAGGAAAGAATTCTCGGTTGTGGCTTTTGTTCAAGAGGAAAGAACAATGGGAATGTCCCCTTCCATGACATTACTTTTTTCATTTCTGATGAAAAACTTTGTTGTTTTAGGTGTATCTAATTTATTAAGAGATTAAAAGGCCAATTGAAACAAGGAGAAGCCTTCCCATTTACCACCCACACTGAGCACAAAATTAAACTGTTTTTATGTAAATGGTGTTTTACCACTCAAAAGATTGAAGGACGCTTCAAGGATCACTGAAATAGGTTGGGGTTTCTCTATTTCTCTGTTCTTCAAAAGTTCATGATATCTGGATATTTTGCTCCTTATTCTGCCACAGATTTTTAAGTTTGTACATTCTTCTTGTCCTCAAGTGTCTCTTTGCAATCCTGCTTTTCAAAATATGTAAACACTCCTTAGTTCAAGGGAGTTACTCAAAAATGTTCCTGATTTGAGCTACTCCAGCTGCTACTGCCTTCCAGACTCCTCTCCTGCCTGATCACAGTGAGCTCTGATTTTGAGCCACAAATATATGCTAACAAGTGACAATTATTTTGTTTAGAAATTCTTGTGTCAGGGAAAATGTCAGTATCGTATGTATGTTTCTACAGCTAATGCAATGTTCTTCAGCCAAGTTGGCTACCCATATGGTGTTTCTTAAAGAGACTCATCAGGAAAACAGACTTTCCTGAGCTGGACTGGGTTAAGGGCTAAGGGCTTGAAAAGGTGACTGACCTTTTTGGTTTTTGTTTTTTTTTTTTTAAACTTCATTCCTACATCTTTCCAGGTACATGCTTAGAGGTGATAGAGGTGAGCTGTTGTTTAGGCTTGAGATCATCTGTCCTTTTTCATACTATTCAGACATATGCACACTCCTGTTTGCGCTCCTGAAAAAGCCTGCATATTTTCTATAAAGTGGAAAAGTTGTTTTTCAGTCTACATGCTTAAAAGCACAAGGCATCCACACCTGATCTACCAGAGAGAGTGCACAGGAGAGTGGCAACTATGAGATCTTGACTGTCAGACATCTTTTCTTGACAGCTGGATATATGCACAGTCTGTGTTTTGATGTCTCTTTTAGTTTGAGAACACCAGACATGTTTAATGACTTACTCTAAGGACACACATAAAACACAATTGTGACAGGCAATGATTTTGCTTAGCCAAACTCCATGAAAACTTGCAGGATTGTAGTTGAAGGATGTATTTTTTGATTTCTATTTTTTACTTCTGTGCAGAAAACTGGAAAACAGTGGGTAGCATTACTTATCTATTTTTGTAAGCAGAACGTACCCTGAGTCAAAGTAAGACTTCCAAAATCCTGGGAAAGCACAAAGAACAAGACTAAAGGGAGAAATTACTTCTTTTTAATAGCAATCCATAGCTAACAACTTCCTTTTTCGAGCAAATCGTGTTTAACCTACCTGCTGTAGGAAGCTTACTGTGCTTGAAAATGCTCCTAGCTTCTGAACCTGACCTGCACCCTGTGAGCTCAGAGAAGGGGGAGCAGTCAGGGAGGTTTTGTTCATCCTCCTGCCATGGCTGCATAGTGTAGTGGGCAGCAGGGAGACCAAAGGGGCTGTGGAGGGGGCAGTCACTTCACTCTGAGGTGTGAAGTCAGCCCAGGTGGCAGCTGTGCCAGGGCAGCCCCACCAAGAGCAGCAGCCAGAAGCGAGCCACAGGGCCACATTGCAAGAGGAACATGGCAAAAAATGTTTGCAAGTAGTTATATGAAATGAAGACAAGCTGGACTACCCTCTTGTCTGCCTCTAGGACTTTACAAAGAGATGGAAACCCTGTGAGGATACATAGAGCACCACTAAATAGGGACTGAATTAACTATATGGTTGGTTATAATGAAACCACAAAATGGATTGTAAGAATTCAAGACCTGGCCCAGAGAGGAAGGATATAAATTTTGTCTGGGATGAGGGTTGTTGTCAGGAGGTATCACAGTGCTACACAGTGAACTCAGGATGGGATCCTCTGCACTGTCCTTAAATTGTGCTTCATGTCTATAACTCAGCCAAAAAGGACAGGTCAGACAACATATATGGCTTTGAAAATATGAGAGGATCCTTCCAGGGGTGTTAAAAATGGCAGCCTGCTGGCCCCCCTGCCTCTCCAGTGAGTACTGAACAGCAGACAGCTCTGGCTTGCATTGCCTAGCACAAAGGCTGTCCTCTGGCAGCAGAATCCATCCCACAGCAGATACAGCCAGCAGGATGCATGTACCCTGCACATAGAAACACGGTGTGGGATTTTCTTCCTGTCTAGCATTTGAGTAGCATTTTAAAAATTTCTTGCATCACAGTAACAGCCAAGGTAGACATTTTATTCATTAGTGAGCTCTAGGCAGTGGTGAAAGAAAAAGTATCTAAGTCATCTATGCAAAATTTAAGTTCTTCCTTTTTCTACTCATGTTCCAATGAACAGTGGTATAAAAGGAAGTCTTTATACCATTGTTGGGTTTTTTTCTTAATGTCTGTGCTCTGTTCTTTTACTTGCAAGGCTAACATTTTCAAAAAGCATTTGCATAGCTGAAGAATCATCAAGTTTTATTAGAGTAATTTGGCTCTTAAAAAGTCAAAACCAGTTTTCTTCACAAGTGCCTTAAATACGTGCAAGAGTGGCTGCATTCATTCTACTGAGTTTGATAGAAGAGACATAACTCAGCTTGTGTCAAGATATCTGTGTTAGTCTCCTACTGCTTGTGCCAGTCCAGGTTAATCTGGTTCAGGAACTAAAGCTGCATTAGTAAAAGGCACCTTTGTTCCAGTGTCTTGTATTTCTATCTGAAGTTACAAGCATTGAAGGAAAACATCACATCCAGTCCAACGTGTGCCAGTGAAATTTTTCTGGTGTAAGCCATGGACTCCTAAGTAGCTCAGACACTTTTGAAAATATTGCTCTTCATCCAAACAAAGTAAAAGAGCAGCCAATATTCAGAGTAAGTGGCTTTACTAGTAATGTTGCTTAGAGCAACCTCCCACATGCTTCACCTTCAGTGAGTAACTCCATAGCTGAAACGCCTGGAGATGGTCCAAACAAAACAGTGTGTTTTCCATTAAGAGTGAAAAAAAAAATAAAATAAATTACACAGCGTATACATTTACAATGAAGCCACGTTGTTTGCTATGAACTAGCAGTGACATACATACTAAAATGTGATTTTAGTAAGAAACCCCATAATTTCATTAGTTAGCACTGTGTGCAAGCCAAGCATACAATGAAAAACAAAGCCGATCAAGTCATTCATCAAAGAATTGTCCATCAATAAAGCTCCTGAGCCTCTGCAATCCTACTACCAGCCTGGGTGGGTTCCTGCCTCCTCCTCCTCTCTAATCATGCCCAGCCCATTTGTGGCTGGATTTGCCCCCACAGTCAGCAGTGGAGCACTGGAGGAGGGCTGTGGCTCAGGTCCCAGGGCTTGCCCCTCTCCTGGGGCTTGGTGCTGATGCAGAAGGCTATGATACGATGCGGCAGTCCAGACACTGTGCCACCCCATGCCTTCCCTTCTGGTCTGCCTCTAATCCAGAGACCCAGGACAAGGTCAACAAATGCAAGGAATAATCAAAAGAAAGAGGAAATTCAGCCAGATGAATAAAATATTGTGCCAAGAATCCAAGCAAAGAAATTATGCGTGTCTCTGCCACACTTTGCACACAACTAGGCAATTAGCCCTCAGTATTTAAGTATTCCATTTCAGTAAGGAGTATTAGGTTTATGCCCTCTGCTCCCCTTCCACCATGAGTTCTACAGTATGGGAAATACCTCTTTGTAATGTGTTTTTGCAGTATCCAGAGCAATAAATTAATGTATTCATGTGAAAACATTTCCAACAGCAAATGAGGCCATTTTTACATCAGGACTCAAGTCACTTTGTTAAACAACTCTGTCACCCAGCTGACTCAGTGTCAACTCGGGTGTGAGCTGGTTGATAATCTTTTTACCTCATTCTTGGAGGAGAGTTTGGACAAGAAAGAGAGAATTACATAAGAATGCAGTTGCACACCAAAAAGTAGTAATAAAGGAAGAAAGAAAAAAAACCCAAATGTTCAGGGATTATAAACTAAAAGGAGAATTGTAGGAAAAAAAAAGAAAATTAATGGATTAAATGAAGAGGTGAAAAATGCCTTGTGATTAAGCTTTGCTGAACCACAGACAGAAAACTAATGGGCTGCTAAGCTTGATTCTCTGCAGGCCTGGAAATAAGGAAGCTGTCAAAGGACCTGCTGAAAAGTAGGATGCTGAAGTAGAGTCCATCAGGAAATGGCTGAATTTCCTGAAAACCTGGAAGGGTTGCATTAGTCAGCAGTTTTATCATTTAAACAAACCCAGACCCTTACAGCTGCTGAGGAGCGTTATGGAAAATCAGTGGGACCATGTAGGCCTGTGGAGTCATGTTGAAGTGGTGTTTCGGAGGAGAGAAATAAAGGAATGGATTTTGCCTGAAAAACAGGGAGCAGAGACATTCAGCTCCAAAATATGACTAAAACACAGAGCAGCATTTGTTAGAGCAGACGTAGGTAACAAGAGATCCATTATGGAGGATCTTGGCTGGGACCTACAGCATCAAACTCACTAGCGGGTGAGATGGCTGCTGGATGGGAGCATGAACCCACAACACTCTATGAAAAAACATGACCTGGATTTTCCCTGGTTTTCTCCCCTGGGGCTATGGTCCTTTCAGCATGGCGATTCCCCAGGGGCAACCAAGAATTTTCATTCATAAATACTAAGATGAATTGGGGGTGGAAAAGGGCTCTGATGACCATGTCAAACTGACCCTCTGTGTGGCAGCTGCAAGCACACTGGGACTGATTTCCACTACACTCTTTGAAGGATGAAGGCCAAGCCATCCAGCTGCCAGCCCATTTCCTGTTGTGTTTAGTTCAGTTGGACTTACTTCTTTCCTTCCCTTTGTGATGGCTGGAAACGTGCTCCTTGCTTCCCACACCAGAGCCAAGGCCATGGCCACAGCTATGTTTTGCTGAAACAATCAACATGACACTCTCCTGCTGAATTTTGTTGTAACACTTAAGTTCAGAAGGAAGGTAGTACAGTTGTTCAAAATAAGCCTCATGACAGAGTGCTTATGTCTCTCTGTAAAGACAGACCAAAAGGCAGAAAGGATTTTCCCCTGCAAGTGCAAACATAACTGAATGTGAATGAGGCATCCAAGACAGACAAGGCTGGTACTATTGGAAGGGATTTCCTTCTAGCATAACTGAAATTATGAAATTCTGATGGTCTCAGGGCACATGAAAGCCTTCTCATTTAAGTTGTTTAGCAGGATCATTGAGTTCAGAGGTCTGCTACCTTCTCGCAGGACACTAAAACTGATGCAATAAAAGTCTTGCTGGCTTCAGAGACTTTTGGGTGGGAATATCCCTGCCGCGGAAGGAAGCAGGAATCTCACCAATGGTTCCAGTGTCTGAAGCCAGCACAGAGTTTCCCATATTGCCTAACACCAAGTGTCTATATGGTATGTTCAGGATGCTCAGGATGTCAGCATCCACTCCATTCTTGGACATCTCCCTGGAAGCAGAAAAGAAGGCACAACACCAGAGGTTTAACTGGAATGCACAATACCAACCATTCATGCCTACTCCTACTTTATATGCACATTTGTCCATTAGGTCAAAGAAATCCTCTTCAGGCAGGCTAGTGGCCCCTTTTAGGAAGAAAAATAGTATTCCTATTTTATGAATTCTCCATCAAATTTATTGCAATGTTCAGTGCACAGGTGGGAACTACTTTGTCAATGACATCATCTTGTTTGCACAGTTTTCCATATGACATACCCTGGCAAAATCAATTGTCACAGGTTTAAATTCCTATGAAAACAGGTATTTTAAACTATTTGCAGAACCACATGAGATGAAATACAGGAAGTGGTGTTACTGTTTCCCAGGCAGTCATGGTCTTGTCTTGTTTTTCTGGAAATGCCAGATGATCCTATTGCAATCAGAAAATCAAATCCAGGTGTATGTCTCTAAGCCCAAGATCAAAACCTGGGCACTGCCTTCTACACTTTTTCAAGTAGGAGTTATACCTGTCTTTGATATAATCTCTGAAAACTCATGAAAATAAAAACAAAGGCCAAAGTCCATACCAATATTCAGGACAAGGGCAAAGTTTCCCTGTACCAAAGACTATTATTAGGACTCTGAGCTGTCTCTGTGACACCAAGCAATCAGGCTGTGGAAGGCACAATCATGGCTGTGGATCACTCGAAGTAGCTGGGTGAGTGTTGGCCTGGATCCTGGATTTCCTACCATCCTAATCATTATCCTCATAATATTTTGGGGTTTTTTTAAAGGTAAAGATGAAGTTTGTAGTTTGAAATAATACAAATGCAGTGGCTGAGATTTCCAAAGAAAACCTTTCGACATCATTTTAGAAAGAATTAGTGCTAACCTTGTCATAACCAGTGAGAATCTTAAATCAAGAGTGCAAATGTGTTTCAGAGAAACATTTCCACCCCACTTCACAATCTCCTACAAAACTGCCACTACAAATTGTGGGCTATCCACAGCATACATATTTTGGAGACTTTTCAGAGTCAGGAGTGCTTGTCAAAAAGCTGGAGCTCTGAAATCAGGTAGTGATCAACATCCAGTGGGGGGATACTGCCTGTTCCCTGGTACACACTCTTTGGGGAAGCAAGCATCCACTGGGAATAACATGGTGGCACATTTGGCAAGAGACAGAAGCACTGTTGGTATTATCAAAGGTAAGTTTCAGAGTAAGTGGAATAACCTGCTTTTCCTGTAATTGTTTTCATGTATTGTAGACTTTTAAAACCTTGTGTTCACAGAACCTAACCATAGAAACATATTTACTTTTCAGTTTTTCAAAACTATGTGTCTACCCATTGTTCTTCTAGAAATCTAAAAAATACCTGAGGATAACACTATTTACCATTTAGTTTGATATTCACTGTTTCCATCTGCTACATAGTCAGATAGCCAGTCACCTAGAATAAATTTTGCACTGGTATACAGCAATTTTCGTTAAGGTATTTATTTTTTACCAAATAACTTGACATCCAAAAGTAAGCTGAAAAGAAGGACAACCAGAAATAAAGGTGTTTGGCACATAAGTTCCTTCTTCACCTCAGTTTGACCATGTGGTGAGCTGTTCTCAGGAGGCATTTCCAAAGATTGTATATCTGCTGAGGGGCACCTCACTCTCTTGCGAAAATCCTCACTGTGTTGTGATGTTTATTATAAACAGAGGTCATGGGGTGGTGTGGAGAGAGGAAAGCTTAGGGAATGTATAGGAGAGTCTGGTTGAAGAATACTTTTGGCATATGCTTTATTGGCCAAAAGAATGATCTTAATCAGCCGAAGAATGTTCACCGCTTCAGGCATAAAGATGAGCCATCTTTAGAAAATACCTAGAATTTCTGGCCTCCAATAATTGTTTGTGGGAGTTAGAAGGCTGGTTGCAGTACATCACCAGCCCTTGTAAATCCCAGAATGGGCCTCTCCCATCTCCAGCTGCAGCAGAAGGGCTGAGGAGCCAGAGCTGCTCTGTAATGATTTGCCCTCAACAAACTCTTAAGTAAAAACCAGCAAACACTGACAGAGTAAACAGAAATAATGCAGTTGAATGAGGACAGGCTGCTGGAGGTCTTTGCAGAAATGATCCATCATACATTAACACAGACATGTCAGGAGCACTGACTACATTTCCTATTATTTTGTGAATGAGCACTTGTTGCAGTAAGGAGAGAACTTAGCTGAATGATGTCTCTAGGAAAGGGATGTCATGACAACATTCACAGTACGAAGAGGTGTTAACAGCAGGAAGGGAGAAATTTTTGGAAAAAAGAAGTGTAGGACCTATAAAGAGGAAATGGAAACTGAAAGCACAGCCTGCACAGATGGAAGGTTTTCTCTCTGGTCCAGGCAGTGGTGTCACTACAAGGTAGTTTGAGAACTACTGCTTTGGATATTCCAATCCAGTGCACACAGTTTTCACCCATGAAAATGTCTCTTTCATATAGTTGTTTAAAACAACTGCCTCATGTTTTCAGAGGTATCTTTTTTCATGAGATTTGGCACTACCCTGTTTCTGAATTTGGTGCTAGAATGCCACTAGGTGAGGAAAACAGCAAAACCAGTACAAAGAATTTGTTTGTTTAGAGTATCATTAATCAACTACTATGGGATGGAAACAGCTTTTAACTCTTATACTGACAGAACCCAAACACCAGCGGCAAAGAAATGCTTATGAACCCAGCTGAAATCTGAGCTACCAGCAGACCTGAGAGAGGGAAAGGCAAGCATCTGTCCTGAGGCACCGGAGAGGAAAAAATAAACATTGATGCAGCAAGTAGAAAATGTTGCCATCTTCCACTGAATAGTCCTTGCATGCCAGAGGGCCTCAAAGCACTTTACAGAACATCTGTACTGATTCCACCCCCCAGGATGACTGTGGACCTTGGGAGAAACAGATCAAACCTTGTGTATCGGCAACAGGAGGAACTCTTCATCCACAGCTGTCATCTCTGTGTGGTGAAATGGGAATATGGAAATCCATTGTCATTGCACACTTAGCTCTGCATCCAGAACAGGCAGATTAATCATCTAGTCTGTCTTGTAAACTATCTTAAAATGAATCAAAACATGTGCTCCTGAAGAAACTGCACAAAGCACCATAGGCATGTGAGCTGTGCTGTAAAAAATCCCAGTATTTGGGGCTGCTCATACTGACAAGTCTCTTCCTGCAGCTGGAAAATATATATTTCAGCAATGTCATGGCCAAAGGATTAGTGGAAATTCTTGTGGGATGGATTCTCGCAAGAAATGGTGTATTGAGTGACCTTTATCCTATAAAAGTCTAGAGGTGGTCTAGAAAAATCTAACTGCCTGTAATAACTCCAGGCTGCTAAAACTTAGTTTGACTACTGCACAAGAAAAGTGTCTTCCTTAAAAACAAAGTGGAGTTCTTCATTCCCCACCAGCTGGAGATGTTGACTGCTTCTGATCTGTAGCCACATACCAGGGCTTTTCCCTCTTTCCCCTCTCCATCCCCTCACTTTTCTTTTACCATGCTCCTCATCTTCCAAGTACTTCCTAACTTAGCGATGCTCTGCCAGTCAGCTGCTACTCCCTGTTGATTACTTGCTTTGACCAGGACTCCTTCAGATTATTTTTTACTAGAAAATTTCCTCTATTTCTGGGTCATACTATCTGCAAGAGCAGAACCTGAAGATGAACTCAATCTTTCTATCTTCCAGAACTTTAATTTAAGGTAGACATCCCTCTGGTTTGAGCTCAACTGTTAGTCTCATGAAAAAACCTCTCATATGTAGCTCTGGATGTCCCTAGAACAATTCTTCAGGAATATCCAACCTCAGCATTTCTTTGTGTCCATGTGCTGTAAGAAGAGCAAAAACAGTTTACGCAATCTAGCAAGAAAAACATCTCCAGAAGGTGGTCTTCCAATGACAGTTCTCAAAAAATTAGCTGCACTTGTCTATCTGAAAATATGCTTATTTTCCTAGTTTACTCTTTCCTCTCTCTGGCCTCTTGTTTCCCCCATCTGTTGCATGTTTTCATAAATATAAGGACAAAATTATTCTATTTCCTGAATGCTTCGGTAACACCTAGCACCATAAAGTCCTAACTTTACAGAGAGCCCTCGGATATCACCAAGATTTTTGCAGCAAATTTAAACCCCTTAAGTTAGGGTCAAAGGATATGTTTTGAGGATTTGTTCCAGCAGGAAAAAATAAAAGGTATGGCATTTTATATGTACAATGATCATTGCAAAATTATACTGGTTTTTATCCTAAATGAGCCCACCCCACAGAAAGAAATATCTGGGAGACTTTTCTGCCTATCCTTGCATGCTAAAGCAACAGAAAATTTGTGCTGTCAGACAAATGGCATGCTAAACTCACAAGCTGCATACTTGTTGGTGTGGAGTGTCATATGTGAGATTCAGTCTCACTCTGTTGCTAAGCTCTTTAAAATGCTTTCGAACAAATAGACGGTTACTCCTCCAAGGACTCTGATTCAATTATAAAACTGTCTTTTGGATCAGCAAAGGTATGAATGAGTCAAGATATTTTCTGATGCTCTCCGGATTCCACAACTTTAAATAATCTTGCTGGAGAAATCGAAGTCTGAACTTTGGGGAGCAATTACCATGATTTTGGAAAGCTACAGGATAGATTTGCATTTCCTGGACATTTCTCACCCCCCACCGCCCACCCCCACCCCCGCTCACTTTTTCACAGTACTTTGTTCTCTTTTTTGTATGTATTAGAATTTCTCCCTTTTGTATTGCATAAGCATTCCTCTTCTGTAGCTGTATGCTATTAACAAACATGCTGCAGCAAGAATAAAAATAGATGCATAAATGGTAATATAAATATCTTCTCATTTATTAGAGCCATTGATCTGTGACCACCAATTCTATTGATTTCAGTGGGACTGAATGGACAGTTAGCTGTGACCTGGGCAAGGAGTCCCAGCTTGTCCCTGTTGCCAGAGTATGGGGTCACTCCTGTAGTTGCAGGCATGAGTGCCTGCGTGCAAACAGAGACTGTTTGAATCATAGGGAAAGTCTGAGGATTACTTCATACAACTCATTCAAGACTATTCTCAGCCTGTTCCTATCAGCAGTCTGTTTAATGAATCAAAATTCTTTGAGCTGGCAACTTTTTCCATGAAACTGTCCTGGGATGAATTTTTGGCTAGTCACAGAGGCCTGTTAGTAAGAAATAAATTTTCTGAGCAAAGAACTGGCATGGGAATTTTATCACGTTGCAGAGGTACAGCCATACGCAAAGATGAAAAATTATTCCCAAAGTGACTCTAAAGAAGGGAAAAAATAAAATTACCTCATACCAAATCTCTCCTTGCAGTCACATGCCTTGAAATTAAAACTATAGGAAATCATTAGCAGGTTTGGTAATAATTCCCATTACTTTTAATGAAAAACTGCTCCAGAGCTACGACCACATTTCCTATTAATCAGCACAGCCCCATCAAAGTCACTCATCAGTTTTTGAAACCTAAAGTTTTATCCTGCAGAAGAATACAGGAAAGGCAAGTCATCCTAGTAGCACAGATCTATTCTACAGGACTTTAAATATCCACCCACCAGACAGGAAGGGCATCACGCACTGCAGAGAAACTTCAGTTATAATTCAGATGGAAATTATGTTGGAAAAGATTTATAATAGGTTAATGCAAGATTTCAAATGTTTCATGTTCAATGTGTGTCATGAAGGATTTCAAGTAACTCTGAAATATGTAAAGGCTAAAGGTAACTAAAGCCCTTTAGACTCCTAAAAAATTGATTACCAGTCATTAAAGCAATTTATTAAGCACCTATTAATAAACTTTTTAAGCCATTTTTATAAATGCCTCCATGAAAACTATTATCTATGTTTAATTTCAAATTCTACTTCATGTACAAAAGTCCCTGTTTTGCAAGTAATTGCTGCTTCCATTGGAGCTCATGGCATTGTTGCAGTCAGCGACTTCAGGATCTCATCCAGAGAAGTCACAGGGTTCTGGGGACCAGCATGGAACACCAACGAGACAGCCTCCCAGTTCATGAAACCATTTATTCAGCATGGGAACAAACTCAGGTCCAGAACAGAGAGCCCCAAACAGAGGCCAAGCAGGGGTTTTTGAGAGACAGAACTCTTGAGGGTCTCCACCCTTGAGGGTGGAGTTCAGGGTCAGGGACCACTAGAAACACAGCAAGAGAGAAACCCCCCAGGGACTCAAACTCAATCGGAACTCCTGGGCCGCCCTTCACAAGGGGTTTGGGGTGGGACAATGTAACTCTTTGTCTCCCCTGAGGCATGTGACGTGATTCGCTGATTTCAAAGGAGATGTTCTGCAAGTGGAGTACATCTCACATTGATCAAAGGCAGAATTGATCTCATACTCCCTGTTGTTCTAAAAGTAAAATATTTTTCCATTAAGAAGAAAAATGGCTGCAGATTCATGGAGAGATAGCAAGTGTGAGATGTTTTTAAACAGTTGCAATGCAGAAGTGAGGGCCAGGATGGGTGAGGCCCTGTGTCTGCCATGCACACAGGAGCAGCAGATAATACACTCCTCCACATGACAAAACCACCTGTCCTGGCCCTGGAAAATGCATCTGTACTCTGACTAACTTTGAACTTACCCTGCCTTTTCCTAGCTGTTCTGCAGTAAAGTAAAAACCGCCTGTTTGCTTTCACAGAAGGAAAGAGCATAAAAGAAGGCAAAAAGGTGGTTTTAATAGCTTGGCTCACAAAGCTAGGAAAAACCCCATCACACAATTAGAAAGTCACATTTTCTGCAAGCCAGTTCAGATTATTAGAAAACATTCTGTGGAAACCTCATGAAGAGGTGTTTGGGGATAAACGAGTTTCCATTTTTTTCTCTGTACAGCTGGGCAGAGTTTTTAAGGCCTAATCATCTAGAATTAACACAGCAGAGTACTGAGGACACAGCTGGCAAGGGAGGATCTTCAGAGATCACTTTGGACAGGGAGAGGTTAATAGCAAAGGTTGGCACAAGGGCTGAAACTTGGAAGGTGTGTGCTTGGTGCTCTTAAAGGAGCACGAAAGGGAAGGTTTTTTCCTCCAACTTGCCTTGTGTTCAGCTGTAGAGTAAAGAGAGGAGTGCCTGTTTTACTATATTGTTTTTCCTCAGCTAAAATTTCCCTTGAGAAAGGTGTTGGGTTTTCTTCCCTTTCTGTTTCCTTCTCCTTTATTTACAGTCCCCTTATGAAAGCCCAGGAGCACTATGTGGGTGCATTGCTGAGGAGAGGTCCTGCTCAGCATGGTTTTTCTCTGCTTTTGCATGCTTTTCTGATTTTATTCAGCTGCATCCCCTCTCTGCTCAGAGACCCCTCCACTGTGTGTCACTCATGATCCATAGCTGGGCCATCTCTACCTAAGGACCTCAAAAAACGAGTCTCTGACCTGTTGGCTTCGCGTTGTCCCTGCCACTTCCCACAGCCCCACCTGGTCACATATCACCCTATAGTCTTCATAGGCTTTTTAATGGATCAGCATCTGGAAATCATGGAGATACATGTTGATCCATAGAAATTCACGTTGGATTTTGATGTTTTGGTTACCTTTGGGTTTATTTTTTGTTGGTTTTTTTTTTTTTTTTGTCAGTTAAATTTTTCTTAGTATAGTATTTCAAGGCTTGGAGAACTCAGAAATAGTAGTGCCTTCTCCCTTTTCTTCTTTCCCCATAGATGCTGCTCCATCCATATCAGCAGGAAAAGTATGTAGATTGGTGTGACTTATGTCTTGAGAAAGCTGGTATTTTGCCAAAAAGCCACTTTCTAAATCTTTTGGGTGGAGATCTAGCTTCCACTATGGTTAAATGCCATGTACTAGCATGTTTCCTGTTGCTTTCTGAAACTGAACTACACCAGCAAAAGCAAAAGCAAAAGGAGGAGCCCTAAAGAGGAAAAAAAAAAACTTTTTACCAAAAAAAAGGCCAAAAAAGCATGAAGCATCAGGTTGCCCAGGATAGATGATCCAGCCCCTGCATGTGGTCTGCTTGTAATAAACTAATAGAAATCCTGAGCCATTTGCCATGTTACAGTGCCCAGTGGAACAGGACAGCCCTGCTATTTGCCCTTTCAGACTGTTTTTGTTCCATGTATTTTATATATGTTGCCTCTCCTTGCTTTTATCTCTGAATTTCACTTTTCTTGTTTAATTTTTGTGTTGAGCAGGAGAAACACAGTGCAAAGCAAAGGGAGTAGAAGAGTGGCTGTGACTCATTCTCATGCAGACTTGGTGCAATGCAGACAGGTGGCAATAAAGCTGCTGGCTTTCATGAAGGAAGATATGTGCACTTTTTTTTTTTTTTTTGCCTTTGAAAACATATGGTGAGTGCCTGTGTGAAGTTTGACAGTTCTGAATTTTCTCAAGGTGTTTAATACATTAATTTGATTATTTTGCAACACAGTCTTCAAAAACTGTCCCTGACTGGCTTATCTTTTTTTTAAGTCAGACCATCTGGACAAAGATGTCTGTGTTTTTTGTCACTGTAAGACAGCAGGGATCCACTTGTTAGTTGGATCATTGAAATATTTTTGTCCTTAGGCAAGAAGCAGAGAAGAGAAAAAATAAGATACTCATTTGATATGTGCACACAGGGTTCAGCCATTTTCCTTTTCACCAGGAACTTGCCCTGTTATTTTTCACCTCTCTTCACACTCTTGCCATGAAATTACCTGTTTGCTCTTAACAAATATTAGACACTTTCTTTCTAATTAGCAACAGGTTTAGGCCCCAAGACCTTACAGTCAGGTCTTGACCAGTCCCTTTTGCTGAAATAAGAACCCTTCTGGCACTGCACCAACATTTTCAGCATCTTCAGATCTTCATTAAAATCAGGATTAAAAATAGTCAGTTTACCTTTTATTATTATCTTTTTATTCATGGAATTAAATAAACTGAAATAGTAGGTCTCTACGATATTCCTAGTTTTTGTGAAGCCAACAATGACACACAGAGATCAAGCACACTCATTTCTGTACCTTTCTGGAAAGAACAAAATTTCAGCCCTTCAGGATTTTCTGCAGCAGCTCTAAGGACTTCTTTCATACTTTTTGCTTTTTACTTTTGTTTCATTTTAATACAATCATGCTATGTAAATCCAGCAATTCAGGTTGCCTTTGAGCATGTGACCTTGTTACATCTTTTTAAATAATATATAATATTAAATGTTGACATTAACTTAATATCATTTCTGATTCACTTAATCATCTGATAAGAAAATAAATGCATACATAAGTGTTTTTTCTGTTCTGTCACAAAGTAGTTATGTCACCTCTTTTTTTTGGATCTTTGGCAGCCTCTTTCTTCAGCATTTTGTAATTTCATATGGATGGCTGTTTTGACATAATTCTTCGTGTGTAATGAATTATTGTGTAACAGTATACTCAAACCGTGAGATCAACCAACTATATGGAGACATTAAAAATCTGTGGTGTGAAACTCTGCATTGAAACCATATGGTGTACAGCTATGTCTCTGGTTATGTCAGAGGTTTGATGGGGAGCACAACCTCTGAGCAACAAAGCCCATGCTTGTTACATATTGTTTGAAGACGCATGAATGTGTGCATTGCTTTGGTACCAAAGCTTAGCAATAACTCTAGACTCAAGCATCCAAAAGTTGTGGCATTGCATTAGGAGCTATTTATAGTTTAAAACAATGCCTTTAGGGCAGTTTTGCTTGTCCCGCCTCTAGAGTTTTTCCAGTATATTCCTATCAGCTACAGAAAAGTTCAGAGCATATGTCTAGACTCAGACTTGAAACCATCATTTGCAGAATTTGTAATCTGCAATTGAATAAACTGGGATGCTTGTGTTTGAAACTAGATGGGGAGGTTACTTTGTGTTACTCTTTCACCTGCTTTTTGTCCTACACCAATTAATCCCTGACCACTCAGGTCCCCCATAGCCTACAGAGAACTGAACGGCCAGGTTTTGCAAGCTGCCTTAAAAGGCCCAATCTGTGGTTTTAAACTGACTTCTTTTCACTACCCTGCATCAATGGCACCTCTGGGATAGTCTGCAGTGACAGACAGAAATTTCCCTGACACCAAAAGTCATCATTTTGCAGATTTGTTTGTGGACAGACTATCTATGCCCTCATATTGAGGGGATTTGCAATGGGGTTGCAGACAGTCTTCCAAAAGTACTGGCTTGGGGCAGTCTGTACAGCTTGCAGAGGGGGCATTTACTACTTATTTTCTTAAGGTAATAGCAGCAAAGTTTTGAATGGTATAGTCAGCGTTGCCAAAGTTTCCTCTCCTCTCTTTGGAGGCATGCCCATAACTTGTAGTAGTGTGTGGTCCAGAACACTGTGAGAGGTGAAGAGGTGTCTGCTACTTTTGTAGAATCTTTTCTGACCTCTGGCCTCAGAGAATGTTTTCTTCAGGACCTTGACACTAAAGCACTGACAAAACAGGAGTGGATAATCTTAAGGAAACTCTTTTTTGGAATGGAGGTTGCTGACTTATTGTTTCCCCTTGGGATTTATTTTGGCTCAGCTCAAGTTCAATCCTCCAAAGTCCTGAACATCTCCTGCCAGGGATTAGGACTTGTTTTGTTTTCAACTGCCCACACTGTTTTATGGAACTCCTGGAAAATTCGTCCCAACAATATTGTTTAATTGTTTATTCGTAAGTCTCCCTTGGCTAGGGAGCTGAGGAACAGAGAACATCCAGAGCTGCAAACACGAGCACCTCTACAGCCAAGGCTCTGTAAGAAGCTCCCATCTTCTATGGCATGAAACACGTTCCCCTCTGGGAGATGCACTTCTCTGCTCAAAAGACATTGCCCCATTGTTTGAGGCATGTAATGTCGCAAAGGCTGCAACCCTTCTCTTGCATGACAGCCACCACCTGACCACAGACAGGACCTGGTGAACAAGGACTGCAAGACCTTTGTTCTTCTCACAGTGCTGACTGCAGGAGTTTCAGTGCTTTATGCACTGGACAGAGAAAGGCACTTTTTTTTGCACTGAGTAATGCAGAAAGATCATGTCTTTAGGGGAGAGTTTCTCTCACACCTGTAGCAGGACCTCAGCCAGAAATTAATGTGGCATCTTCACTGGAAAAAAGGCGAATTGGAAAGAACTTGACCAGATGCATGTGAATGAAAGGGTAGGCAGGGTGCATGTACCTTCCTGAGTTTTTGCCAACTGACAAAGTAGAAGACTTTATAAATTACATACACACAGATGATGACCTGTAATGAAAACATTTCAGAAACCCAGCACAGGCCTTTGGAGATTCTATTTCTGAAAAAAATCCTACAATGCCTCTACACTCTGTAGATTTAATTAGGAGGATTTAATTAGGAGAAAAACACTGGCTGAAGACCAGTTTATTTTGTTTTGGAAGTCAGTGCACATTACTGATGCAGAATGAAGACATAAGGCTTGAGTGACACCAAGTTGTCCTCTAAGGACCCTTGCCTCTACCCATTCTTTCTTAAGTTCTTTAATTAAAAGTAACCTGTTACCAATACAGTCTTAAATAGAATATATATTGCAACACCTGACCCTTTATCTTTCCTACAAAAATTTTACATACCTCCTAGAGTATACATTCCTCCTCCTGACAATTGGGCAAGGAAAAAGAAAAAAAGAAAAAAAGAAAAAATAATAAAAGAAAAAAAAAATTAAAAAAAAGCATTTGCAAAGTTCAGGGATGTAATATCACCAAGAGGTTCATGGACCTACAGCTTTGCTGAGAGAAAAGAAGAAGATCTGGCAAAGGACACACAACAAGGATGCACAAAAGCTTCCCTCGGGAACCAAATGGGCAGAGAGCCACATTTCATCTCCCATTTTCTATTAAAGAGATGAGCTTGACCCCTCACATACAGAGAGATTCCCATGGGGTAATTGAGCAAACTCCCAGCCCTGCAAAAGCCTGTGGGATAAGACTTGCCAGCTCTCTAAGTACTGGGGTGTCACAGCAGCTCCTGCAAAGGTCAGCTTCTCTCTTCATATCTTCTTCATATCTTGAGATAACAGTCTGTACTTCTCCAGCAAAGCATCTGAGCACATGGTTGAAATTAAACATGCATTTATTTGTTTTGCTGAGTAAGGGAAAGTAGAATTGAGGCCAGTGATTAGGAAAATGTGATATTTTGAAGTAAAATATAAAGGCAGAGTTAAGTCATTGAGTTATATACCTTTTGCAGCCTGTCAAAAAAGCATTTGAAGAAATTATTTTCCATGTCTTGAAGAAAGTGCATATCTTGCTTACAGATACTTCTTATTTTTGCAAAGTATCTGTTGCATTCACTGTGGCTTTTCCTCAGACATCTAGTTTTATCCTTCACATATATGGTTTTATATTTCTCTGCCACTGCAAGAATTCTGCAAATGAAGTACACCCTGGATAGAGACCTGATGTCTATCCAGAAAAAAATCCTACAATGCCTCTTATTTCAGAAGACTGGGTCCCACTAAAGCTGGTGGTATTTTTTTCTTCTGTTCCTCAGCAAAGAAGGAGTAGCACTCTAGTGAGTCCTTTCATACTGTGGCACTGATTTTTGCAAAACATTTCAGGGTTTTTTTATCATAACCATTTTCCATTATTTGTCCCACTTTTAAATTATCTCCAAAATATTTTCTCAAATTTGTGGTCTCAGTCTCCCACCATTTGTATTATACAGGATAAGGCAAATCAAGAGCTGGGGAAAGAGCATGCTGGAGTCTGCTTCATTATTCAGCATCTTCATGGAACCTCCTGGCCACACATAGAACATTCATGAGAAGTCTCTGTAATCTACTGCGAGATCAAGTATGCAGAGTGTGCACACAGCTTTGAAACCAAAGGCTTCAGTGGAGATGCCAGAGACTGTCATGCTCTCAGGACTCACAACCAAGCTGGAGGGTTTGGTACCATGGGAGATCGGGAACTGCATGCCATTGCTTCAGCTGTGTTATGTTCACCGCTGCAGCATGTGGTAGGCTAACAGGGCTGCCAGTGCCATGCTTTTTGAGAGTAGTCTCAGGGGTAGACAGCATGGGCAGCATCAGGTACATTATTGTCATCTTTGGCAAAAATCTGGATTTTGTATTGGCTGCCTCCAATCCTGATGCATGAAAGGCTCTGGAAACACCTGGCCTGTCTCTCATGTTATCTGATCTCACTGGACATCAGAGTGTCTCATGCGGTCACTGGTGAAACCAATGTGCATGTCATTCTCTCATAAGAGGTTGGAGATGGGAAGTGTAGTGAGGTCCTAAAAATTCCCCAGAGTGGATGCAGCAGGAAAAATTAAACAGAACTCACGACTTTCATCTTCTACTACTGGAATGGTCTTTTGTTCCCAGTACACCTTAAAAGGCCTCCAACAGCTTGAATGTCTACACCTTCAAGAGCCACAGAAAAGTCTAAAAAATTGCCTTTGTTTCCCGCCTTTTCATGTATCCATGAAGATAGTTGAGAGCCAAACCAATCAGCAAAAAAACGAGTGTAATTTCAGAATCTTTTGACACAGATGTGCAGAAGTACTGATCAAAAAACCCCTTGAACATGAGCCATGGTTCAAGATACATAATTACTTTACTGAGTGGATAAAATAAGCGGAGAGGCTGCTCCTGTTCCCAGACTTCACTGGGGTCACAGATGCATGAAGCTGAGTGCTGGAATAACACAAAAGAAGAGGCAGACTCTCTCCAAAAACTTGCCTTTAAGACCTAATCCCAAAGTTAAATCATATGTTGATAGAGCTTTTATCCTATTTCCAGCAGGATGGGTTTAATTTTTTGCAGTAGCCAAGAGGAGGCATAGATAGAACCTGGAGATTATTCTATACCACCTCATGTCATTCCCAGGCAGGAGGATTTGGGGGTCTGTTCCCAGGAGAAAGGGTCCCTACCAGGTTGGCATGGTTTGGTGCGGGGAGCAGTCAGGTATTGTTGAGATGTTGCCCTGTGAATCCTTTGCCTCTTTCTTGCACCCTCTGTCATTAGTAGTGTTGCCATTGCTATTCATTTTCCCATCTCATTGCTGCTTCCAGTAAATTGCTCTTATCCCAACCTGTGACCTTTACCTTTTGTGCCTCCAGTTCTCAATCTCAGCCAGCTGTAGAGGGAGAGAGAAGGGAGGGAGAGCAAGCAAGCAGTTCATGGATTGGAGAGTCTCAGTGAGAGTGTTAACTGGCAAATACCACTGCTGATGCATGAGCCTTCTGTGCTCCAGGGGTAAACTCGGAGCATTGCCCCAGAATATGCCAGTTAGAACAGGACCTAAACCAATGTCACATACTGGGACAAAAGGAAGAAGCAGAAGAGAAGGAAGAAGCAGAAGAGAAATAACTAGAAATGGAGCAACAAACTTAAGCTCTGTGCTTCAGGCTTTCGGAAGTTCCAAGTTTAGTTCAATCTCTGTTGCTGAGCTTGCTGCAGGCCAGTCTAGCTCATACTCCCAGACCATTTGGATTCTGTTTGTGTCTCATGTAATTTGAAAGAGGGAAAAAATTGTCATCCATACCAACCCGCTCATTTCCTCATTTGCTACAGTCTCACACCTATCCTCTGTGGTTCATATTTTCCTTTCTATCCCCTAATGGTGTACTGTTGTTCAAAACATGATGCTAAGCCTTCATATCTTTTACCAGAGTCAGTTCAAAAAAAGAAAAAAACTAACCAAAAAAACACTCAAACACCAACAACTTCCTATTTATTGACTTTATACTACTACTAAAAAAATCCTTGATCACTTAAAAAGTCTATTTAAATTTTTAGGAAGACATTACATTTCCCAAGGGCCTCTCTTCCAAGAGTGCCAACTTGTTCCTTCAGACAAGGATGTCTCCAAATTTGCAAAAGTGAGTTTCTGTTTTGGCAAGTGCCAGCATAACCTTCAGAGGTTTGATTTAGTGCCTGCAGATGTGATCTGGCTGCAGGAGCTCCAGGGGAGATTACAACCTAGCCCTTATCCACAGGCAGAGGCACCTTGCTGGTATGTCCCTGGCCCTGGCTACTGAGTGAAGGGAGCAGCATGTATCCCCACAGGAGACCCTAGACATGGCTGTGTATTCTCATTAGGAAGCAACTCAGTGAGTCAGGACACTGGGGTGACATTCAGCTCTCTCCTGTTGGCACTGGCCTGAGTGGGGCCAGGACCGTGTGAACTGGGACTCTGAGTCATGATCAAGTTGATGTATTCAGGCCTGGTTTCCAACATGTGAGATTATAAGGAGAAGTTATTTAGTCTCTCTAAAAAAATATATATATATATACTTACTTATGGATTAAAAAATACAGCCTGGTCGTGTCTTGAACAGTACTGGATTTTGCAGCCATCCTGCAATGTATGCTCTTTGTTTGTGAGGCAGGGGGAGGAAAACTGCTTGTGCTCAAAAATTATTTTGATAAGCAACTACCAGACTAGATTAGTCAGGCATGCTGAAGCCCCATCTCCCCTATTCTGATCAGAGCTGTCTTGTTCTGTCCCTGTAACTGACAGCATTGTAAATATTTATGAGCTAATTCCCTTCCCTGAAATGCAATGGCTGTTGTTTCTAAGAGTCCATAGATGTTGTGTGTGGCCTGAGGTTGCTTGAGTTAGTTGGCAGACATTGCTACAAGTTTGCGAGCACACACAAAGATACTTGAAATTTGCTGGCAAAGAGAACTGTGCTCCAGAAACAAAGTATGAAACAAAAGCTGTAAACCTTTTCTGTTCCCCTGCTGGAAGCAATATCAGCTAGCCAAGAGTCAGTTTTATCTCCCTCACAGGGCATCCAAGGAGAACTGAACTGAAGGAGCTATTAAATGACTTTCAGCCAGTTCTTCCTCATGACTTTTGCTTTTCACAGAATGCTGATTTGGGAGGGACTCACAAGGACCATCAGGTCCAACTCCTGGCCCTGCATAGCACCAGCCCCAAGAGTCACACAATGTGCCCAAGTGCATTGTCCAAATGCCACTGTGACCAATTCCCTGGGAGCCTGTTCCACTGCCCAACCACCCTCTTGGGAAAGAATTTTTTTCTAATATCCATTCTAAACCTTCCCTGACAGGCCACTCCCTCAGGTCCTGTCACTGGTTCCCAGAGAAGAGATCAGTGACTGCCCCTTCCCCTCATGAGGAAGTTGGGACTGCAATCTCTCCTCAGTCTCCTCTTCTCCAGGCTGAACAGAGGAGCCACTCCTCACATGGCTTCATCTCCAGACCCTTCACCATTTTTGTTGCCCTCCTCTGAACACTTTCTAATTCAGTAATGTCTTTTTTCTACTGTGGCACCCAGACCCCCCCCCAGCACTCGAGGTGAGGCTGCCCCAGCTCAGAGCAGAGCAGGACAATCCCCTCCCTTGCCCGGCTGTGATGCTGGGCCTGATGCACCCCTGGACACCAGGGCCCTCCTGCCTGCCAGGGCACTGCTGGCTCAGGGTCAACTTGTCATTGACCAGGAAACCCAGGTCCCTTTCTGGAACACTGCTCTCCAGCCTCTCTTTCCCTGTTCTGTCTGAACATCCAGCCCCATCCCAGGTACAGAATGCAGCACTGTCCCTTGTTGAACTTCATACGCAGCCCTCTAATTTCTCAAGATCTCTCTGTAAAGCCTCTCTACCTTCAAGAGAGTCAACAGATTTTCTGATTTCATTCTCCTCCCCCAAAAAATATTCTGTGCTGTTTCTCTGTTGTGGCAGCATATTCTGTGGCTGTGATTTCATATTTTGGCAGCATACCCTAAAAGATAGACACATACCTCCTACAAAGCATCTGAACTCCACAAACCTGTTGTCACTTTCCCAGCCTTACACTTGTATAGCTTGCTCTTGTGTGACACCTCCTCACACTGCTGCACAAGCCGTGGAACACAGCACTTAAAGCTTGTCTTGGGTTTTTTCTGGAGGGAAAAATTACTTCTTCCTGAAATTTCTTAATTCTGTTTAGAGAGAAGACCACAGGAGCTTTGTATTTGGACTTTTTTTTTTTCCATCCATGAGTTTCTAATTTTCTGATTCCATTTCATGAAGATGCAACCTGTAGCTTTTTAGGCAGCCAAGAACAACTCACTACTCGTGTCTCAGCCTCCACAAACTTTAGCACTGCTGAGTGCAACACTTAGCCTTATCTTGTCCTCAATTTGCTGTTTCATTGAGAGGGAGGAGAGTAAAGCAGTCTGACTTGAAGAGTCATATCAGTTACTGACTTGTTTTCTCAGGATTAGAAGGGAGGACAGGGGAGAAGGTATCCATTAGTCAGTACTGTGAGTATTTTGGGCAATCACTGTGAGAGTTGATTCCTCCAGCTCTTCTCTTTTCATTGCACAACTAACACTGAAACAGAGACAGCACAAAGGTACCCAGCCAGGACCACTGTTAGTGATGATGAAACCTGTGTGATCCAAACCATTTCCAACTCTATGGCAGTATTAACAATTTCAACTAAGACTTTGTGCCCCAGAATAACTGCAGAAATTTGTCACTACTTTGGCAAAGAAAATCAGGGAGCAGCCATTAAAGTGATATATAAAGTTAGAGTGAAAGACAGGAATGGATATCTTCACCCTCTGCCTCTGTTTCTCAAATACTGTTTTAGCACAGCTCCAGTTTAACTGATTTATAAAGTACCTCTCTGGAATATGTTTGTTTGTTGCTGGAAAAAGGAGCCCATGCAAGAGCTTTCTAAGGATTCTAAGGTTCAGGTACATCTATCATCTTAAACCCCAGGCATGTCAATGCAAGGGAAAAGCAGCCATTGCAGCACTTCTTATTGCTTTCAGAATACTCAGATTTGTGTTTAACTTAACTACAGTTGGCTGTGAAGTGTAGCCATCTCCTAAGTGAGGTCAATGGGAATTGTTCAACTGTCTCGAATGAAAGCTGGATCAGACCCTATTATGCCAAATGTAACAGTTTTAATGATACATAACATATTTTTGTCTGTATTTTACCCAAAGTAGGGTGAAGAACATGGCTGAGCCTGTTTCAGAGACCTATCCTGTTAGGCAATAAGTGTTTGGTTCCTAGTCAAATGTTTATTGGCAAGTCTCTGTCAAATACTGAACTTTTGTGATCAGAAAGGGCCAAACTGCACACACCCTTAGGGCAAGCTTGCTTAAGTATTCTCACCTATTGACTTTATGGCAGCTCTCAGAAGCTCATATAAAATGCACAATAGGGATTAATTACTATCTTGATCTTAATCCATTCATAATAGGAGGAGAGAGTCCCTCCTTGCTCATCAACAGGGAGACCATCTCATTCTGTATGTGCCTCAAATAACAAATTGTATGTGGTGGGTCTCACAAGATTCCCATTATGCTACTATTGCTGTACATTTGATGCTTTTGTTTGGACAGGCTTAGTAAAATGATTTCTAGGCAAAAGCATGCTTCACTGAACATTGCTGAGCAACTCACCATGGCTGTAAGACCACCCATTTGCTTGCTCAGGAATGTAGGTAAAACTAAGGGTAAAGTAAGTGGGACTCAATGGTATTAGAGGTCTTTTCCAATCCTTAAAATTCTATGATCTCAATGGCTCCAGCACCTATTATCTGCTGGGTCTCCCATGGGTCTGGCATTATACCTCTGGCTACTCTCAGACTGGTCTTCGATTAATTCCTGGGGCTGATGGTTCACCTGACTGGAGCCACAAGTTACAGTATTCCCTTACCCACCACTGCAGGTTGAGGTGACCGCTATGGAACCTAGCAAGGTGTTTTAAGCCTCCCTGGTTTTGCCCCTCGCTCTCCCTCAGCTGCGTTGATCAACACTGTGTTGCAAGTGTTAGGAGGCAGGGGACTTCCAATTTGACTTAGGAGACTCACAGCATGGATTTGTACTGCTGTTGATGGCAAATTACCACATTTTGGCCTTATTGAAACATGCATTTAATTTTAAAAAAGACAAACCTCATTGTAAGGGCAGGAAGGGCACTTCCCCAGAGTTTGCTGTAACCTATTAATTCAGCCAGCCAGGGGCTACTAGAAAGCTATTCTTTATGGAAGTACCTCTAAAGAAAGAGGAAAGAGGAAGAGAGGAAATTTTCCTTGTATGTCTGCCACCAAAATTGTACATCTGGAAGATGTGCCCGGGGCAGCATCAGGCTATTTGGAGTCTCAGCTTATCAGAAATTTCTGTATCTGGAATTTGCCAAACTGTTTGGATCCAATCATAAATTTGTCATCAGAAAATCTCTAATTGCATGTGGGAAACTGTCAGGGGAGGTCAAGTACAGGTCATTCTTATATAACTCCAGCATGAACTTGCAGCAACTCAAAAAACTGTGTTATGTGATCAAAACTGTCCATATTTACAGCAACATAGGTGTTGTAAATCTTCGCCTTGCACAGCTCTTGATATTACAAAAACTTTGTTGTCAACAGTGAGGCTGGCATTTTCAAGCATGCTCTGAGCAAGCCAATTTCTTCTGATAGTGTCAAAATCATGGGAAGTTCACAGGCCAGCAAGCAGCACTAACAATGCAGGGGAGGGTGAAGGATGAGTCTCATACTTCTTCCCCATTTTTCCTTCCCTGGGAAATGGAGCAGATCAGGAAATGATCCCTGATGTACCCCACCATGTCTGTCACTTGGTAACAGCATCAACATGCTTGCTGCTGCTTGGCCAGGACAAATTGTGTTCCTCAGAAGGACAGAAAAGCCATCCCAAATGTAGTCACACCCATCCTGGGGTGCCTTGTGGAGGTTGTCCTGCAGTATCACAGTGTCTCTGCCACACAAATTCCCACCATGGTGAACAGCATGTCGCACAAGCCTTTCTCCTTCCTACCACCGAGCCGAGCACTGAGCCTCAAACAAACAGCAAGAAGTTCCTAAAAATGCAGAGGGGTCCATGCCAGCCCTGGGTTCACATCTATGCTGGGGCAGCAAGGACTGGGATTGTCAGTTTTCTTGCCTGTGGGTGGAGCTGCCTCCTGATTCAGGGAGCCATCTGTGGATGAATCACTGGTTTCTTTGGAAAAAGACTTCCCCAGGAGATACAAGGCAGCCAGCTGCTTAGGTCAATGGTTTCAGGGTTTGGAACTGAAAGAACTGTGTTTGGCTGCAATCGTTTAAAGCTGGGGACTGAGGACTGCCAGTGACTAGATGGAAACAGCACTTGCTGAAAAGTACTGCTGCTAATACTGTGCTGGTGTATTACAAACTATGGCATTGCCAAATCTGCAGGAAGACTATTACATGATCCTGTGATGTGTGTGACCAAATCAGTTCAGTGCAGGGGTTGCCTTAGGGACACAGATGGACTTCAGAATCCAGTGGAGTGTGCATTCACCTGTCAGCACACATTTCCCTATGGCTTGCTCAGAGACAAGACCTCCAAATGTAGGTGTTTGTGATTTTAACTTGGAAAATGTCTGTGTGCAATCCCAGCTGCCACAGCGGGATCACAGTGTTAGAGTTCCTAACTGAACTGTAGGTACCGTGCGCAGCTGTAGAGGCTTTAGTCTCTAGAACCTTCCTCTGCAGATGGCCTTGGCTTCTTACTCTGCATCATCTGTTCTATTTTTCCTTATGCCTTTAAGTTATTTCCTTAAAATGTTTAATACTGTTGCATCTCTGTCAGCTGGAAACATGGTCAAAAGTCATTGACACAGTCAGTGGGTAGCAGTACTTTGAGTTGCACCAGGAGTTTGTTCTGATTCTTTCAGCCCTGCATGTGCACACAGGTCAATTGCCCATTGAAGGATGCTCAGGTGTTGGTTGAGAAGGTGCTAAAAGAATTATCCAAAAGAAACTAAAACACAGTAAAAGAAAACCAGGAAGTTAGCATGGTTTTTTTCATCCATTTACATGCCAATGCCAAGCCCAGACCAATCAATTATCCTTCAGGTAAGAGACACCTGTAATCTGAGCCCAGATTTTACAACCCAGGCCCTTCTACAATGGAATCTTAGAATAGGAGCAGTAAACCAGGTATCAGAAGGACAAATCTTTGGTATCATGACTCCAACTGTTGCCAGCAGATAGTTTAAGAAAAGCACCAGTTCAGGTCATACCTACATCCATAAAGTAGGAGTTTTGCTCTTTGTTCCTCCAAAATCAGCTTTGTTCCTCTAGAAAACAACATTGTAAAGCATTGAAGCCATCAAATGTAATGCAAATTGACAGGCCTCTCCCATAGGAATTTGTGTAATCTGTTTGTTTTTTTTTCCTTAAATGTGTTCATACTTTGGCATCTGTAGCCTCATGTGTATATAACTGCCCTGAGTATGATTTTTTTTGCATCCTTGTTTTGAAGTTCATTGGAAGCCCCTTCACTTCAGTGTTGGCAGAAGCACTGAATAATTATCAGCCCCACTAATCTCTGAGTAAAGTTAGAATTGCTTTAGTTAGAATTAGTGAAGGCAAAGAGTATCTCAGAGTTCCAAAAGGATGAACTATGCAAATTTTTTATTGTATACAGAGATACTTTTATCTCATGTGTAAGAATTCAATCTAACACTTTATCTCAAGTTATTTTTAACAACTTCTTGCTAACAGATAATCCTTTGTCTGGATTGGCATAAAAGGGCAAATGTGTAGTAGTAGCAGCTACTTGACTGCATGGTAGCTGTCCAAGAAAAATATTTGTGTAAGTCTTGCTGAGTCAGGGTATGTTTCCAAATAGGCAGAGTGTCCCTCTCATCGACAGGATTTATCTCAAGCAAGCTAAATCAAATACTCTTCTGTCTTGTAGACTGGGGCAATAGTGCATATTGTTAGCAAAAGAGACAGCAATCCTGTTCAGCACAGTTTATAAGTATCCTAGTGTTGTGTCTGTATGTGGTGTGGTACACAGTAAAATAGATTAGCCAAAAAAAGTTTATTGTTTTGTCTAGACAGGTGTCACCTGGTGCACAGACAGTCACAGTTTTTCACATCTGAGATTAATGAGAGGCCAGATCATTAAAATGCTTTGCTGTTGACTTGAGGATCTCACATGTAAAACATACCAATACCAAGTCGTCTTGTCCATTCCCCTGTCAGTCCACGGCTGTTGGACTGCAATGTGCTGCTGACACAGAGCTATAAATCAGAGCACTTTCTCTTGAAATGTAGCCGTTCAGCAGCCTAGCGGCATGCAGATCATCCTGGCAAACTTCATCAGGGCCAGTAATGACACCCAAACCTGAGTGGCTTTTCATTGCTGGAAGTTTTGATCTGAACATTTTGTACAGTCCTCTCCAGGAGCTCATTCCAAACAAAATGGAGCCTCCCAGCCCCATAAAGACTTGCACCTGTATTGCAGGTCAGGTGGGGATAGGGATAGTGCTGCTCTGTGCAGGGGCAAAACAGCCACATCTCTTCACCACTGTAAGAGGTGTGGAAACATTCTTGTTTACTGGTGCTGCCCTGTTCCACAAACAGGCTCCTATGTAGACCCTGTGATCAGATGAAAGTGGTACATTGCTGGGAGGAAGGGAAAGGGAGTCGGGCTGTCCTGCCCTTTGCCTTGAGAAGAGCACAAGGTGTGGAGGGTTCAGGGTCTTGGAGTGCAAGCATCAAGAGATCTCATTGTGTTCCAGAACAGAAGAAAAAATAACAAAAGCAAATAAACCTCAGACAAATCTGAGTGAATCTGGCATGGGACTGACAGATATTGAATCCCTCAGGAAAATGGTCTGCTCCTCAGCTGAGGAATGCCTTGCTCCTTACTGCACTTTCCATGCAGCTATCCCACATTATCCCATCTGTTCTCAGCCAGACACGGGAAGTTCCCCATCTTCACAATTACCAAAGCCCCCCTGCTCTTCAGTGTTGCTGCTTTGAAGTTAACACTGCTTTAAATAAGAAGTCAAATTTAGCACAGAATGATCTCAACATCCAGAAGGTGAATAACCCCCATTCATTCATCTGGCACTCCTCATTTCTGCACAGATCCCCTCTTCCATTAAGTTTTTTGTTTACATAAAAGTTAGCTAGCCTATATAAACTCCCAAAGTGTAACATCTCTTATATAAGAGCCATGGTGGAAGGCAGATAAACATACGAGTGCTTCAACATGTTCACTCATGTCCAGTAGAAATGTATGGTGTGGTTATCTCACAGTCAAAGTAAGCACACTGGCCTATAAATGGCACAAGATTTAAAGCATCCCAGCAGACAGAAGGAAAATATTTCTTCAATAAATATAATAAATTAATTAATTGATTGCTTTTTGGTCCAAATTTACCATAAAACCTTCTGCCTATCAGTTGCTAATGAAACTCTTATTTATTCAATACTAAATTTGTGGGATATTATAAGATGGTGTGTTAGCACATGAATATGTCAGTGGTATAAAGTATGACCTTTGCTAAGGGCTACCACTCCAGCACTGAAGAAAATTGCTAGTTCTGATTTTTAAGGGCAGCTTCAAACTACTCGTACGTTCCCCTTCTTACAGTTACAACTGGCCACGGTGCCACTAAGTACAGACAGAGGCCTCCAGGGAATGCTCTTAGCTATGCACAGCAAGAATGCATAAAAAGGTGAGTTTCTAAAGATTTTTCATTGAATGAGTACATAATTTTTCTCCCAAGGTTGAGAAACTTATAAAACACCTGTGACATTATTATGACAGGCTTTGTGGGCTTGGTGGAATAGTTAAATTGATAGGGTTTTTTTTTCCCCTTTTTTTCCTTCTTGTTAATAATAAAATGATCCTAGTCTGCATTTGAGTATCACTGAAAGCCTCTGAATTCTTTATGGAATAGGAAAAGTTGCTTCATGTTTCTTCAGAGCTCCACATCAGCAGCAGAGGGGCAACAATTCCCACATCACTGCAATGACAGAAATTTAGCAAAGGCCTCTTGGGACCATGCAGCCAAGTAGCTGCTACTACACATCTGAAGATGCAAAGTTTCAGAATGAATGGAAAGGCACAACAAGCAATTTGCATAGAGGGCTGAGTGAAACCTCTTTTGCCCTCCTTGCGAGCTTCCTCATTCTCTTCCCATATGCACATACACAAACACAAGGATATGCATTTACAAAATCACATATAAAAGCCAAGGAAAAGTAAACTATTACATGCTTCTGCTTTTCCCAGTCCCAAGTTACTCTCACTGTTTCATGCAGGATGGCTGAATTACCTAGAATATTCAGGGTGACTCAAGGCACTGGGGACATCCCATTGTGCTGTCTGGTTCAGGTGACCTCAGGGGCTGGAAGGAGGGAAGCCTGGCAGAGATTGTACAGACAGGTTCTGTCACAGAGTCAACTTTTTAGCCTAGAAGAATTTTCCTCTACAAATTCAAAAATCTGTTCATTTTGTGATGGGAAATGCATGCACCAGTCCTTCTTGTGCCTTGAAAAACTTGTGATGTTAACAGTCAAACCTTTAATATGATTCAATCTGATTGAGAGGATGAAAAATTAACTCCTTTCCGAATTCATTAATGACTTTCTCAGCAAGGACAATATTTACAAAGCAACTTTTTTCCTAAGGTTTCTAGCAGGAAGATTTGCAGAAAACACTTTAGATTGTATTGGAGGGGCAGGGAGGGGGAAAGAAGGAAAGAAAGAATGTACTTCCCGGTTTGCCTGACTAATTGTGGTCAGAAAGTTTTGATTCCCCATTTCTGACTGTTAAAGATTTGCAATTAGTTTTGAAATAGTTAAAAAACCCACAGATTTACTGAGTTAATCTTCAAGGATTACTTGCAGAAGAAAGGAGTTATAATCTTTTAGATAAACCCATCAGCATGAAACTGTTCAGCTGTGTTCTACAGACAGCAAACTTGATTCCCTTTTGATTTTATGTCACACTCTAATTCCACACATCTAGGTGTAAGACCAGAATCCAGGCACAAATACCAGCAGACATTGGGATGGAGACAGATGTCATTCCCATCTGTGTGAGGCATCTTACACCTTGGGATAGTGGTCAAGGGACTCCAATCCACACTGCTGTAAAAACATTCTCCTTTCCCTTGTCCAGTCCTTAATGTGATCTCATAATGTAAAATTTCTTAATGTGTTCCTACAGCACCCAATTTAATCCACCAAAACAACATGCCTTTGAGCACACATTAAGTTGACTTATTGCTGCAATTGCCTGCAGTTTAACCACTGTGATATAAAAGCTGTAACAAAGATATTTTAATAAAATTAAATATATTCATTTTCAGAAAAAAAAACACAAAAGCAAAAGCAAATCAAAACCAAAAAAACCAACCAAACAAAAACCAAACCAAAGCAAACCAAAACAAACAAACAAAAAAATGAACAAAAAAAACCCAAACATGCTGGAGAAGGAAGAGAACAAAGAGAACAGAATTAGTATTATAGTATTATCCTTTTCAATGTCTCTTTATTTTATAAAATATTGCACACATGAGTTACACAGGTTGAGATAATGAGAAGTGCACATCTCTGCTAGAGATGTCTTTCAAAGCCATCATTCAGGAAGGTATAAGAAACAATCACAGAATAATAACTAGTATATTCCCTTGGGTAAATGAGACAAGACAGCTACGATTAGCCCACAAAGTGTCTGAGAGGAAGTTCCTCCAAACTAAATTTGATCATGTTGCAAACAGTGTCAAATCAATTATGGAATTTATGCTTATAAAAGTGCATTTTAAATGCAACTGTCAAATGGAGGCACAGGAACATGAGAGGATTTCTGTGCTATTTGGTTGGTCAGATTTCACAATATGTTACCCAGGATAAAGAAGTACACATGCTGCCAGTGCTCAAGGCAGCACACTTGCAAAGGGAACGGATTTATCATGTGTGCTGCAAATCCTCTTCTTGGGGTTTTCATCCAGTGCCCTAGTTGCTGGCTCCCTCTGCTATCAGTGTGAAGGAGAACCAAAGCACCAAAATGTTTATTTTAAATTCATATATTAGAATGGTCCCTGCACAATGGTGACATGTAAATTCATGAAGCATTCTGTATTTTTTGGGCCAGTATGGACAGAACTAAATGTAGAAAAGTGCTCTACCTTGCAGCACACAAATGTTCTAAAATGAACACAAAAATGTTCATTTTTGATTCATCCTCCTCCACATGAATTATAAATCCAAACTAGAGAAGCAAAATATTTTTGCTTCCAAGCAACTTTTTTGAATAACAAACTTTTCTTGCTCTTCTACTCTCTCATAATCCCTTTGTTTACTCCTGTTCAAAATAATTAATGTTACAGGGTAATGGTACAGAAAGTCTAGAAGGATCTGGCATAGCACACTGTATAACATAGAATGAAGACAACAGAATCTTAAACATAAGGAGTAGAAAAAAAATCTGTGAAAGAAGGCATGTCATGAAAGCAGTCAATCTACATCTCCTAGCAAGCTGAAAAACATACAGCAGAAGGAAATGGTAAAATCCAGATGCACACTAAGGCAGCATAAGTCCTGCTACAGTTTAATCCTCAAAGGACAGCACCATTTAGGTGCTAAGCCCTCCTGCTGGATCAGTACGCAGAAGCAATTACCATCTCTGGAGAGCATGTTGCTGAGAGCTTCTCTGAGTGAAATGATCTCTGTTCTCCTGCAAGAAAGGAAGCTTTCCCCCTCCTGACCTGCAGACACTGACTACCTCACACTTCAGTACACGCTTATAATGCAAAGGCTGGAATGCTGAATGAGGAAGACCGAATTTTCCACTGTTACCCTAAGTATGGGGCCACTGAGAGAAGCATTTGGGCTAGGAAAATTAGATGAAAAGGGTTACACTTTCAAGTTTATGGGAGTTCTTCTTTCACAAAGAAAGTGAATGAAAATTCCAAGCATATGGCATTACAGGCAGCTAACAAGAAGAAAACTGTGATTACAGTTTTAAAATCATTTTCCGGGGATAATGGGAGAATGAACAACTGAAGATCCTAGGTCCTAAGTGGGATCCTAGAAGGCAGAAAGGCAGACTGTCCTCCAGACTGAACATGGGTGTGTTTGTTTACATTTTGCACACAGTGCAGGTTTTGCACCTCTTACTGTGCGCTTTGCTTAGCGTAAGAATCATTCCAGCTTCAGAGGAGGTGTGAGGTACCTGGCCCCACACCACCACCCACACACAACTTCTGACCCTGCCCTCTCTATAGAGAGGGTGACACAACGCCTGATGCCTTGAGCAGTGCAAGGATCTTGAATGTGCAGCCTCCCCTACAGAGATGATGCAAGTCCTGGGCTGTGTATTCGGCTCGGGTCGGCACCACTCCCCCATCCCTCCCGGCTTGCCTTCTCACTTCTGCCTCCTCAGAACAAGCAAGACAGACAGGGAGCTGATACAACCTAACAGAAGTTTAACAATGAAGTTTAAACCACTTCGAGGTGGTCATAATGCGATAACAAGAGCTATATCAGTATAGCCAGTATAATTTTTTATTGAAATTTAGGGGCTTCAGAATTTTCAAGGGTATTTGTCTTTAGCCTCCAAACCTCAGTAAACTGTTGTGTCATAGCAACATGATGGTAGGACTGCTAAATGAGTAAGACAACACTGGCCATTTTGTGCTCACTGTGCAGATGCCATTTTAGCACTTCAACAATTTGCAGCCCGAACCTCTTTTCTTGCCACTGTCTTTGGTAATTGCAAGCTCTTTGCTCCAAGTGAAAGTGACACCAGTGGTCTGAAAACATTAAATTATACTGTTGTGGCCACAATCAGAACAAACTATGGTTATATGAAAAAAAAAACAAAAAACAAAACAACAAAACCAACAAAATAAAAACCCAAACAAAGAGAAGAGCAGCAGAGGAAAGTATGATTTTTCCCATTCTGTTCTTGATGATGGTTCACAGTCCTTTTCAAGCTTACCTTTCAGAAACCATAGATAGCTGCTCTCTGCTGCTGCTTTCTGTTTAGGCTAAACCAGTGTGTCCCAGTCACAGAACCCACACTCATTCCCTTGCACTCCTGCTCTTCAGTCATAATGCACATCCCTGCCTCAGGCTATATTTTGTATCAGCAATGAGGCTCTGGGACAACTGCTCCTCACTCCACAAGGAGCTAAAAGGTTACAACTGTCAGCAGAGGAATAAAATTTTCTCGGGCACTAAAGTATCCATTACAATTTGGAGAACTTTTACCAGAGAAACATTTGGTGTTTGGAGATGTGTAACTGAGTCTGCAGTCTCATCTTTGCCCTGCAGATGTACAGTTTGCAATTCTTCTTGTGTGCACCCACTTTCTCCATATTCTCCTTACTGACAGGTTGTCTCTGAAGGACACTGGTGGCAGACATCCACCTTCCTTACTTCTCTGTCTGTAAACTACAGCACAAGGGGCCAGCAAATATTGTAGTGGAACTTAAGAGAGTCTGTCAGGAAAGGAAAACCAGAAACAGGAGGCAAAGATTGTAAAGGAAAAGGAAATAAACAGTTAATACCACCTGTCACGCTTCTGCAAAAGTGGATGCATTTCTCCCTGCTTTCAGCATGGTGAGGACCATGCAGTGGCAAATAAATATACCTTGGATGCCTACAAGGTGCAACACCAGGCTATTGGGATGAATTTCTCCCATAGGACGAGATGGCTTTGCTGCTTCAGCAGAAGGCAGGAAAGACATGTTGCAATGCTTAAGGAAAGCTTTAAGGTGAAACTTTAACAAACATCAAATGAACGTGACTCTGGATTTCCCACACTGGAAAATGGAAAGTGTCATACTTGACAGGAGTTTGCCTGTCTCTGTAACATAAGATGCAGGTGGCTTCCAGTGGTCCAGCAGGCTCCTGTTTTGACTCTGTCAGTGTTATTGTAATCAGAGAGAGTGGAAGTTAAAAGGAAGACAATAGTAGCCTATGGCTTAAGAAACATCCTTTTTCTGCAAAAAGGACTGAGTATGCAAAAACAAAATAGTAAACAGTATGCAAAAATATCCCCAAAAGAAGACTGAACTCTGCAATCTTTTTTTAAATAACATTTGAAAACATAAGAGAAAGGGGAAAAAATGGTAAAAGCCAAGAGTGCAGAAGAGCATGGTGGGATCTGTTAGGAAGGGAAGAAACAGCGGAAGAAATATTTGTTTGCTTTCCCTGGGCAACTCTGTGCTTCTGGAAATGCTAAATATAAGTACTGCGTTAGCATGACCAGCACTCTCACCAACCTGAGGAGGCCTATCTTGGTGGCTAAAGTTCAGTCCCACTCAAGGAGGTGCAAAAGGGTGCAGTCTATATTTCTCGCTTGGCAGTGGAACAAGCTCTTTCTCCTCCCTGAGCGGGACATTGTGTGAAGCCACCATCGCTCGGGAGCTCACGGTCCAGGTCAGTCTGGATAGGTGGACACAGGAGAAAAAGAAGGAAATGCACTCCTCAGACAGACATGTTGTCCACGGCCCTCTCGTACATGCGCTCCAAGATGCGGTGGATGCTGGCAAAGCCCGGCCGGTCAGCAGGCAACTTGCTCCAGCAGAGGCGCATCAGGTTGTAGAGCTCCAGGGGACAATTGTCTGGGCAGGAGAGGACATTCCCATCCCTCACATAGTAGATGACCTCCTCGTGAGCCATCCCGTAGTAAGGCTGCATGCCATAGGAGAAGATCTCCCACAGCACCACTCCGTAGGCCCACACATCAGACTCTGTGGTGTAGCGGTTGTAGAAAATGGACTCAGGAGGCATCCAGCGGATGGGGATGGCATCGTTCTCATTTGCTTTGTAATAGTCAGCCGAATACATGTTCCTCGAGAGACCAAAATCTGCGATTTTGACCACCATGTTCTCCCCCACCAGGCAGTTCCTGGTGGCCAAATCCCGGTGGACAAACTTTCGCTCGGAGAGGTAGGCCATGCCAGCAGCAACCTGCTTGGCAATGCAGAGCTGGCTGGTGCAGCACAGTGCCAGGGGGTTCGGCAGGCGAAGCCTTGTGTCCAGACTGCCCTGCGCCAGGCTGCAGAGGTTGCGGGGCGAGCGGTCGCGCAGGTACTCGTTTAGATCCCCATAGGCCATGTACTCGAACAGCAGGCACATCGGCTTCCCAACTGCACACACGCCTGGCAGAGGACAGACCACACAGGTCATTTGGGTAGCTAAAAAGGGAGTTCTGCTGTGCAAAAGCCAAAAAGTCAAAATCAAGCAAAAGGGAAGCTTTCAGCAACGCAGAGAGAGAGGTAACTATGCAAATACCATGCACTTTGCATGCATCCATCATGCATGCTGCCTCTTTTGAAGTTCCTTCATCAGGGATCTAATGCTGAGCTCTGTGGGTGACGCTAACAAGTCATGCACATGCCTGCATGCAGAATTTTTCTCGACATCCCAGGTAAAACACAGAATTTTGGACCTATGTTTAATTAAGTTTATGCTTTATGCTTAAGTTTGTATTAGCAGAAGTTTTGCCTCTTCCTAGGTGCAACTGCAAGGACATTCAGGAAGTAACCTTTAAAGTTCTGATCATGTTATTTCTAATTCTTTTATTTCTTGTGACTATTGTATTATTACAACGTATTGTTGTAGGGGTGACACATATGCAGGAAGACTTCAAAATTATTTACATGGGGCATGTTCAAGGGTTCGGTGGAACACTTGAATTTCAAGGAAATTCCTGCCCTTGTAGATTTTTCTTTTTCTTTTAAACAACTCATGCAAAAAATGATGGTTGAGGAATTACTTCTGGCATGACAGACATTAAAAAATGAAAGAAAGACAAATCAAAAACAGACAGCAGAGGGGAGATATTTGCCATATGTGTTAGATGGAGGATGCAGTCCCACTGAAGGGCACATGCTTGGCTCTTCATCAGCTCTATTGGTGGGTGGGCCAGCATTAACCACACTTCCATGAGCCTTACTCATCATACAGTGATACAATAAGCTTGCCTCTAACCAGCAAAGGCCAACATTTAAAATGTATGTGTTTTGCTTTCTTAGGGCCATCATTCAGCAATTGGTGATAGAACTTATTGTAAAATCTGAAGTTCTGGTTGATGACCTAATATTTGATTCTTTGAGGAAAAACAAATGGCTGTTCCCAATCTGATGACATTGGAATCTGACAAGTGTATGTGAGCGATTTATCATCTAAGCTGTCTTTAACAATGTGGCTGTTTCTCCACAGCCCCATGACGTGATACCAGTTTGTGCCTGTACCTGTGTCGTTTTCTGGCCTAAAAGGTGTTCACAGTAAACACAAAGTTTAGTCGAGCTTGGTGTATTTCCTGCTTCTCTTTCCTGTAGCCAAGGTACCAACCCAGCTTTCCCAAAATTGTGCTTTATCCATTTCAAAATGTTGTGGAACTTCCTACTGAAATAAATTAAGATCTCTGTTCATGAGAATGAGATCTGCATACAACAACTTAAAGCACGATTGACAGATAAAGCTGGCCAGCAGCATCTACTTCAGACAAAAAATGACAATTTTCTAAAAGAATATTTTTAGTCAGCAGTTTTCTCCTCAGAAAATGTCTTATTAGCCAAGCTGCAGCATCAAGACTTTTTAAAAAATCCAACAAAGAGAGATGACCTTAGAGATGAGAATGGAAGGAAAGGAAGAGACCATTTTTGTGGCTGGCTTTTTTTGTTCATTTAATTTTGCTTTTTTTAATGCTATTAAGTGTTCAGACATCACAATAGTAAGTGGGACCTATAAGACTAACAAAACTTGTGCTATTTCTTTTCAGTACCCACAAAATAAATCACAGTTCCAGGAAGTTCATGTCTTCACTGCAAGACATCTGTGTCAAAGTTACTAGACCGGAAGCAGAGCTAGGCAGCAAGATGGCCAGCAGTATACTCAGTGCAGCATGAGGAGTCTTTGCTGTGATGCACCATCCTGTTAAGGCAACAGGATGCCTCACTGAGATACCTAAAAGCTTGACGATATTCGGATTGTCAAACTCTGCCATGAGAGCTGCTTCCCTCTGAAAGTCGGCCTGCATGTCTGCAGATGCTTCCTCCTTCAGCATTTTCACTGCTACCATGGTGAAAGGTTCATATGGCAGCAGCCCTGGGGCCCTGCAACAACAGGGAAAAGAGGAAACCATCAGTGATGAATACATGCACACTAAATATAGGTTTTGTTTCTGATAAAAAAAGAGAGGCTGACCAACAAGAAAAAAAAAGAAAAAAAAAAAAGAGGCTGAAGGCCCCAGAACCAACAGAAGGAACCTTAAAGCCCAGTTTCATCTCTTGGGACTGCAATATGCATTGCATATTATAGAGATGTCTAATTTGGTTCAGGGGGGACTAGATTCAGTACAGCTTTTTATGATTACTGGCCTTGCTGCTTACAGACTCATTACCATGTCTGGTAAAGGTGTAAATAAGTAACAGGTTGGTAAGAAGCAACCTCTCCCTAGCCTGGAGATCACATCCTAAACTTTATGGAGGACAGGATGGACTCTTCAGTCCAAACAATTCACTTTTGGGGTGTAATGGCTGAGTTAAAAATAAACCTATTTCTATGAAATTGATGAAAGAGCCTCCTTTGCCATACCTGGCACAATGGTGACTTTGGTAAATCTGGCTACTGTTGGAGTAAAAGTAACAATAACAGTAAGTGTACCAACCAAGTTCCCTTGGTTTCCTAAGGAAAATAGCCTTTTGTTACTGTTCTCTGTGTACGTGTGTGTGGCACGTGTATGCACTTTTAATTCAACAAATTATAAAACTATTAGCTAATTTCAGCTGGATGTAATGTGGTGTAGCTGAGGTCTAGAAAACAGTTAATATTCCTACAAGATTTTGTGGAAACACATGACAGGACAGAAGGGACAAAGCAAACTTGTCTGAAGAACAAGTTAATGTGTAAATACACACATTTTGACACTGGTGAATCTTCAACTAAAACTTATAGACACACAAATCCTTAGGAAACAGAATCCTGACTTATAGCAACACACTTGTTTTCTTATCCCTCAACATATTTAATTAGATGGGCTTGCCAAAGAATTAGGGATAGCTGTTGCTGGAGAAGGGTAACTTTCCACCCTTCAAACATGCACCAAACCTCAGACGTACATTTTGTTTCCTGCACAAATTCTTCCCAGGGGCCTTGGAGCTAAAAGACATTCCGTACAGGTAGCCAGCCAGAGCCCATAGAGAGTGGTGCCCACTTATGCGTCATGTTACTACACCAGCCAGACTGCCCTCCCATTGCTCGAATGCCAGCTTATTTTACTGCTCAGTAGCACCTAGAGGAGACTCCAATTTCCAAAGCAAACTTCCAGCTTCCTTGTCTTCTACTTCAGACACATGGCAGTTGCAACAGTTGCACTTGGATGCTGTAAATGTCAAATGTCACTGGATGGCAGGGTGTCCATCAAGAAAGGAATCACAGGTGGCTAGATCACAGCTGAGACACTCAGGCAAGGAGGTCTGGCATGCCAGAGCAGAGAATGAGACCCCACACTTGTCTACTACTGCCTCCGTTACAGCGCAGTGTCTTCCTTCTTTTCCCCTGCGCTGGCAAGCAGTTTCCAGTCTACTAGGAGGGGAGGAATACGAGCACCTACCACCTGCTGCCAATTCTCAGCATTAGAGCCTGCAGCAGAAGCAGCCTCAACAAAATAATAGAGAATTTAAAAGTAAAAATAGGAGGCCTTTATGTCTTCCAAATAGTCTTACAGATTACCACTCACCCCTGACTAGCAGACCCAGCACAGTGCCAAAGCAAGGGTAGGCAGAGCCCAGTCCTGCCTGCTTTGCAGACAGAAACTCACCCCGAGCTGATGTACACCCAACCACCCAATTTCACTGATTCCTGTAATGTAAACTAACCTAAATGTAACCAAGTTAAGCTGCACAGGGTCTTTTAACTGGCCTTCAGGCAAAACCCAGAAATTTCACCTTTGATAGCTCATGGTGACTCACTACAGTTCTTAGCAGACCTGGGAAACTCACACTGATCAGGCACAGAGACAAAGTCTGAAGTCTTGGCAGATAGCTATCAAAGTTAACTTCTTTCATGCCCTAAAGACAGTCTTTGCACAAATGATAGGGGCACAACAGCAGGGTAGCAGTGGGAAACTGCTGCCTCTGAGCTGAAGAATTTAGGTGGAGGGCCAGAAAGGGTTTTACAAAAAATGGGCTAATTCTTTTCTAGAACTGGGAAGCATCAAAAGAAATTACCTTAGGTAATCTCTCTTGCAATTAATTAAAAGCTGAGGAGAAATTTACACTGTTTGTGCACGGGGGGACAGCAACACCCCTTTACCTGCTTCAGCACCAATGGATTTGTGCACCAGAGGCATCAATTGGCATTTAAGTACATGCCTTTCAAAGGCATGTAACAGAGGTGCAGTTAGGAATTTCATCCTGAGCCTGCCTAGAGAATGTCTAACTTAGACATTACATACAGGTTTTCCTTCCAAAACAGTAACTATGTAAAAAAATGAAGAGCAGCCTGAACCTGTATTTGAGATTGCGTCCTGTCCCCATCTTGCTCACCACAACAGTTGGGTAGTTTTGCTTAGATCATTAAATAATGCAATTAATGTCTACTGAGTCTGGTGGGAATCTACCTTTACCCTATCCTTTGGTTAATTAATAAATGAGCAGGAGACTGCTCTGAGTCAGCAGGGGCTGCTTTTTGAGGGGGCAGGGAAGGCTGGGGTTTTTTTAATTAACACCCACACTATCTTTCAGCTATATATGAGACAGCAGGTCAAATACCCTTTGCAAATGGAGAGCACATGAGGAGACTTCTGTCAAGAAGCTCTGACCTTAGGGACAGCTTTGTCCCTAAGGAGGAACAACGAGTAGTGCATTTGAAGTGTAGCTCTACCAGCCTACTAACAAAAACTCCATACTGGCCTGCTACCAAAGACTCCACACCCAGGCTTTTCGACAATCCTGATCTTCAGGCTTAGCCTGGACCACACAGCCCCAGCTCTGGGACAAAACTTGCATGCTGGTCTGCGCTGAACTGCACAGAGCTGGTGCTCTGGTGGCTTGTGGGGCCTGCGTGGTCTTCCCAGGAGGACAATCAGCCACAAAGACCCAGCTGGAGCAGACCTGAGCCAGGCCCTGAATTTTGTTCTAAGCAGGGTTACTTCCTTATCCTTCCAAGTGTGAAGCTGTTCCTGGTGAAGACAGCAGCCTTTCAGGAGAATCTAGTAAATGATAGCTAGACACTTCCTGTCCTAACATGTTGCTTGACCCAGGAGTGAGTAAACACTGAATCAGGACTCACAGCAGCCAACTGGCAAAGGCATCACTGGCACTGAGTGCAGAGCTGTGTTTACAGAAGAGCGAGAAACATGAGAGCAGGAGAAGTAAGAGGATTGCTAAACTTAGCTTGAGATGGCCATTTAACACATGCAGTAAAGTACATTTTATCCTTCTGAGATAGGAAGGTAATAATTTGAGTTTTCATCATTTCCAGTAACCTGGATTGACACACAGCTTGTACTAGTATATATGGGGTCTGCACTGGTCTGTCAGCAGTGCACAGAAATGTCCACAGCTTATTATAAGGAATTATAAAGACTTGGAGGCCTTTTTGATAGAGATGGTAATAAAAAAATGGAGGTCCCTCAGAAGCAATATTTCTGTGGCTCTTTCCTTGAGCCATAGAGAGCAAGCATCTCTCAGGATGTGGTTCTCCTCAATTTGCAAATGATAGATAAGATGTGATGCCTTCTTTTTCCCCTCCCGTGTCTTTCTCTCCCAGCTTTTTGTTATACTGACTATAACAAAAAGTCTTAGTTGAAAGAAATTGCAGTGCTGAAGTGGATGAAATCCACATAAAAGGCCTTTACACCACTTTGGCACTTGCTTAACTATCACTTTAGTGACATTTGAATGCCCTTGCTTGATGTCAGTGAAAGTCATTTCAAGCTCAGAAGGGTCTGTGCAGCACTCAAATAGTATTAAAGCTCCCGGAGCAGAGCCAAAGCAGAACTTGGCAGGAAGAATGTCTGTCCTGCTCATGCACAGGTGAAGACTCCTGCAGCATGAGCAGGAAGGTGATGCACCTCAGGGCACCCCAAGCACTGTGCTGAGGCTGGGGTGGAGCTGCCCTGCACCCCGGTGTGCAGTGCCCCAAGCATAGCTGTTGTGCAATTTCTATAGCTTTGTTCTTGTTTCAAGTTCAGATGCATTTGGCCATCCAGGCTAACAATTCATCACAGGCTAAGTGTCTGTGACATTCCCACTGCATGCCCTTTGAATTTTGTTATTTTTAGTTCTCTCTGTAATAAAGAAAAGTATGCCTGCTTTCTTCCATAAGAAATAATTTATCTCTTCATTAGGAAAAAAAAATCCATCACAGCTATTGAAACTGTTTCCCAACTGCACACATTTAACCTGTACAGAACTAATTTTCTAGCAGGTACACCAACTGCATAGCTACAAACATTACAAATACCTGCATTATGACTGCTTTTTGCAAGGATAGTCCTTTGATTTGTCAGTCAGCAGAAGCATTTCACCAAGCAGATCTTGGTCCATGGTGGGACCCTGATCCTTCCCTGGGTTTTTATGATGCAATCATTCACTACTGCAGCTACATAATCAGCCATGCCCCATACTTGTTAACTGCAAAAGACAAAGATAACTGCCCTGACTAAGCAGGGAACTATGCAGCCTGTACACTTTCTTCTAGGAATTTGGGGATGGGACTTTAGGAGGAAACCGTCACTGTCCAAAGATTGTCTTGCAGAAATTACGGATTTTGTCAAGAAAAGCTAGACATCTTCCATCCTCCTCATTTTTGGCCTTGTCAGTTAAAGATTTTCCACATTTGTGAAAGTGCACAATCTCATCTTCCATTATATTATCAGAGCTGGGCTGTCATCTAATATCTTGGGTTTAAAACAGGTAACAGTGGCTGCAAATGTCAAAAATAAAAAGTGAGAAACAAGCTAAAGGGGACACTGTAGAAGTCTAGAGATAAGGGAATTTATGTGTGTTACTCAAACACCGATATCCAGATAGCCATGGAGCCAACCAAGGATTGTTATGGCTGGAGAAAGGGGCCATACAGCGGTAGGGCAACATTTTTCTGAGACAAGTGTCCTTGTTCTGGCTCCTGGAGATAAGCACAACACCATACATCAGAAGTGCAGGAATGAGGCTGAGAAGTAAGTGGGAATAGACTGCAAGGAGGGATCCCAAGACTTCCAAACCCAAAAAACCATTTCCAGAAAGGTCTGGAAAAATGGGCTGCCCATGAAAACTCACTTGTATAGAAAGTGAGAAAGTTAGCTCCAGGTCACAGAAATTTTACTATTAAAATGTACCTCCACAAAACCTGGGCACATATGTGCCCCAGAAGCCTAAAGTTTCCGTCAACTGAATTGATGGTGGAGCCAGGACCACTGATCTCTCTTTCTTCCTTTCTTCGTTTCTTTCTCTCCTTCCGTCTCTAATCCATTTTTTTGTCTGACTTCCTTTTCACACTACCCCTTTATTCAAAACCCACTGCCCTGTGCTTATATAGGAGGTCAAGGACTATAAAATAGCTATTTCTATGGCAGGTGTGAAATTTACTAACAAAAATTTGTCCGCTTTTGCAGATACTCTGACTTTTACTGTTCCTTTCACCCGTAAGCACCTAAAAATCTTCCCATTAAGCTAAAAAGCTTCCCATTAAGGTTGGGATATCACAGACACATGGCCACATATCCCCCCTTCCCCCCCACTCCCCCACTGGCCTATGTGGGAGGATTTTTAGGGGATTTTCGGTTTGGTTTGGTTTGGTTTGGTTTGGTTTGGTTTGGTTTGGTTTGGTTTTATTTGGTTTTCCAGCTTTTGATTTTTTTCAGTCAAATTGAAATTTGGTTGGAACTGAACTGTAGTATGACACAATGACTTCTGTAGTAATTATACAGATCAGTATTGGTGTTATAAAGGAGATCAACACACACTGCCAATTCATAAATACTGGGAAATGCAAGAACTTCACAACAGGTCAGACGTCACAGGCATCTGTACTCTTGGCATAATTTAGCTGAACTTTCATACCAGACTCTAGTATGTGTGTAAGGCATTACATCTACTAGAGATTAGAAAAGAGTAATTCGTGGCAAAAGTTTAAGAAATATTGACAGCAGTGGACAACAAAAACAATTTTCCAAACCTGAGTGTTGTGTACCATTTGGTACACACGCATTTGAGAATGGATGGATGGATGGATGGATGGATGAATGGATGGATGGATGGATGGATGGATGGATGGATGGATGGATGGATGGATGGATGGATTTCCAGTGCCAATTTTTCACAAGTATCTTCAGATAAAGAAGACTCACAAATAGACTGCTTACCTGGCTTGGAAGACTCTCCCAAATGCTCCCTCCCCAATATCTCTCACATATTCAATATTGTTCCTGGGATACTCCAGGCTAAGCAATTTTGGATTGAGGAGAAGAGGCATGCGCTGGTACATTGGGTTGGGGTGCAGCCGGTCCAGGAGCAGTTCAGAGGGCAGAGTGGTGAGAGTTGGTGTCTCTGAGTCTCTGAAACAATGGAGTGATTTTTGGTCAGTGTGGGCACAGCCCTCACCCAAGAGATGACTATCTATACCTCCTCCTGTGCTTATTTCTTTCAGGATGGAAAAGGAAGGTGTGGCAGGGCTACTAGAGGAGCCTTGCAGCAAGGTGTGTCATGCCATGTCCCTAGTCACCAGGCCACCTTCTGGTGTACTTCTAGCACAGGAGTTCAACAAAACTTACACTGGGCTGCCACAGGCAAAGGGAGGGCTGCAGTGCCCTACCAGGTGTCCACAGGACTTCACTCTCAAAAACAAGAAAGCCCTTTTTTCAAAGCAACATTTCTTGCACTGAACTAAGTTCCAAGTTCTACCTTTTTTTGTTCTTCCACTGTTTTCGATGACGGCAGCAAACCAGGGTGATAATGCCAAAGATCACGACCAGAGCAAAGCTGGAGATGATCGAGATGATAACGGTCATGGAGTATGTAGGGGAAGGAGAAGGGGGAAGATTTAGAGTCTCTCCATTTGGTTTTCTCGTTCCCAGTGATAACAATGCTGCAACGTAAATAAAATCAGAGGGTTATGCCTTTGCTAGTTTATGGAGCTTTCTCTAAGAGGAATTCACAGAGCTAGCCTGTCATCCTGGGAATTACTGACATTACAGATACAACTGTATGACCACATGATAGTATCATACTAGGGAAGCTTAGTCTGCAGGAAGGAAAACACATTTGTGCTTGCCACATGTGAAAAACCAAGATATGGTAAGACTGATATATAGTTCCCATTGAGCTGGGAACACAGTTTTGGTATAGAATATTTGCAAGAGTTACAAATGGGAGGTCACATCTGATAGTCTCAACAGTATTCAAATATAGTAATGTCTGCAGTGAGAAAGATCAATGGTGCACAATGGAAAACACAATGTATCATGTATCCTAAAAGGAATCTGCAAGGAGGAGTGTAAGACCAAGCACATGGAATGATACTTTCCCAAAAAATCCTCTTGCTCCCAGTAATTTGCATCTCAGTGTGTTTATGGGAAAAATGTGGAAAACAAGTTTAAAGCACACTTGGCTGTATTATGGCAGGGGGAAGGGGGAAATCACATATCTGTGGAGTAGTTTCTGAGACATTCTAGAAAATGCTATTCTCTGCATGAAATGATTGAGGACAGAAGAAAGAAATTTAAACTCTTCTTCCTTTTAATTGCCAGTTAAACTGAAAATTTCTTGTGTTCACTTATGTCCATGGAACCCTTGCTCCCCATGCATGAAGTTTCCAAATGCAGTCTTATTTCTAAGCACTGAAACCCAGAAACTGGGAATCTTGGATGAAATATTTTCAAAAAATTGGTCTGTTCCTTAAACAAGAAATAACAGGAAGACTTAGCTTCAACATCAAAAAACAAATATGTTTCCATTTTTTTCAGGCTTATTTTTAGTTAAAATTGGGGTGGATTATTACTAAAAAAAAAACGCTCCAAACAACTTTGGAAAACAGCCTGAAACCCTACCTTCTAAAAGGTGTGACAAATCAATTTTTCAGAACAGCACAAGACATTTCTCTTAATCTTTGGTGTTTAAATAACCTAGGGCAAGGCACTTGATTTGCCTGTCTTCATTTTCCCCTCTTCATGGGGCACAGTAAACCTTCTGGTTAAAGATGCTGAGTGAATCTACGAGACGACCCAGAGCTAGCTGAATCCAGAAGACAGAACAGATTGGTGTACTCAGGATGCAAACACTTTGCATGGCCACAAAACAACTACAGAAATTATAAAGTGCAGTTGCCTACCGTCTCCACAGGGAGACACGCTGCAGTATTCCCAGGTCACAGCTGGATCCTTTGTGTAGCACCAGGGACGCTCGTTCTCACCTCCTGGATTACGGCAGTAATTCTCCGCATCAAACAGCTCAGGGAAAACCTGAGGAGTCCTCCTATGCAAATGGGGAGCCTTGGGGGAGGAAGCAAATTGTATTAGTGTTTCAGCATCATTTTCCCTGCTATTATTATTTTTAAAAATGGGGAAAAAACACCAAAGAGTGAAGCAAGACAGAGCCTTTCTTGAAACAGCCTTTCAGTTACCTGAAAAGACAGAGAATGCATCTTGATACAGTAAGGGGAACTTGCAGATTGAAATATGGTGAGACTGTAAAACACCAGTGAGGTCAGGAATGGAGGCAATCTGTTCCCTGCTCATCTCTTTCACTGAGACGGGGCTGCCTGACTTTGAGAAAAAGCAAATCTCGAGCACAGGTCTCCATTTGGTGGATCTCATACTGACACGCACCTGATCACTCCACTTCTGGCAGGGAATGCCAGATGCTGTGACATTGGCTGTGCCCTGGTAAAACTGGCCATTGCCGCTGTAGCAAGTCCCTGGGAGAGAAAAGAAAACATGGGGTCAAGGCATTTCAGACCATGTCCTGCAGCAGAGACTCACAAGAATAAAGTTCATGTCATTACATGAGAACATCTGACAGCATCGGATCTGAAACACAGAGAAGGACTAGAGAACATGGGAAGGGTGCAGCTTAGCCTCCTGCTTGCACTCTAATGGATTTTACACTTAATACATAGAGGGAAATCTGGTAAAACTTCAAAAAGGGCACTGCAGCTCTCTCAGATTGAGAAAACAGGCCATGTGGCTGTGATGATTGAGCTGCAACTACCTAGCTCACAATACATCATGCAGAAAGTGCAGGACAGAGCAACACTGAACCCACCCAAACCAAACCAATGCAGAAAGCAAATCCCAGCAATGCCTCCATGATTCACAGCCTGGGTTCTTGAATGATAGAAAGAACTCAGGTTGGCAGCAAGGAGCTGGGATTCATAAAGTTTCCCTCCTCCTGCTTCTGTACAGTGCTTACCCTCTTTGATTATTTGGAAACAGCCTATGGTATTCAGCATGCATGGAAACCATACCCTTAAGTATGATCTGAACTGTGATCTAAGGAACGGTATCAGTATAAAACAATGTTCATTATAATGAAGGTAGTATAGTCATTGCAGACAGTGGGCTTGTTCCAGCTGCAGAAAAATTAGGCAGAAAATCTGGAGATTTTACTGCAGAATTATGAATTAATGTCCTCATAGGACATATGTCCTCATATACACCTGTCCTAATAGGGGAATTTAATGCCTGCTGGCATAATCTAGGAAGCAGAAAGACAGCAAAGGAGATGCAGCCTTACACATTTCAGTACATAGTAGCTAATCTCTAAACTCAGCTGAGCCAAGGCTAACATTGTGATCAATGGCATATGTTAGGGTCCACTACATTGCTAGCCTTGGTAGAAAAACTAACAAACCAGCAAATTCTTTTTTTCATAATTTTATTTTCTATTATGTTCATAATCTTGCACCTTAGGAAAAGAAAGAACAAGAAGAAATGTGATGTGTTCAAAAATAATGACATTTTAAAGCAAATATTTTTCATCTTCCTGAAAGCTTTGCATAAAGGTTGACCCAAATTTGACACAATGCTGTGTCTTTGTGGATTTTACTCTTTCTCATGCACAAGGACCATAGTCAACACACTATCTAATGTTTTTTTTTCTTGCATCACACATTGCACTCAGGAATGCAGTTAAACATTGTGATAGACTCTCATCTTACTGAAGTTTCACGAGGTAGCAGACACTATACACATGTAGGTAGACACACTGCCTTTAAAGTGTTAACTCCATGTGAGTGAGCTTAAACAAAGGATTGAGTTCCTGTAGTCCTGAGGCATCCAAACACTTCAGTAGAGGAATAATCACAGACTTTATGGGAACATTTAAACCCTTCACAAATGCAAAATAAAATACTCCAATGTGGATTTCTTTGACTGATACATGAATTATGTATTTATGACTCACACATTTAGCTCTGCAGAAGTGTAAAATCTTGTTAAGCTGCCCTGGAAGTACCTGAGCCCAGAACTTTACTTGTTTCACAGTCAAAGGCAAGGAAAGCAGCACTTGAAACATGCCTCATGACACAGCTAGTAATAAACATGAAAAAGACTTCTGCACAGATCTGAAATATATGTCAGTAGGACACCTTAAAAGATGAATGTGAAGGGGCAAGAGCAACACTAAGAAAGAATCTCTGAATCATTCATACTCTGGAAATGCAGATGTTTTCATAGACTGTCTTGCTACAAAGAGAGAATAATATAGCTGGCTCATTTAGGCATTAATGAACAATTTGATAGGAAGCTAGAAAACAGTTCAGTTCATGCTCAACAAACCCTTATGCACATAACAGTGGGTTTTTACTTTAGTAAAAAAGAGGGAGCAACATTACTAAAATATTACTGTTATATCTTCCTGGTTAGTGACTGAATACCACTCTGGATAAATGTTGTGGAAGCTGAACAAAAAAGGCTATGCATACACAGGAGAGAGAGATACGTGCTGAAACATCTGTGGGGAGACTAAAGTCATCCTATAAATGTTCCACTCATATGCTGACACCTGTCTCCTGTCCCTCCACTAGGGCAGGGATTGCTGTACTTGCAGGCTGTAGGCACTGGCCCACAGGTGCCAAAACTGTTGTCTCTATGTGTGCACCACCAGGCCCTTATGTCTTGGGCTGTCAAGTGGAGCCAAGGTCTTTCCATGAAAGAATATTCCCCCAAAATTCTTGACTTTTTTTTTTTGTACTTTCCCTGTCTCTCCATGCAGAAGGTGGCTGCCACTGCCAAATCTGCAGACCTCACCTGCTTAGATGCATGGCAAGAGAGAGATTCTTCTTCTTTCTAATGAGAGAAATTCAGTGTCTGAGCTTGAAATCGCAACTGCATCTGAGTGGAAGGGTTGTGTGTGTGTGTTTCAGCCATGACCAGCAGGGTGGGAACCTGACAGAAGTCAAAGCAGCACTGCAGGAGTCTGGGTCTCACCACTGGGCTTGGGAGCCTCATACAAGAAATAGCCAGACTTCAGAGGTGATTTGAGGGGAGTGCTGGGAGCTAAAGGTCTTGCAAGCCCAGGCTGACATAGGTAACCATGTGGTTAACATATAAGGCTGGGATGACCTCAGAATCAGAAATACAATTATGGGTAGAGGGGAATGAAAACCAATAGGTAGAAAGAAAAGGAAACAGCTGTAGGGGAGGGTACCATCTAAAACATCTCATAAAAAGTTACCAGCCCATGGTCTCCCCCACCTCTGAAGATCTGGAAATATGTTTTCCCATGCCTTGGATGTAGAAACACAGATGTTCTTCAGTAATCAACTAAATTCAGCCATACAGGACCAGCAGAAAACAAAATATACTGTGCAAATGGCAGCTTCAATGAAGAATATCATGTCCATCTTTAAAAACTTAGAGTCCAGAGCAGTCTACTTACTGGTTATGTTCTCCTTCTTAAAATCTGTAAAAAGAGAAGACAAGATGTAAGGAAGGATTGTCCAGGATGCAATATCACTGGATGCTCACTGAGAAGCACGTTACAGGAAAAGGTTCTCTCCCTAGCAGTGCTTAAACAGTTTGTTTCCTTGCAAGGGCTCCTGAACAGCAATTTTGTATTATTAAGACTGTTTTTTGAGATTTTTATGATCTTCTCAATAAAGATCCAGGCTTTATTTACTTGAGGGATTTTTCTCATACCCCAGTTGCATGAAAAGGCAAACAGCCAAAGCAGCTGTCACTATTCCATGCACAGGTGCTGGACAGTACGCACCATCATCTTTTACTTCAGTTGTAAATTATGGATCGTACCTTTCGCCTCTCCCTTACCAAGAACACATCTCTCTGGATAATCAGCAGCATGTGCCACCTTACCAAAGAAAGGGATGCGGGTGCAGGAGCCGGGATTCTGGTGCAGGCTGGGCAACCTGTTGCATTCAGGAAGAGTGAGCAGCATCAGTCCTGGCTTGTAAATCCCCTTCTGAGAGTTCTCCTCCATTGAGAGCCATTCCTTAAAGCAGTAGAGATCCTTTACAGCAAGGCAATTCTCTCTACATTGTTTTGCAAAAAACAGTGAAATACAGCTGTCAATGGCTTGGAAAAAATGTCTGCACTTAGCAGTGATATGCAGGGTTATGCAGGCTGACAGAAATCCATTAATGGGGTGACACTTCTTTAAAGCAAGTCTGTCTGGCTCATAAACCATAAAGGAAACTGTATGAAATGCAACAGCTTCCTTTAAGAAATATACAAACCTACATTTTTAATGAAGCAGGGTTATGCTCAAAACACAACACACACCAAGATATGAGAAGTTCATTCCTATTTTTTTCTACAGATTTTTTACATCTTCTACTAATAAATATCATAGAATCATAGAATGGTTTGTGTTGGAAGAGACATCAAAGATCATCTAATTCCAACTCCCTCCCATGGACAGGGACACCTGCCACTGGACCAGGTTGCTCCAAGCCCCATTCAACCTGGTCTTGGACACTTCCAGGGATGAGGCATACACAGCTTCCCTGGGCCACCAGTGCCAGTGTCTTACTACCCTCGCAGTAAATAATTTATTCTGTATTATAAAATCTAAACCTTTTCTCTTTCAATTTTAAGACATTCCCTCTTGTCCTGTCACTACATGCTCTTGTAAATAGTCTCCCTCTTATATCTAGAGTTAGAATTTTTCAGTATACTCTAAAAATCTCACTTGGCTTCAATAAATTGTACATTGAAGTGTCACCTACTAAAAGCAAGATGCAATTAAGCTGCAATTCTTAACCTTCTTATATTAAACATTTGCATATACTTTTAGTCTCATTGAACAAAGTAAAAAGGACTTTTTTATTGTCTCTACAGGCAACTTTAAGTCCATTTTTTCTCTGTAAATATCTGCAGTAAAAGCTTTTGATTGCCTGGTAAAAAAGTGACTTGTCTCCCACCTAATGTATTACCTCCATAAAAATTTGAAATACTCCCTGACAAGAAGTGCTTTGGATGCTTAAATGGGCCTTATATCAGAAATTGTTTGTGAAGACGGGCAAGGCAGAAATACCTGCACTAGGAAAAAAAAAAAAAAAAAAAGAAAGTACACCATAATGGGAAGCTTGTGGGTTTGTTGCATTGGTCAATTTATCAGTGATTTGTTTTTCTGTGTAGCCATTCTTGAGAGCCTGGATTACAAACTCAGCTTTGAGGTTATGTGCAGAGATTTCTCTTGCACAGTTCAGCTGATGTCTTTCCCAGATCCACAACTTTCCCCACCATCAAACAATGATGCAGAAAGAGAAAGGTACTTCCAGGGTCTGTGGTGAAAGATTTAGCCAAATTCACCAACTGGTGGGTTGATGTAATCTCTTTAATTATACAACAGTTTTGGCAAGAGCAGATGGTCATGAGTTTCAGCAATGGCTAACAACACTGCAAACCCTCTAAAGCACCTGAAGGATGGAGGTCATTGGGAATTCTAGCAGAGAAACAGCTTTTCTGCAACAGTAATGGATGTCCTTCCATTCAGCAGGCTGAAATCATCAATGCCCAGCTGCTCTGTGCTGGGTTTTAGCCAGTCCTGGTTTATTCCTTTCTCCTTTATATGGAAGTCAGAATGCAGCCAGATGGCAAATATATATATTTTTTATGTTAAGCAACATGTGGAACAGGAATGACCTTGTGAAGTAAAGAAATGCTTAGATAGGGAAATGAGAAAAACTTGCATTTGAAGCACTGGATGAGACTTGGGAGATCTGGATTGAATTAGCTCTGTTCGTTCCTGGATCCTGAGCATCCTTAAATAAGCCCTTTATTTGGTGTTCAATTACAAAACAGAAAAGACCATTCTTCTGCAATCCTGTATGCACCAGGGTTGAAGGAAAGTTATCTGCACCCTGGAAGAATGGCAAGGCAGCCAGAGGGAGGCATGGTTAGCCACCTCTAGCTGGGCTCATACCATTGTTGTAGCACCTGATGCTGAGCAGGCAGAGCTTGCTGAGGTCACAGGCATTCAGGTTATTATTAGAAATGTTACGTCATGTAAATGACAGATGGACAAAGAACAGAAATGGCAGAGGACAGCAAGTCTGCCAGTCGTGCTTCTAGGGACCAGGAGAGACATGTAAAAGGAGGTGGGGGTACACAGACCCAAACAAAGAGAGACTTTCCCCAATACAAGAGTGTTCCCTACAGCCTGATCATTTCCTATCAGCAGTGACTGAAACAAACCGGGGGTATTTCTTCTGCTATTGCAGTAGCAGCCAAGGACAAGAGGCAGACATAATTGAGAATTTTAGATGAAACATCACTTTACCTTAAGAACTCTCATCTTAATCAATTTGCATCTAAATTTACATTGTGAACTTTTCCCATGTGTTTTTTTTTCTTCTGCTTCATTTAATCTTGTTTTACCCCGGTTACTTTTATAAAAGCTTTTACTCAGCCTGTCTGTTGTTACTCTTGATAGCTAGCTTCCAAACCAAATGAACATTAAAAAAAAAAAAAAAATGGAAGGAGAAAAATTGGTGCAGAAAAAGAAAATAATAAGATAAAAATATATGGACATACATCGAGGGCACTATGTCCCTCAAAAAGTGGGAGAATTCTCCCACATCTGAGAGAGTTAAATTCTTACTCATGAAGCATTTCAGCTGAAAACTTTTGTAGTCTAGCCAGCTTCTGCAGAAAGCCATAAAGTTGTCAGTAAAAAGTAGTTAAGAGAATTGGAAAGTAACCAAGACCATGTGAGACATGTTCAAGAGCCCCCAGACCTCTCTCAGCCATTAAGAAGTATATATTTGATGTCTGAGTTATCAAAACGAGTATTGGGGTCTGGAAGAACTGTTGTTCAGCTGATGTCCTCTGAGGACAGGAAATGGGAAGGATGCTATTCCAGGACTTTTCTTATGAAGAAAGCTGCATTAAAATCAGGGGGGAAGGAGGGAGGAATAATTAAAATTTGTTCATGGATTTGAAGAAAAATGGTTCCAGGCAAGCCCATTAACATTTAGACATATTTGCAAATGTTGTGACTGTTAGCTCAGGCGCATCAAGATCAATATTTATGTTGGTTTATATAATTCTGATTTTAGAAGTGCCCCAGAACTACAGGTCTTCAGTCAAATCACTGTGAGTTGTGGTCCTGCAGTGCCAGGAATGAGCAGGGATAAATGAAGCAAGGCAGAGATCTAACTGAAATACTGTGCAGAACAATGTGCAAAACCCCTAGCTGACTAATGTGCTGTGCATGTGCGGATGACATATAAATATTGCCACAGAAAAAAGGCAGAAAGATCATATATTTAAGATCACAACAACAAAGAGCAGAATATTGAGGTGGCAGGGAGAAGCCTACCAGCAAAAAGCAAATTGTAGTACTTGGCTGCAAGATTATCCCTGGATCCTTGGACAATCTCCTTTTGTAGGATATAGGCCACCTCTTGTTGATGGTAGAATACTAGGCAGCATAGATACCAAATAAAAAACTAAATGTATGGTCAATGCTCACACTGGGATTTTCCTCTGTGCCTTTGTTTTAGAGATATTAAAGAAGGAGCAACAAAAAAGGTCCCAATTACAAAAACTGCTGCTGATTGTCCTAAAAATCTCCTACATAACTGGAGAAATTATTGCCATTAGACATCCAGCCCAAGTCCAGCAAGCAGTATGCTTCCCAGGTCTGTAGAAAAGATTTGTGTTTTATTTGAGACACTAGAGCTGGGGTTACTCTTCCAATAAATGCAGATCTGAATAGCATTTTAAAAAGTGTTCCAAGGAGGACAAAGAACAGGGCAGTGCACTTCAGGCAGGAGTGTCAGCTGCCCAAATGTGAAATGGGTAATGACTAGTTTCTAGGGGCTGAATATGTCAGGAGAAAAGAAAGCTTCACCCTGATATATGTGTGTGGGGCTGTCCTATGCAAAGCACACCAAGTAATCATAATTCCATTATAGTTAAAAATAACAAAACCTGGACTGGGCAGAGGAGCAAAAGCTATGTGCGGAGCTTGGAAAAACCTGTTTTGTTCTAGTCAGAGAATCTGGGAAAGATGTAAAATTTCACTGCAAAGAGGAAAGAAACTCGGCTCCATGGCCATGGTGGGAGGACAAGGAACAACGAAGGAAGGACTGCTCAGGAGGTTGCGTAGGGAGGGAGAAGTGTCTGTCACTGGGATGTGTTTACAAATACCTGTCAACAGTAGATTAACTATAGTGAGAGAAGCTTTGGACTCCTCAGGGTCCCTGTCAGCCCAATTTCAATGCACATTTCTCTGCATATAGAGGGACACAATAACTACACTGGACTTTTGGTTTATCAGGTACAATTACACAAGCAATGTCTCTGGTCTCATCATTTTTGTCACATTCTTGTCACAGCAGGAATTGCTAAATTATTGGCATATTGCCTTGGCCAGATTTGTTGGATCTTCTGGAGCCGAATTTAGTCAAAATTCCAAAGAAACAATTACTCTTTATAGTGATGAAAAGTATACATACTGGCCTAGTAAGATGTAACAGATAACAGTATGTTAATTATTGAAACTACCTGTGTAATTCAAATGGAAAATTCTTTTCAACAGTGTTCTCCAAACACCTGATATAATGTAGAGGTCTGGACTTCAAATTCAGACCATACCCTAGCAACAAGCACAGTGAGAGCTGAATCCGTCTGTGTGTGCAGAGGAGAGAGCAAAGGGAAACTGTGCAAACCTAGAGGGCCCAGCTTTACTCAGCTTCACTTGCTACTGCAAGCCTGGACAGTCCCTCACCACTCCCCTGCTGCATACACATCCCCACAAAATGAAAGTGAAATATGAGCATGTTTTTCTTCATTTACCTGCACACTGGTTTTGGAGCTGGGCCAGCTCCCGAGGGATTGCACTCCTGGAAGATGTAGTTACACAGCAGAGACTCAGCAGCCGGTTGGCAGAATGAACTCACCATTTTCAGTTCAGTCCAGGCAGTGTGCACAAGCAGCTCTTGGGTCTCCTCTGGGTCAGCATACGAGGAGTTGAAGAAAACAAGAGCATTCTTCGCCAAGATAGCACTACACACCTCACCTCTGTATGTGCTGCAGTAGCCTGCATCACCCTTGTACAGCTTGCTGTTGAGGACAAGAGCACACACACACAGTAAGCTCACAGATTAAAACAGCTGCACGAGCACAATGGCCCTGTTTCTGAATAAAGTGGCATGTGTAAGGCTAAGAGAGGGCAGAGTAGATAGTATGTCTATAACCACTAAAACCAGATAACATAATCCAAGAACAAAACTTTTGCAAGGTATCCTGGTGCCAGCCCAGGTGAGCTTCAGGGATTAGGCTCTGACCAAGTGTTGTTAACATTATAAGTGGACGAAAGACTGAGTAATCACACAGAACCATGACCTAGCATGGCCCCTCATCCTATCCCTAGGCTCTAATGGGAAAAGATTATACTTTCCTGCTTCCCTGCAGTGGGGATCAGCCATGCTGCTTGCTGCAGTCCTGGGATGTTTTTGCTCTGCTGTCTAACAAGAATTAGTTTAATTTAAGATAGATTTGATGAGCAGAAGTCAGGTAAGTTCAACCCATCACCCATGCCAGGGAGTTTTCACAAGATCAAACCAAGCTCCTGCCTGCCCTCCCTCAGTTTCTACACCACTCCTGACCCTGCCCATCTTCCACACCTTTAGCTGGGGGACTCAGAGAAGAAGAAGGCACAAGTCTTTGTGTTTTTCTTCCTGGTGTTTCTCTGCAATGTGCATCTTCTTTCTTCAGGACAGCTCCCATTTTGCAAAATCCTGCCCCATAGCATGGAGACAGAGCTATGCAGGAGCAGAAAAAATCACAGTAGGGCATCTTCTTTGAGGGCCATTCATTTATCTTTCCTATGTTATTTGCATCTAGAAGGAGATCTCTCCCTCCCTCCCTTCCTCCCCGTGGCCATCAAAAGGGAGCAGCAGGGTAAGGACAATGCACAGGTCAGCTTTGCTTCCTGTAGCTCCCACAGTCACCCAACAGCAGCAAGGTCTTTGGGAGAGGAGGTGCCCTCTGCCTAGGCAGCCCATGGGATGCAGTGTCCTTGGTGTGGGAGCCAGCTGGGAGAACAGACTCCCTGTGTGTGGGGAATGGCCAAATCAGGGCAGGGAGGAGGGCTGGGTGCAGCTGTCCCCACTGCTCATTTGGTCAGTGTAACTGGGGTCAGAGAGTTCAATTCACAACACGCCAACCATTTGGAGCAGTCAACAGAGCTATTTGTATCTTTGCCTTTTATTTCTTTCTGCTGTCCAAATAATCACCCATTGTTAACTCTGGGGTTTCTTGCTGTTTTTTCTTCAGAAAGCTGGAGGTACATTGACAAGGGATTACACAGGATGCTCACATTTCTGTTCTTTAGATGATGCTCTTTGCAGATGACACTCCCTGGCCCTGTTTTAGCTGCTTTATTTTGGGCTCCATGCAAATTTTTTCTTTAATATTCTTTCTGTGTCACATTGGATAAAAAATACAGGAGGGCACCAATCTCTTGAGGTTTACCAAAATGGCAGTGATTTTCTGACACTGCATCATCCCAGGCTCCGTGGACACACTTTCACGTGACACGGGAGTCCCCCAGCATGCTGCATTAGTCTCACAGCCCATGACATCTCCCCAGCACACAGCAGGTTTCCCCAAAGCAATGCACTGATCCCAGCACGCTGCTAGAACTGTTCTTGGCATGGCAGGGGTCATGTTATTTACACTTTCCTGATGATTCTCATTGTGCTTAATTTGAAAGTTACATCCTTCCTGTGCCTCAGGAGCAAAAGCAGGGAGCTTTTTCAGGGTGTCTGTGTTAGCAGAGTGGCAAAGCCATTTGCTCAGACTTTCCCAAGCTCTGCTCTTTTATGACGGCAAGAAGCTCCCAGAACTTCTCCCAGGCTAACATTCTAATTTTCCTTCCAGACTGATCAGCCAGTGCAGCAGGTAGAAGCACGGAAGGATTCTAAAGAGAAAGAGCCAGCTAAATTGTTCACTCCTGCAAAAATTACTAAGCAGAAGTTCATTTCTCATTACATGTAAGTGGTAAGTGGTTCCACTCATCCATAATTCTGCTTGGAACAAATATAACCTTCTCTTGCCCTAATCCGGTGAGTACAAAACCAAAATACTTTTATTAACCATGAACAGGCAGGAATTTAACATGCGTTAAGCTTTGCCATGAAAATTTATAAGATCAAGGGAAAATGTAGATCTGTAACCGAATAAAATTTCCCTCAGAATATTCTCCCCACTACCATATTCCAAACACCCTTACTGCTGGCTTGACTCAAAACCATCGTTATCTACCCAAGCTTAGTCTCCAATTATACCTCTGTAAAGGAGCTCAGTGATCCCTTTGGGTAAAACTCATCTGCACAGCTGGCATGCAGAAACCCTACCCCTTCATTTAAGCCAAATTAACCAACCCTCTTGGTTCATCATTCTTCCTCTCCCCAGCCCAGAAAGAGCCTTCACAAAACCACAGAAAGTCGTTCTTACCTCCATTCTGCCAAGAGGCACCAGATCCAGGAATTGTGATGATCCAGGAGAAAGAAGAAATGGAAAATACATCAGTGACACTTCATTGTTCCCTCTGAGATGCATAAGTCAAGATTTCCATGCTAGGAAATGTGTCTGACAACTGTAAGCTGTACGAAAAAAAATGCACCTAAATTCCGTTCCTTTTTTTGTATCTTCTCATGGGGAAGAAAATTTGGCCAACAATGAACACTTTTAAGTGAGAAAGAATGAGGAGAAGGAAGTGGATTTCTGATGGCAGTGCCAGCTGAAGTGGACTCTTGCACCGTAAACCCACACTTTTATTCTGACCCCTTGGGCCCTATGTAACCAGCAGGTAGCATGCCCTGCTTAAGCCACGTAGATATCCATGACTTCAGGCAGCAGCTGTAACAAGCAGGAGAAGCCAGGCCTGGAGATGCTGCAGTGGCACACAGCAGTGGCCCCAACTTGCAGTGCCACAGGGAGTTGGGCAGTGGCAGCACAGGGAGGAGGCACTGAGCATCAGCCAAGCGCCAGGGCACCTCTGTCCTGGGAGCCATGTGAGCTGAGGCAAGGCCAAGGCAGACTCCTGCTCAGGTCTAGGGAGGTGTTCTCCTCCTGCTGAGCACACACAGCCTGGAGGAGTACAGCTTCCACCAGCTCAAAGTACCTGTTCACTCCACTGCATTTGTAGGACACAGACTTACCTGGGCTAAAAGCAGAAGTGGGGATGGGAAATACATCACCAAGCACTAAGCACCTTATGGGGCAGATTTTCCTGCTGGGTTTCAATGCCCAGTGTAAGAAAGGGCATGATTATTTTCTCAAGAAAGCAGAAGCTAAGGAACTGAGAGATGAACAAGTACCTGACTGGTTAAAAGCAGGACCAGGGCTACCATCCTAATGTCCTATGTGATTCCTCTTTCCTCTAACTAAATCCTCCTGCCTGTCCAAAGAGGGGTGGGACAAGTTGCCACCTTTTTCTCTGTATGAAAAATAGTGTTTGTTAGCTCTGACAAAGGTATTTCTCCTCTTTGGTAATCCATTCTCACATTTGGGAGGTGTCCCTGAGAAAAGAGATAGCCCCAGGCAGGGCAGGGTACTACTCTGACAGCAACCACCCTGCTTTCTGGATCCCAACCCCTTGTGAAGCTGAACTGTTTGAAGCTATTTTCACTTTGCTGTTAGATGATACCAACTCTGGGTCATGGCCACAACTTCCTCCACATGGATGAACTTACCAAATGTGCTTCTGGGACACAAAGTACAAGACAGCATCAAACATTCAGGAAATGACAGCTATGCCAGTCTCCAAAGTGTAAGAGTATATGAGGAAATAGCCTGGTGGAGGATGTACTTGTACTCAAATTTAGGCCCCTGCACACTATAAGCTCTCCAAGGCTTTCCTTCTTCCTCCAGAGTACTCCACACCCCTTTCCTCTTACCCAGCAGGAAAGGCTAAAAAAATTAATGGCCTCTTCTTTCCCTGCATACCTGAAATGCTGATGGTTGCTGCTGCTTTTGCGGCTCCAAAAGTTTTGCTGTGCTTGTTTGTGGCAAGACAAGTGAAGAGGCCAGGTCGGGTGACATACACTTGCAGTCTGGAATCAACCACTCTGTCCTTGACACTTTCTGCTATAGACCCTGCAGAAACCTGAAAGAGTGCAGTAATATTTCAAACAAATATTACTGCCCAGTGCAGTAATATTTCAAACAAAGATGCAAACAAGCAAACCAAGGAAAAATCTGAGACAGAGTCCCAAGCATTTAAATTCACAGAGGAAGATATGGCAAGGAGACAAAAGTGGTGGAGAGCTAAAGCTCTCTAAAGCTGGTGTTACTTCGGTGCTTTCATAGCAGCTGACTTCACACACAAAAATAAGTGTTAAAAGATCTCTCCTATTTCACACTTCTGCAATGCTTTTGCAATTATGTTTCAGTTCAAGAGGGTCATAAGTCACAATTTGGTTTATGCAGTTGAGCTGGCTAGCTACTACTGGGCTTCTTTTAGTAGATTATTTGCCTCTTCATGCTTTAGCAAGGAATGGCACTAGATGGTTTTGTGAACATCCGCTATACAGAGGAAGAAAATAAAATAGTTTGGAAGTCATTGATTCTGGATTAATATAACCCCTGCCATACTCTCAAAGCAGTCATGTGCAAAGAACATGCTCTGGCTCCAATACTTCAGCAGATATCTGGTAGATTTTTTAATCTCACAACTGGAAATATGGCAAGGGCAGCAAAAATGATGATTTTGGCCAGCTCTTTTCCCAGATCAGGAGTTCCCAGTTAAATGAGCTTGAAATCTGCTGATTTTGGGCAGTCAGGCTTGATTTACCATCAAGTCTTTCTTGCAAACATGTTATTCATTAAAGTAGGAGAGCATGGTACATACAGACTCTATCTTGCAAAGGCAGTAGGAAGGAGAGCATTGCCTGCTCTTACCTTCATACTGATACTGGAGGTTGGTAAAAATGTGCTTTCAGTGAGATCTTTCAGTGAAATGAAATACCCATAGGTATTGACAGCAATAAGTGAAAAAGCAAGAAGGAGGTCATCAGTGTTGTAACATGTCTTGAAAGAAGATTGGATTCTCTAGGAAAAGAAAATGCTGAAAAGAATATATTTGTTTTACCTCACTCAGAGTCAGCTTGGACTTGTGGTGAGAGGATGTTCATGGGAAGAAATCACTAAATAATCAGACCAGCAGAGTTTGTAAATACTGCACCATGTATGTTGGTCTCTGTGCAGATGGAAGGATATTTTTGGCCTTATAACATGAAATCAGTTCAAGAGGGTGGGAGCCCAGGGGAAATCTTTTCACAGAATACCTCTTTTGTCACAAAGATGCTCAAATTTAGCTTTAAAATCCTTTCCTCTCCAGAAACCACTCAGCACTAAAACGGTGCAGGGACCTTCTCAGTGGGAAGGAGGTATTTCCTATAGGCCACTTCTACCTTCCAGAATCTTGGTGGGATAGGTGGCTGCTTGCCATGAGCAGTTTGTGTTAATCCAGTCTTCTCTCCCTGCTGGCTCCTCAGGCCTCAGGTGTACCACATCTGGCAGTGTCGGACTGTGCCTGCTGAGCGCAGATAACTGGGATTGTTCCTTCCAGCTTGGGATGCAGGAGGAAGAGGTTGCTCAGGTAACTGCAAGCAGTACAAACAGTATGCACCATGTACAGTGGAAAAGCACAGGCATGTGGTGGCTAGGACTTCCACACTGGCCATCTGTTGTTTTCTTTACTGGAAATTTCAAGATGTTCCCTTATATTAATTGATTCCCTTTTCTTTTCAAGCAGATTTCCTGAGATTTTGTCTCCAGGAGTTCTCTTTTTAGACTTTAAAACATCACTTCAGCCACCAGGAAATTAGAGACCTCTTCATATCTTCACACCTGGCTCATTTATTCCTGGATGTGTGGAAAACTACATTATAAGGTCCATGATGTCCTGTGGTGCATAGCGGGAGGAAAATGAATTGTGTTTCTATTTAGGTAGGCCAGGCAGCTGCTGCACAGAGGCGTTTCCATCCTCTTCTTCCAGGGAAGCTCAGCAAGCTCAGTAAACTCCTGTTCTTTGAGCCTCAGGACAATTACAGGTTGGTGTTGAGAGACCATAATGCCACAGGCATGCTGCATCTTCAAATGACTCACCATTGCTGTGGACCAGCCCTCAAAGCCAGTCCATGGCTTCCTGCTGACTCTCCCAGAGACAGGCTCTCATTAAGGTTTCCTTGCCATATATAAATCTGGAGCACTACCCTCCTGGGGTTGGGCTATGCCTTTCAGACAGGAATGGGGCAGAGCAGATATGACCGGTCAGGCAGCTGCCCAGGCAGGGGCTGAGCATCATCCCACGTATTTCAGGTCTCTGTGGGACCCACACACTGGGATCTCAGCAGAGCACAGATCTCTGCTCTGGAAATATGCTCTTGCCAGGCACACCAGACTCCTGCCAAAGGTTTCATTCACAGTAGGGAAGAAATCTTAAATAAACACTTGGAGTTGTTTCAAACTAAATATTGTCAGAAACCACTGGGCACCTATGCATCTCAGCAAAGGCTAATCTGATCCCTTTGCTGCTCTGCCTAGCAACATTGAGGAAATACAGAAAGTTAGCCCTGATCATACTGGAGGACACAATAAGACACAATATAGAGAAGGCAAGGAAGGCAAGACAGCCTGCAGAGTAGCCATGGGGTCCTAACAACCTCCTTTAATGTACAGAAAGAGGAGATACAAACAGGACAGAGACAGCCCCTGAAGTAAGAACCAAAGGGATTTATTGGTCCTCTGGACAAGCAAGTCCACAGGGATGGTCAGGATCAGCCTGTGCTCAGAAGGACTCAGGGTTGGCAGGAGGTCAGTGAGAGAGAGCAGAGGAAAGTTGCCAGCCTGCACTCAGCAGACACTCCACATGCCTCCATAGAGTCATGCCCTGGGGCTCACATCCTTTAAAAAGCTGTCAAAAGACCAAAGAGAGCACAAAACATGTTTACCTCAAGCACATGAAGATTAGAGGGAACCCATGCAGACTTGGGCTGCAGAGCTGCCATGACTGGTGCTTTGCTTACTCTCACACTGACAATATAAGCCGTCAAGCAGATCTTCAGCTCACTGAAATGAAGGAATTGCAATAGCCTAGACACAGGCATGAAAGCCAGAAAAACGGAAAGCAAGCACCCATATTTAGTGGTCACAGTCATTAGACCATGGAATCTTTCCTATGAGACACAGCAGATTTGCATCCCTTGGTGCCTGCTACTGAAGAGGGCTTCTCTTAATAACATGCTTCTGGTCAGGGATAAATTGCTGATATATTCTACAACACCTAGGTCAGTCTAGAAAATTTCAGATCTATTCTCTTCTTCAAATGTGCTGTGCATAATGCTTTTCCACAGGCATTTGACCTCAAGACAGTTTCCTCTATCTAACTCCTCAGTTTGTGTTACTTTGTCAAATACACAATTTTGCCTTGTTATTAATAATTTTGCCTTGCCACATTGTTAAAAAAGGAAAGCTGCAGAAATACATGACAAAGTCCTAGAAATTCCGGCTTGGAGGAAGGTTGAAAGGGTCTAAAGCACCCTTCATCTTGGGCTTTCCAGATCCTAACAAATTAAGTCATGCAACACCCTGGAAAATGGGAACAATGTTTTGTCAGAGGAGAAAACTGCAGCAGAGAGATGAGCTGGACTCAACCAGTTTGAAAAACAAGGAAGTTAGGAAGGAATAGAAACCATTGGTGCTGACAACCAGGCCTGTTGTGCTTCCAGCTCATAGCCATCCTCCAGTGCCAAAAGCATGAAAAAGAGGCACTTACAGCTTTCCCATTTTCCAGCCAGGTTACAGTAGGGACTGGAAGGCCGGTCGCTGTGCACCGCAGTGTCACCACAGACCCAAAAGTGATGTTTTGGGATTCAGGAGCCTTCAGGATTCTGGCAAACACTGTAAGAGAAGACAAAGGTGCTAGCTGAATGATAATGTAAAGCTGAGGCTGGTGCTGACATGGGGGTACACCCTCCCCAGTGGGTCTTGATGTAAGTCACAGCTCCATGAATAAAAGCAGAGCATAGAACAGGCTTCCCAGTGAGTGACAGTCTTAGGAGAGAGATGAGGAGGAGAAAAACCAAGTATTCAGTGTGGTTACATTCTGCACCTTACAGATCAAAAGTTTACCTCTGGAAATTTCTGTGTCAAGTCCAAAGCCGAGGAGGAGGTAATGTGCAAGAAAACCAAGGGCAAACGCTCCAGTAGCATGCAAATGGTACAGCTTACAGCAGAAAACCAGCAAGCTACCATGCTGCCCTGCCCAGGATGACTTCCTGTGAAATTTCTTCCAAACCATTAAGGACCACTAGTATGGACATGTGCCATGAAGGTTAAGGGTCAGACAAACATCTCAGTCTGATTGCAGTGGCTAACACTTGCCAGAGTGCTGCAAGCACCGGCATTTTTCACACAACAAGGTGCCCTAAGGGGAAAGTGTCTAACAACAAGCATCAAGGTATGAAAAATTGGCTGGCAAAAACTTTAGGAAGATGAGATTGCAGTGGAAAAGCAGATTTTTAAAGTGGTTTCTCATTTCTATGTCTCTTGCTTCTTTTGTGGAAATACGGTTATTGGGCACATTGCAGATAATCAAAATAAGAATTCCATTTGCCATCTCCCCCCCTCCAATTTTTTCTTTTGTTTTGTTTCTTTTGTTGTTAGAGGGGGCAGGAGGGTTTTTTGGGGGGGGAAGGGGGTGGGGTGGTAGGGGGTGCTGTTGGCCAGAAATAACAAATGAAGTATTTTTGCTGAAAACTTATTTTGATCCAGAAATACAACCCTGATGGTCTTCATAAGCTGCTGTACTTGGACCACATAGAGAAAAGCAGAGAAAATAAATTTCCCACCTGGAACATTTGAGTTTTGACCTAAAATTTTTAATGGAAACACCAGAATGTCTGTACGGAAGCAGGCTCAATAGCACTGCCATTTCTTACTCAAATTTCTCATGCTTAGTGAGTAACACCTTCTGGACCACACAGCAATGTCTAAAAGTCTCCATCAGAAACTTTAATAAGCAGGGAAGTTTCTCTTGGACTTTTCAGAAAAGCCTGAGATCTTGTTTGCCACTTTTAGCTACATGTTTCTCCTTATCAACATGTCACCATCTTCTGACTGCCCCATTGAGAATTAGAACATCTATCCCAGCTATTTGGGATGCAAAGGCTTTGTCTGCAAAATTTCAGTTGAACTGAAAAAAAGTATATGCTTTCCACACAGTCCTTCCACCCACTTCTGAACAGCTATGCAGCTGAGATTTGTTCTGACAAAGAGCCTAAAAACAGCTTTTGGTCACAGATAAGTAGCAGTGGGAGTTAATTTCAGCATGGAAACCTTTTTGCCATTCAATAAACTCTTGGGCAGGGGCTTTTAGGAAGATTAAGTTTAATGTCAGTGAAAGTGAAAATGGAGAGAATATAAATATTACATCAAGATTCTTAATTCTCCTGTGTGCTCCAAGCAATCCCAAGCAACTGCCTGTGCTCAGTGCTACCTGCCTAAAGTCAAAACAGAGCAGCATCAGGCTTCTGCCTTACCCCTCAGCAAGGCAGTAGGTATGAAGCTCCATCAGTAATAAGCAAAGCTTCAGTCACTGGCCAGAAGCTTTTCTCATGAATAGTAAGTAAAATGAAACCTTTGTCTGAAGTTTCGCTTCAGGCCATTAACACCAGATGGTTACGAATTCAGGCCCAAGTTTTGCAGGCTAAGCTCATAATTATTTTTATACTTCATTTGGAGAAATACTAAACTTTGGGGCCTGTCCTCTGGCAGCAGTTATGGTCACATGGCTCCTGCTGAAGCCAGCATGTTAACTTCCAAAGTCAGAATACAGCCCTTAGTGCATTTCTTGTGCTGCCCAGTGCGCTGCTGGGACCCTTGCCCACCCGATGCTGCTCCCTGACTCTGCTACTCAGATCCTGCCCAATTAAGTTAATACCGAAGTGACAAATTTCCGGCACTCAGTTAAGTGATGGTGGACTGTGGCATGTGTCCTCTCCTGTTCTAGCTGCTCTCCCAAAATCTGCTAGAGTTTTTCAGCCAGGAGGAAAAAAGACACACTTTGAAAATGGCAATAGCAGGGTAGTGCTGTGGCTGGCCCCGCTCATGCCTGGCATGGTGCCTATGGGGAGGTCACAAAGCTGCATTCCTCTTCCAACCATCAGCACTGATCACTGCACTTGCTTTAGCAGCACAGCACACTCCTAGGCAAGCAGCTGTCTGGCAGCATAGGGAAGGTAAAGCATCAGACCATTCTTAAAATCCTGAAACATTGAATAGAGGGATAAAAAATCCGTTAACAGCTCCTAAACGTTCACATGTTTCTGGTGGCAAGTACTGCAGGGAGGGATGGGTAAATAAAATTTGGCCTATAAGGAACTAAACTGATTTCCAAATTGTGGAAGAATTGAAATTCCTTCTATCCCCAGTGCTATCATGTGTACTTTTCAAGACCTTCAAAACTGAAGTTACATTTTGAATTCTTTAATGTTTCAAGTACTTACATTCGCATGCTTTCAAATATTTTACTTAAAGTTCAGCTATGTACCTTAAGTATATATGTACCTGTACATAAGTGCTGTCTACCTGTAGATGGTATTACAGGTACAAACTGGGGGGAGGGGGGGCTTATATTATTTTACTTTAAAATGAGAAATTTCCTTGGACAAGGCCCAGGCTTCCTGGGTCCCAACAGGTTTTGGAGCATGGCTGATTGGCTGATCCAGAGACACATTTTCCAATACTAAAAATAATAATAATAATTAAAAAGCTCTTAATAACTTTGGGAAACAGTATTTCAAAAATAGCATCAGCTATTTCTCAACCAGATAAACTATGGGTAGATGATCAACACACTGAAATTGCTGTCAGACTTGAGTGCTGTGGGAAAGTCAGGATGGGTGCGTAAGTGCAGTCAGTGTCACCTTCCACCTCTGCAAATCAGGGCAGGAACACCGGGCTGATCTCAGGGTCCATTTTGGCAACTGCCCGAGCAACAAAATCTGTCCTGTATCTAAATGGCAAAACACAGACCCCATAACCATAATTTTTCCGCCCCCTCCCTTCACCTCCCCTGCCCCCAATTCTACAAGTAAAGAAAAGAGGCAAATGAAAAAGTGGCAAATCTGGTGGTTGTATAGCTAGCAGGAAGAGGTGGGTGAAAGACAGGAAGAGGAGGGATCAGGAAATAGCAATAAATGTTTGCAAAACTCCCATTTTTGGTGTGTTCAGGACCTTGTCTTGTTCTCCATTTTCCTCAGAGTGAAAATTTCCAACAATCAGGTGATTTCTAATATTTCCATTACTTGTCTGCTTTTTTCTACATCCTCTTGAATGTGAATTTTGCCCTTGCTTGTTTAGCTACATTGCCATTACAAGGTTAGCAACGTTTTCGTCAATACCCATGGGCTCTCTGCTCTGGATTTACCCACAGGCATGCCAAAAAGAAGTTAGGGAAAGTGGGCAAAGACAGCTTTATTTATTTATTTATTTTAGTGGAAAATAAAACAGAGGAGCTGTAAATGAAATCCAGACAGCTAAAAGCCAAGCCAGCATGTCAGACTTCACTCCCAAGCCCCTTAATAAGTGTATTTTTTTACAGCCTTGGTAAATGATGTTCTGTGCACTGCAGGGCTTGCTAGGAGGTATCTGTACTGTAGCCAGCTGCTCTCGTTTCTGAGAATTACGTAACATCATCCAGTCCAAACAGTAGGGCTTTAATTCAGTCACAAAATTTTTGTACTATAAAAAGATTAAAGCAGCATGCCCTCCCCTCTGCCTCCGCATTGAATGGCTAACTCTTTCCAGGTGACATTTTTCCCCATTGCCTTTGATTGAGCTGTTTCATTTCCCAGGTTTGGGGTCTGGTCCCGCAGTTCTGGCAGATGCCTGCCCTTAGTCTGGGTAAGGCCTATTTTTCTGAAGGCTGTATTTGTCCAGTCACAACCAGACAGCTCTGCAGGTGGCCCGGGGCCATGCTGATGTTTTGAGGAAAGGACAAAGTGATGCCCAGAGCACAAGTGATGCCTCCTGGGTTTTGCCTTTTTTCTTTTATATGTTCTCTGTATTCTTTGCACATATATTTGTAGCTCTGTAGATTATTGTATTAGTGGCTAGTTTTCCCAGTACTTTTCCATGGCCTTTGCTTAGGCAGAAAGACAAAACAAATTCCAGAGCTCCAAGCCCTGGGAGATGCAGGGCTCCTATGCTATCTTGGTTCCTCCTTGGAACCAAGGCCTAGAACAACTCTTCAAGATACATTTTCATGGACAAAGCCAGTGCCAAGGGGGGAACTCCAGAGAAAGGGCTTGGCCTGGGGGGGAATTACATCACCACTTGCCCTCCTAATTTGTGCTTTTTATCAATTATGTTAATTCCTAAAACCTATGGAAATGGTTTTAGGACCATTGGGAGGGTCGGGTTTTGCAGATATCTTTCCATGATTTCCCCTGAAGGCCTTCAAATAAAGATTCACTCTTACACTACTTCCTTATTAAATTATTTCGAGTTTCATTTCCAGGTTGGGAAAAAGGCAACACCAGGACCAATCAAGCACTAGTTTTGGGGTGTGGAGTACATTGCTTTTCATCTAGAGGCCACAGTTGCTTTGGTGAACCCTGTGTTTAAGAGGATATGAACACTTTACCATGTACATCAATTAACCTAACCTGTCAACACCCACAGGTGTTCACATCCAAGAGTTTGTTGCTAGTTGTGTATAGGACTGCATCCCCAGTAATCCAAACCAAGGTAAGGCCACCAGGAGCTAAATTTGTGTCAGCAATCCCTGTCAACATTTCCTTCCCACTGCAGCCAAAGTCTGCCTTGACACATGAGCCAGACCCAATGTGCCCATCCTGCCAGGTCTGATATCTCAACCTGCTTCACTTTCCCCAACTGCTTTGTATTTATCAGTGAAACATGGCCTTTTGGGTGATTGAAAACAGGTCTTATGCATAATTTTTTTTGGCAGCTAAGCTGCAGAACACTGTGTGTAAAGGCAAAACTTGTGTGCACAACATAATTTCCTTTGCATCCAGTGTTGTGTTGAGATCCAATCTGTCTACATTGCTGCAGGAACTGGTAAACTACATATTGTCTTGGAAGGTTTCCTGATGTAAATATCCTGGCAAAGACTTTGCACTGTGCAAAATTCATGTGTAACTACTTAGCTAAATTGCAAGCATTTTTAGTTTGTGTTTGCTGGTTTTCCCATAGCTCTTTTGTTCCTGAAGCGTGAAAGGTCAGAATTACTTCTTGTCTGCAGAGGTGTCTCTGGGCTTAGACTTTGCTTACTAAGCCATAAAAAACCATTCTGCTTGCCAGCTGTATGCTCTGAAGAGCCATGAACTGCAACTTTTGCCAGTGAGAAGTCTGTTTGCCTAACTCCCCATTCAGATTCATTCAGCTCATAACCATTCACTCCTCCTGACAAGCCTAAACTAGGCAGTTAAGGAGAGGTAAAAAGTAGAGGAACTACCATTTCCTCCCCACTGGTGAGAAATGAGGGAAGGTCTGATGAATATGTTTTTAAATACATAGAAACCTGCAGAATTTGTATTACCTGCATAAAATTTTTTTAAAAAAATCTTGAAATACCAGAGCCAAGAACAGGCCACACCATGCTCTTGGATCAGAGGTCACAGACACAGCCACACCAAGCTGTGTGCAGCAGCTAATCACATTCCAAGAGCCAGGGCTGACCAGTCAAGACACAGTCTCTGCAGCTGGCATGACAGACCTGAATCCCTTGGAGAACAAACAAATTCTCCTGCAAGGACAGTTAACTACTCTTCTTGCAGCAGCAGCACTTGGTTCTGTGAGTGGCTTAGCACTTACAAAAAGGGTATGGGTTAATAATTAATTCCCAAGATAACCGCAAGGTCAGTTTCACTTTGATCTCCAAATATTTCTTACCTAAGTTGCAGTCTTTATCTTTTTTTGTAAGTCTACCAGGTAAATGCAAAGACCAAATCAGCCCAGGCAAAGCTGAAATGAGACACTTTCATTTATCTCTATCAAACTGCTTAGGTATTTTATTTAATCGATACACGAACATGCTTACTGCTGGCGAACCATGTGTATACAAGTCATCAAAACAAAAAAAAAATGTACAAAGACAGTAGGAAATCCATGCAATCGCTGTATTATTTCTCCAAGAACAGCACTATTATGTGCAGGGCCAAAAAGAGCAAGGTGAGGAAGAGCTGTTGCACACTGTAAGCAAGTTGTAAGCAGTACTTCATCATCCACTGATCCTCACCCTGTTATTTTGGTAACCCAGGAAGATAAGCCTCCAATGCATCTGAAATATCTGCATTTTGTACAAAATCACAAGATGCAAGCTCTTCTGGCCCCTGATATATTAATTGTGAGACTTGGGTCTTGTCATAGTCCTTTAAATATCATGCAGCACAGGCTAGACTCCATAGCAATAAGTAGACGCTCAGCCTGGAGCCTGAGGCTATGAAATGGGAACCAGAGACGATTCAAGATCTGTGTGGAAGTAAGATGGAGCAAAACACAACATCTCCATCCTGAATCATATGCCTTCAAATTCAAAGCTCTAGTGTCTGATATCAAAGCAAATTTTTCTTAGCAAGGCAATAACTTTTCAAGGTAACTTTATTTTAGGGTGGACTCCTAGATTTATGGGTGGTAGGACAATTTGCATTAGTAGACGGACTCATGCGATGGTAAACATATCAGCCTCTAACTTCTCAGCTGTGAAAGACTTTACACTGCATGGTGATGTCTCTGGAATCCTAAAAGGAGACACCACAAATACGCGAAGATGTAATAACCAGGAGTAAAATGTAAATAGATAGCTTATATCCTGTGTAACTATATAAAACCTGTTCAGTACAAGCATTCATCTCTATATACACAGCAAACACTAGATTCAAGGACAAGTGAGGATAATGTGTTCAAATTACTTCCCAAGGAAATGAATGAGGAAATTCTTTTCATGTCAGTACTGGTCTTATATATGTCTTTGGTTTCTTTGAAGGAAAGACCCTTTTAAACCTCCCCATGCTCTGTCTCATCTCATGACTCTGTACTCATACAGTACAGAGTCATATCAGGTGCATTTATCTCTGCCCCTACCCACTTCTGCGTGTGAAATTGGAAAGGAAGTTCCCAGCCTCCCGAAGTTAAGGAGCAATTCCTTTGCTTGTTCCATTCATGATCACTACCCATTATGACTGCTGCCAAGGCTACCAATCTGTGCGCATGTATTGACGCAGTCAATTGTGCGCAGTCTTCAAATCTTCATAAGTCTCCCTCTCCCACTCTAAGGAATTGAGCAAACAATTATGGGGAATCACCGTGATACCCAAAAATTAGATAATTCATGCATCATCCTAACATCCGGTCTCAACCACTGGGTAACAGAAATGCCATAAATTTAATTATGTGCCATTTGAAAAGTACTTCCTTTTGTCTACTTTAAAGTACTGATAGCAGTAGCTGCCAGGATGTTCCCTGGTTTGGGGAATAGCAAGGAGCCTGTTCCCTGCTCACCTTATCCATCATGCATTCTTGATTTTTTGTGTTGGAAACTCATCTAGCTCCTCCTACATCAGAGATCCATCTTTGTTCCAAATTCTCAGCTTCCTGTTTGATATGCCCTTTTCGTGAGGGTCTGTGAGGGACTCCAGCCATTTCAGAATACTTGTCTCCGTTTTATCTGCTCCCCTTTATCTGATAGCTATGGATGTTCTCTATCCTCCACTCCCCTCATTGTTCTGTGGGAAGCTCATGCTTTCTAGCTAGCCAACAGTTTACAAGAGGGATTTTAACTGACATATCTTTTTTTTTCTCTTAAAACCACAATTCATGCAATGATTTGAGAAGGTCATAAATTTTTCAAGTGCCTTCCCAAGGTCTTTGTTAGGGGAAGGAGGTTTTTGTGAAAGGAAATAGCAGGCTCAAATGCTTTTTAAAGAAGAATTTTGTTTATGTGCTTTGTCTGAAGCCTCATGCTCCCAGGAGGCCTTCACTGCAGCTCTGTGATAATGACTGGACGGCAGCATGAACCTCATGCCAATGTCACTACAGAGCAAGCCTCAGGAGTAAACTGAGTAGCTCATCCCTGCTTGTCATTTGCTGAAGGTCTGAGGCTGTTTTCCTCCTCCTGCAGCTTGCCCTGTTACTCTGTAATTAGGGCCATGGCTGTTTCTGCAGCCTCAGAGCCTTGGGATGACTCTGGTGAATGCCACAGGTAGGAGGAGATTTAATGAGGTATTTTGGGTTTTCAGTTACGCCCACGCCACCCCACTGAGGTCAGTCAAATACTTTGGTGTAACTACAGGCAGACTTCTTGTTTCCCAGTAATGCTTCCACCTTCCAAATCTTTTGAAATTTTTAAAATCAAACTGCTATGTTCACCCTTTACTATCACAGGACATTACCTGCAGGTACATACTCCAGCACCAACACAAACAGGAAAGCCAACCTTTCCCAGAGTTTCTGCCTCTGCTCAAGGCAGAGCCAAAGACCTCTTCAGTGTTGTTATTGGAATTTCCATGAAGAAATTTCACCCAATACTTAAATGAAGAACAGCAAACTTCCTTGCCAGTTTGCTATTTGGCAATTCACCTGACCTCAAACACTCTGCCTCTAAAGATGATACAGATAAAAATTCAGATTTCACACTGAAATCTAATCTGTGGGAAATGCAGTGCTGACTGGCTGCTTCAGTGGTCTCTTGGTATTTCCAAGTGCAGACAAGTCAACCAAAAAGTATAAAATCTTTCTGAATGATATATCAAGAGTCATTTGATTTGAAATACAGCTCTCTGGCGATCTATCCAAACAGATAGAATTGTCTGCACTAAATGCATGCTTTTATTTCTGTTACTTGAATTTTGGTGTGTCTTCTTAGTCTGTTGATTTATCTGTGTTGTAAATTTGTCCCAAGACTATATAAGACATCCAAAAAACAGCTGAAGGAAGCTAGTGCTTTACACTTTACAGGGACAGTCTTTTAACTAAATTGCAATGGCATTGCTTTCTATTGTCAGCTAGTCTGCCATCCCCTCACTCGCACAAGAACTAGACTAAATTATTAAAATAAAAATCCAGATGAAATCTGGCAGGTCCTTTCTTCTGAAGGGATCATTCTCCAAGGAAAACCTTCCTATTTTTAAGGCTAAGGCAGTTTTCAGAAGTGGCTTACAGGGGAACATTTTTGTGGCCTGTGGCAGGGTATTATTTCAGTAGCTAGTAATAAGCAATAAAATATGGCCAGGAAAAGACTTCTATCTACCAGGGCTGGAACACGAAAACGAACAACATCTAAGTCAGGGGAGCCTAAGGAGCCTCTGCCCTTGTTTTGATTTGATTGTTTTATATGCTGCCACATAGTAGCACAGGATGAAGTGGAGCAGCAGCACTTCAGCAAAGAAATTAATGAAATGGCCTCGTTAAGAAAAGGATCAGTAGTCCTCAACCAATGTCTCTTCAGACAGCTGAAAACTGCTGAGAACAAGAGATTGAACCAAAAATGTTAATAAATCTATGTAGAATACAGGTCGGGTTTTTTTTTTAAACACGCTGTATCTTCTAACGTTTGCCCTGGCTAATTTGTTTGTTCCCTTACAGACCTACACTTGCTAATTTCTAGACATGTGTCTGTAGAGTGACGACTTCAAAACTAAATGTTATCACACAGTATACTTCTGGATTCCACAAGTCTCTGGTGCAACAGGCTGGAGGTCAAGCTCAGTTTCATACAAATCACAAGATGGAGTTGCATCTAACTGAGTACACAGCTAACAGGACCATCCACATACTCTCTCCTCTCACATAGCAGTCTCTCTATTTATTGCCTTTTTCTATACTTTTCAACATTAAAAATGCATGACTGAGCAAACTGGAACTTCAAAGGTTTCACTCACTGGATACAATGCCTAGAAAGACAGGAAGTTTGCTAGTTACCCTAGGGAAGTTACCCTAGGGGAACAAAACCCTTTTGCACACCTAGACTATTCACACTGTCTTCCTCCATCAGAAGACTGCCGTTCACACTGCTGCTGTCAGATTAGAAGGATACCTCTCAGAAGAATATTTTACCTTCTGTTGTGTTAGTGCCTAATCCACCACAATCCTTTGTACAGCTCAGTGACTATAATTTCCAGAAAATGCAATTTCCAATAGTTGAAGCTAAATATAAGGCTTAGGCTGAAATATGGCTTATGGCATTTTTTTATTTGTAAGCAGGTGTTAATTCTAAACAGTCAGAAATTCATGGTCAAATTTTCAATTCCTTTTGTGATTTTTTTTGTTTTTAAAAATGAAGGAGGACAAGAGCCCTTCTTCATGTGAAATCTAGCAGTTCACAAAGTTGCCCCTTCCTTCCCCCAAGGACAGAAGAAATTTTCTCCAAAACAAAGAAAAAAAATTGAGCCCAGGTCAGGCAATGACACCTGTAAATCATGACAAAATTTACTGGTCTGTGGCTGTTCTGCAATAGACACTTGTTATTTGATGCAGGAATTACATATAATTTGAACACTGGCTATAAGGACAGTGTCTGAAAAAGATAGTGAGAGATTAAAGCAAAATTATCCAATGGAATTCATTTCTCATATTAAGAAAAAATTAGTGAGGCAGCTTCACTCTGTTAATAAGTGATAAGGGTGCTCATAACAGGAATATTATCATGCCTCTCACCTCATAAGATCTCTTGGCTTTAAAGATATTATTTAATATCACACAATTCATACATAATGGATATGAAGAATACCATTCTTTACTCAGGTCAGACCTTGTAGACTGTAAGTTTTGGGCAGCAGGCCCAGAAGCTGAACCTGAAAAGCTCTTGCATGGCCTTTGTGGGACTGGTCCTGTTAATGAACTGGTTCAATGTCACTGCAAATACCAACAAAAACAAAAATTCCTCCCCTTCTACTGCCTATGTACATAAATAGCTGTCCAATGCATAAAGGATAAAGATAAAGGTCTTACAGACCATATAGATTTCAAATGATCAGAGGAGGCCCAAAAAATGCCTTGGCACAGCTTAAATCTTTGTACCCTGCCCTGAGTTTTCACTTACATTAATGAGAATTTCTGCATTTGATGACAAATCTCAACACTATAGATGGCAATAGCTGCTTCTCTATCTCCAAAGGAGTGATTTCAGACTTCAGATAAAACTGAATCTTGGCCATCTCAGGCAACATCTTGTCAATAGACTTCAGACATCTGTGTGAACTACAGATCAGGTAAGCAAGCAAATGCTTCTATTTGACCATCGTCCTGAATCTTGGATTTATTCAGGAACCTTTCAGCCAGAGATTCACTTTGAGAATCAATACAGCAAACAACAAGAAATCTATGGAAATCCTTTGTCAAAGTAATACTTCATTGAGTATATAAATACTCTTCTAGGTTTTTCAGAAGTGTACATTACCAAAACTGATAATGCAGTGATTAAAAAGCTAGTTAGCAAAATGCTTAAGATTATAGAAAATTAATACAAAACTGCAGGTTAGAAGTCTTGCCTCCAGGAAATTAAAAACTCATTTCTTGGCAAACAGTCAAGATTATAATATTGTTCCTTCATATGCACGTTACTTTCTGTAGACATCAGTGGATGTAGAGGAGCAAGAGGAAGTCATCTTCATATTCTAATTTTAGCAGACCAAACAAATTCAGCATTTCTTTTTTATTTAGCTTTGCAGAGTAGTGTGGAAAAGGCTTGATTCTGCCTGTTGCACTTCTGCTCCATGCCAGACTACTTTCACTAGTCCTTTTTTTCATAAGCTGAGTGGGCTGCAACTAGAAGAACCAAGTGAGGAAAAGACAACCATGCAGCTTCTGCACAGCTATGGACCAGCTCACTAGTGGAAAACCAGTTTATAACAACCCTAGCAGATGTCAGAACTAACCAACCCGACTCCTCTGAGACATTCCTCAGAACTAAACCAAAGACATGTATCATTTTACTACAGAAAACACCAAGATCATAAAAATTGTGTGTAAGTCTTCCTCAGGAGCAATACCCATCTTGCCTTGGCCAGTGCCTGCCTCTTGTATCCCTTCTCCTTCCCTTATCTCCTGAGCCTGTTCCCTGATGTCAAATCAATGGCATGCACTATGGCCTGTTTCTTCTCCTAATACCCTCCAGGCACTCCACACAGACTTTCAGTGAGGACAGTGCTGTCCATAGAATCAACACAGTTCTCAGTAAAGAACCCAGCTCTTCCCACAAACCCAACAATTAGCTCCATTATGATCGTGTATCTACCACTTGTGGATTATGAAAAAAATCTGTTTCACCATCATTTGTCCAAATTTATCTGGGTTTGCCCCAGACTTTGAGAGAAGATGCAAAAAGGCAGGCTTTTTAATCCCTTTAGTTAAAATCCTGACTCAGGATTATAATTTGTGACCTGAGTCCTGGTGCCCTGGGAAAGCGAACAGGCTGTCCTAACCTGGGAAAGGTCTTTTCATGGTGAAGAACTCACAGAATCCTTCTCTTCACTACATTCACTGATGAAAATCAGGAACTGAAAAATCAGTTTCACTAAGAGAGGCCTTCAGTGATTTCTTTTTCCTGACAAGAACTGCACCTGAATTTTCATCTAAAACTGACTGCTCAAATTATTTCCACTTTGCTTTAAAAATAATAAAACCTTAAAAATACTAAAGTTGTTCTTTAAAAGTAATAAATAGAGGACAGTATTATGAATGCTAAGGAAAGCTTACAAAGAACAAAGGAAAAAATATTTGGAAAATCAAAATAGCAGCATTTTTCAAACAGTTCTACCTTGGACCACTGAAACCAGATAAGTAGTACTGTAAGGTACCTCAGTAGTGTAAATATTTGGGCCAAGACTGTTGTCTGAACAAATGGATCCTGCACAGTTCACTCTATGTACTTGTGGCTTGCTGTAATTTCTGGGCCAACTTGAGCAAGTAATTTAAGCATGTACCTGACCAAAAGTACATTTAGGAGCTTGATTGCTTGTAAAAGGTAGAGTCAATCCTTCAAGAACACCTCTGACCTTTGAAAAATGCCTGAAGCTAATTACAGGATGCAGAAGCCTAGAAGACAAGGGGCTAATGCGTATGTCCCAAACACTGATAGCAGCATATCTGTGGAGCCAACCAAGGATTGTTGGTACCAACAGCAGATTACCAATCACAACTGGAGAAAGGAGCCATGTGGAAGTAGGGCAGTACTTTTCTAGGACAAGTATCCTTGTTCTGGCTCCCGGAGCTAAGCACAGCAGAGTACAGCTGAGGTGCAGGAATGAGGCCAATGGCAGGCCTGGAATGTAAGGGGGGATCAAGAGCACCCAAGATCCCTAAAGCCCCCCAACCCATTTCCAGAAAGATCTACAAGAACGGGCTGCACATGAAAACTCATTTGCATAGAGAATGAGAAACTTAGCTCCTGGGCATGGAAACTTCAATATAAAAAGGGCTACGAAGCCTGGACACACCAGGGGCCTGCATACCCCATCGGCTGTATTGATGATGGAGCCAGGACTGGTGATATCTACCATCTTCCTTTCTTCTTTTCATTCTCACTCCTCTTTCATCCATCGCTCTCTCTCTCAGTCTCTTTCCTTTCATCCTAGCCTTTTATCCAAAACCCACTGCCCCATGCTTATATAGGAGGTCAGAGATTACCATACACATTTCCATGCCAAATGTGTAATTTATTAATAAAACTTTGTAAGCTTTGGCAGGCCCTCTTACTTTTGTCATTCCTTTTGACCACAAGGACCTATGATCCTTGGATGCTCCCTTCCATGTAAGGGTGGGATGCCACACTGGACTAATGCTAGACCCATTAAAATGGAAGCACACAGCACATCAAGATCCATGTGATCCAGCTCTAGCTAGGTATAAATATTTACACTGCTCTTTAAATGGATCCTTGCCTTGAATTAAATATTCATAGCGAACCAGCCATGCTTATTCATTTTATTTTAATATTAAACCACACTATGCAGGCTGGCAACTCCACTAAATACTAGGACCGAGATTTAAAAAACAAAAGTACAGTAATGTTGTTACAGAGAAGCAATAAACAACTATTTTCATAAATTTTGTGAACAAAATGGGTGCTCAAAGAGTACTGCAGTGTGATTTTCCTGCTTAGAATAATTTAGTATATTATTTATTTTAAAGTGCTGATACTAATGGGGTAGGAGAGGCAGGAGGGGAGGGATACCAAAAATAATAAAAGAGGTGTGTGAGGGTCGTGTGTGCACATACCTTCTTGCAGGCATACACAGGTATGCTCACATGTAGTTACTCTAAATATCCATGTAAATTAATCTAAAATACCATGAGAGGAAGGGATTTGTATGCACAGCAAGCTGCTGGGTCTGGATTATGAATGTTGTCAGTTTGAACAAATGGATCCTGTGCAGTTCACTCTATGTACTAAATCAGGACTGATACCTATGGATTTTAGAAGCCAAAAATATAAAACAAACTTGCGTTAAACAAATTATAAACCAAAACTAGTTTGGATGGCCGCCTGAAATTAGGTATATTATATAGATATATTATAGCAGAGAACCAAGGTGAGCCTGGAAGAAAGCATTTATTTGTTCACCCAACAAATGACTGGAACAAGAGGGGATAATTTGTGTGGGAGCATTGACCTGCCACTAATCAATTAGAAACTTATTTTCTACATTTTGAGAAAGCACACATACACACCCCAAGTAGGGTATTTTTGGTTTATTTTGCCAGTCCTTGAATTAACAGGCCGTTGCATAATTCTGGAGAAGGAGAAAAACCAAGAAATCCACCTTAGCAGCCTAGATTTTTGGTGTAATTCCAGCTTGCTTTTAGATTCCATAAGTGGCTGTGGCAGCAAAGAATTGCAGTGCTGGAGGCCCTTCAGCATTGGTGTGTGTGGCACCAAGTATCTGCTGCTCACAGTTTAACTCTAGGCAAGCCTTTGCCCATTGCCTCTATGACGGGGGCCAAACTAAAATCCAGGACCAAGCTGTTCACATCCAATCCAACTGTTTTCAGCTTGCCTCATCACTTCTACCCTGGGAGAAGTACAGCTCTGAATCTAGGTAAAGAATAGCTGCCTTTCTGTTTTAAAGCTATTTAGGGAATTTCTAACGAACACGGTCTGTATGTATAAATATTGAAAATTGACCCAAAAAACCTGAAAAATTTATGCATTTTTTAGGAAAACAGCAGACCTACAGTGATGTATAATTGGATCTAATATATCTGATACTGCTCCCAGAAGGAAATCTATGTTCCTCTTAGAAATGGGATTGCACACTAAGTAACCTCTTAGTTCCAAAAGTAAATTACAATAGTTCTTTGAAGCTTACTAAGCAAATGAAGAGCCTTTTCCACTTTCTGCATTACAGTCATCCTGAATTAGAAATAAAAATTAGTTCATCTGTTAAATCAGTCATTCCCCCACTCACTTCACAAGCCCTTGCCGAACCCAAATTCTCTTATAACATTCAGGAAGACAGAATGCCTTGTTGCCAACATTTGGGTACCCCTGTCTACTGTTCTCAGCACTCTGAAACTGGTGGTGGTTCACACCACAAAACAAATACCTTCTGTACATAAGAATTGGACACAGTACATAAGGACCAGAAACTGAAAAATCAATTTGGTGTTCATTTAGTGGGCAGAAAATGTTCAGGTTCATAAAGGTAAAAGTTCTCCTCTCCTCGAGTCTCCTCTCCTCAAGTCTCCTCTCCTCGAGTCTCCTCTCCTCTCCTCAAGTCTCCTCGAGTCTCCTCTCCTCTCCAACACAATACTTCAGGTTAATTCAAGTCAACTGGGTATGCACAAGGGGCTGGGACACGGTTCAAAAAACTGGTTCAAAAGTCACTCACCTTCCACAACCACTGTTGCAGGTTTTGAATAGGCTGTGCCCAAACTGTTCTTGGCCACACAACGATACTGTCCTGCATCTTCTCTCTGAACATTGTGAATCCTTAAATTCCCAGAATCAAGCACAGCAATGCGAGCAGTCTCCTGCCAGAGGAAGGAGCAATTGAGGTGAGGGCTCTACATGCAGACTGCACACAAACAGCATCAAAAATCTATTTACAAAGTTTGGGCTTACATGCATGAACACTATACATTTTGTCCTACAACTTACAGATCTGGGGTCAGCTCTTTCTGCTCAGCATTGTCATGACATACTCACCCACTGCTGTTTTTGCAGATCAGTGAATTATAGCTTCAAAAGAGTTCTTATTTTAGAGTACACTTGCAAGTGGTTTTCTCAGTATTTGGCCATACTTAGTAGTAACAGGCTTGTATCACATAAAATATAGATACACATAGAGCATTATGTTTGTATGTAGAATTATTGCAGATGAAGATATGAGAAGAGAGATGAGCCCTCAATTTTCCAAATGTTTCCTTTCTAGATACTAGAATTTACAAATACTATAATTAATGCTAATATTTAACACAGTACCTTTAACAAATACTTAGCTTTACTGAAAACCATTTTCTACTCACCTTTACAATTGTTTCTCCTTTGACCCATGAAACAGAAGGTTTTGGATTCCCCATTGTAGTGCATGGAAGAACAGCCTTTAACCCTTCTATTATTTCCACATTTATAGGTGGACGGGTTATTTTGGGTCCTAAAATTTTAAAAGCCAAAAATTAAAGTTGAAATGAAGCTAAGGGATACTAGAATGAGACAAATTCAGAAATTACATAAAAAAATCTTCTGCTTTTTCTGTGTATTGCTGCAAGATAGAGCAGTCTTTCTTGGTTATGAAGTGCTTTGGTAAGAAAGAACTTTCTTCAGCACAGCATTCAGTTTCAGTTTATAGATGCAAAAGCAGCTAACTTGCATGGGTTATTTGTTTTCCTGAGTGGAGTTTGACAGTCATTTGAATTAAGGCCTGGGCTAAAATCCAAATTTAGATAAGTATATTTCCAGTTTTGAAGAATGTTAGCATTCCAGGTTCTGACATTCTTCACTGCATAAACACTGTCTTGTCTCAAAGCCCAGATCTGGATTGAATTGATTTTGAAAGAGTTTTAACCCTGACTTGCCTCTAGCTCAACAAGAAAGGCATGTAAACACAATTAATGTCCTTAACTGAAGGATTTATAACTATGCTAGTGAAAAGGACAATCAAGCCTTAAAGAAAAAGCAATCAAACTCCCATAAAATTAATGAGGAATAAATTTTAATTCATTTTACTGAAAGAACATGGCATGTCTTAGTCTGAGCTGAGTGTATAAAAGATCATCATCTCAGTATTTCAGGAGATCTGACATTTTGAGGCCCTTGCATGATAATGAACTAGCAGAAAAGCAACTTTCAGAGAGCATTACCTCCTGGCCACCACCTGCAAGTGACTGGAATGATGCAGAGTTCCAGAATTACCAGACCTCGAGGGTCATCTCATCAGCACAGACAAATCCTTTCCTTCAAACAGATGCTTTAGCCAGAATATACCTCTGCTGCCCTTTAAAGTGTTTGTGTAAATAACTCCAGCCATGTGAGTGGCTAGCAACATGGTGCTCCTGACCGTTCAACACTGCTATTGAAAGCATCTGAACATAATTTAATTGATTTTTGCCATCCTCAGGAAGAAATCTGATTAGTGAAATTTTACATTTAAATTTCACCAGGGATCTATGCAGTATTGCCACAGAGGTCTAAACTATCAAACTGTGCCTCTCTTGCAGAGTTTTGCACAAAGGGCATTCTTCAAAGCATCAGTTTTCATCTTCTGATCTTAGACTGTGTTATTCAAAGTGAACAATCCCAGCTGCATCAAGTTATGATCCCATATGATCCCATATGTCTCTGACTCAAAGAACTGCACCCAGCTTCACAAGAACATGGATCTGCCCTGACTGTGGATCCCCAGGTGCCATACATGAGAGTCTCTCAGGCTTTGGATTCAACACGTGGTGTCAGGAATGGATGGCATTCCCACTTACGCATTTTCACCTGGAGAGCCCCACAGCTCTGTGCAGCTGCTCCAACCCCATTATCTGCCGTGCAGCAGTACACCCCATCATCGCTGTCCTCCACGCTCAGGATGGTCAGGAGCTGCCCGTTCCTCTGGATGCTGTACCGGGTGTCAAACAGCCTGCAGGGCACAACACAGATTGTCAAGGACAGACAGAGACAGAGAAAGGGAATTGTGTTTGAATAAGCAGACTGCTGATGTCACTACAAATGGCAATAAGCTTTACCTTTGATTTTCCACCCGCTAGAAGAAGGAAAGGTGATGAAAATGCTGAGCTCAGCCTTAAGATTCAGATTCTTTCTAGACCATGCAGGTCCTGACTGTCACTAGTGTAGTGGCAGTTCTTCTGTGACCCAGACATTGCTAAAATAAGTAGGTGTCGTGTTTGGGGTTTTGACTGGCCAAGGACAGGCATGAGCACAAATAATCTTTTCCAGCCAGGTCCTATTTTAGGTATTCTCAGTGTAAGAGAAAGATGCTTATATAGGAACTAGAGCTGCGTGAAATTGTTTAAAGAAGACTTCTTCAGGGAAAATGAAACAAAACAAAAACAAAACACAAAAAAACCACAGTATTTTTTTTTTTTTTAATTAAACAGATAAAGTTGTGGAAACATTTTTTTACAGTTATGAAAAAAGACACAAACCAAAAACCATGAACTTTGGTGTCTACATCCTGGAGTGGTTCTGTCTATTTGTTTTGAAAAAAAAACCAAACCAATGAACAAACAAAGAAATGTATTGAAGCCATCTGAAAGTTAGATCCAAGAATAGATATAGTTTAATGACAGCAGGATTTAACCTGGATATTTCAGAGAACTGAAGAAAGCCCTAAAGCTGGAGCAACAAAAATATAGGATATTGTAACAAAGTATGTGGAGCAAAGATCAATTTAAAATCTGAGCATGACAAGAGAAGTGTGATATGTGAGTAGGGAGGATGTATGTATTGAAGTGTGAGAGCCAGAGAAAGCAGAAAGAAAGATGGTGAAAAATCAGAAGGCTGTGCTATTGATTTTCATCCCCAACTGCAAAATCACAGTAAATAAAAATAAATAGTATAAGTAGACACTACAAACAGTAAATTTCTTTGTGTTTTCTTTTTTATTCTTTTGTTGATGCTTTTAGGAAACACCTTCATGCAATCGGACTTTGATTCTGATGAACAGTGGCAAAACGGTTCTGACCTCAGGTCACAAATATCTGACCACTACATATATCAGGTTTTGGTTTTTACTGTTAAAAATTGTACAGCAGTTATTGACTAATCTGAAAGTACCATTTTTGATGTTTTAGGCATGTTTTTTCATTCTTGGCAACAGCATTTCACCATTCAGTATTACATCTCTCTCCTCTTTTCCAATGTTGAAAGAAAGAGTGCCATGAAGTCATCCATGGTGTAAAAGATATGCTGACTCTGTCCTCTTTCAAGGAGAGAAAAAGGCTCATTGTGGGCAGCCCTATTCTGGAAGATGGGACAGGTACCATTTCACTCAGCACAGGGCACCTGCTGGTTTACTTACACAAATTTTGATGTCATAAGGAAAGGCACATCCAGAAGACTAGTGCTGACTGTATTCTCTGCCCTGGCTTTATTTCCATTGAAGTTGAAAGTTTACATACTCTTTTGTTTTGAAGGCTAATTTTGCTGTCTGTCCAGGATGCTGGGACATTTTGCAAGAGAAGAAAATTTTGGAAATCAAATAACTGATATTAATTGCTTTCAATAACTAGGCCTTTTGAAGTTTGATACACACACAGGCTATGAAATACATTTATGTGGGTTTTTCCAGAAAAAAGAGTCTTCTGATCTGATGCTTTTCCATTGTGCAAATACTTTCATCTGAGTTTCTAGGAAGTAGCAAATATATTCAGTTTATTTCTCCTCTGTCTTTTGTTTGAGCTTCTGTATCCAGCAGTACTGAATATTAATGCCATATGAAGGTGAAACACTTGCTGTTATTAATGCTGCTTCAGAAGTGCCAGTGGAGGAATGAAACACCTGAGCTCTATGGCCTGATCAGAAGAGGTGTTTTTATCTTTATTTTCCGTTTTGGTCAAAGCACTGTGCCTCAGAGAGAGAGTGGAATGGCTTTAAGAAAGATGTGTTGGAATTCTGAAAGAGGGGATTGAGGTGATAAATGATCTGGCCTTCAAATTACCTTAGAACACATGGAGAATTATAATTTTAAAGACATAGGGAGAGAAAGACACAGTTCTTCATGGATGGCTTTCTCTTCCTGCTTTGATTATCAGTCATGGCCTCACTGATGGGGAAGAAATTAGGAGAAACATTTGGAAATAACATCCATGGAAGTTCAGACCTCCATGCTAGAACAAAGCCAGGGTCAGAAGATTAGAGCCAAATTTTGCTGAGATTGCAGAAAATGAAAAAAATATAATTCTGAAGGCCTATATTCATATTTGTCATTTTCTGATTTGTCCTACTCTAAAGCAGTTTTCCAAGAAGTGAGAACTCCTTCTGTGCTGACTGATTTGGAGCCTCCTATACCAGTGGTTCAAAGGCTTTTTGGATGTTTGACCACAATAGTGAGAATCATGTTTCAGGTGACCATCTGCCCACCATGGACATCTCCTGTGGAGGACAGATATTGACTGTTACACAAAGGTTGTGCTGCATTTTCCCTCACAGAGGAAGTCACATCTATTTAGAATGAGAAATTGATGCAAAACCATGCAGCTGATGTAATGTGATTTCAGAGCTAGAAGATCAAGTACAGTTTACTTGTAGAAACCTGTCAACAGCAAAAGGGAAAAAGCAATGGTAGCAACTTCCATAACACATTTCCACACTTCTAGAAGGCTACCTTCTTTGTTGACATCTTCATGTCTGGTGTTTAATGTCTAAGAGTGCATAACAATGAGAAGATAACTTCCAGATCCAGAACTGGAAGCAAACAAGAAAGGCACAGAACGACCCCTTCCATGCAAAGCTTTCAAGCACATTGAGACAGACAAGTTCTGCTAAGCTCCTTTTAAATATTATACAATGTCCTCATCCTTCATAAATGCATAAACTGAGGAATAGAGAAGAATGAATTGTCTGAAGCTGGAGAGAAAACTCCTTTTGTAGCTTGCAGCAGAAACCAACTCTCTGCAAGTTCAAGTGTGTGAAGGTGCAAGAGCAGCCCACAAGTGCTCTTACCACTCCCTCAGAAATACAGAATCCTATATAATTACAGCCACTCATTTTCTCTCCTGCCACAGACCCATTTTAATATGTCCAGATATCTTCTGTATCATGAAAGAAAGCACTGACAGTTTTGGCAGGAAGTGCTGGTAAGGGCTGGGGCTGCTCCCTACCTGATGGGAATGCTGTTGCGTGTCCATGTAATCTCCGGCTCAGGATATGACTCCACTACACAGACAAACTTGGCAACATCTTCTACCAGGGCATCCACTGTTTCCAGAGGAGTGCTGATCAAGGGAGCTGTGTAAAGAAGAGAAAATGAGAACACCTTCTGGTGCCAACTGGAGAGAGTTACAAAGTCTGCCAAACACCTTTGGTGGAGGACGCCATGTCTCTGCAGGGTCACTCAATGGCATTTTCCCTTGAGGCCTCTCCATACAAAATGTTGCAAAACAGAGCAAACCCAGCTCCAGCAAGCTCAGTGCATCCCATGTTTCTGACCCACCTCTTCCTTGAGACTCACAGCAACAGGGGAGCATGCTGCAAGGACGCAGGTGAGGCTGCGTCCCACTGCTACAGGGGTGGCATTGCATAGGCTGGAAGTGCAAGGGGCAGCACACAAATTGAAGCCAAGCTGACCTGCCCCTGGACTAGGAGGAGTGCCTCCTTATTACAGCATGAGATTTGGACTTTTTTGGTCATTATTACAGGATTTGTTCACTCAACTATTTATCTTTAAAAATCAAAACCAAGCAAACAAACAAAAAACAACAACAAAACCTTTTATATGCGAGCACCAAACCCATTATATAGCACTGTATTTTTTTAAGCCAGGCTCACAAAGACCATTCAGGTCATTCAGATTTCTTGACTAAGACACATTCTCTTCCTCTCACAGTTTCTAACCAACTCGGTTAGTAGCATGAGGGTTAGAAGTTGAATAGCTATGTCTAATGCTTATTATCACAGTCCTGTTGTCATACACGACTTGAATGTATCTTTAGAAACATTTGCCATTGCTCTGGTGAAAGACTTGAAGCACAGCTGGAAGGGATCAAAGCATAAGCCTAGCCACTCGCTTTCCCTGCTCATGGTATTCATTGCAGCCACTGCCTCCAAAAACCTTTGAATGTCTTGAGCAGTAGCTGCAAGAGTCACATATCCATATTGGTTGGACTGAATTTCATTGACAACTGTGCTGAGATAAACTAGTTTTTACCATATTCCTGAAGCACTCCCTTGTAAATATATAATGGATCAGGAGTCTTCCTGTTCCTCACTGAGTATAGCAGTACCTGGCCCACTATTTTTTCCAGAGAATCCCAACCGCTGTGTATCTACTGGCCCTCCTTAGTACAATGAGATTCAAATTCAGGTAAAAAATAACCTATATCTGTTTTACCCTTCCCTTTCTAAACAATAGGCAAAAGAGAAGACATTCAGATTTAAGTGACTGAGAATAATAGAAAGTCAATACCTTAATCCTTTTTTCAATTTACATGGAACTTGAAATTAGAATGTCTTTGGAATTCTGCCAGAATGAAGCTAGAGGAAGAAAGGATCAGCTTCCACTATCAGGTTTATATAAAACTCTAAACGCTTTTAACATTTCATTAGAATGACTCTGCCTCAATAATATTTCTAGTTTCTATGGCTTTGGATTGTATCATTGATTAACAATAATGACTATACTTATGTAAATCTCAAAACTACATCTAAGATAGCTCTAAAGACCATTGTTTAAGATCACTGCTTCAACTTGTATCATGCATCACTTTATTAGGTCATGTTGGGTCACTTTAAACAGAAATAATAATCTGTATTTTTCCCCAGATGAATCACGTGCCAGTGAAACCAAGTGGAAGATTTCTATAGTCTTCATTTTTCTGCTACTGATGGTTGTCTTAGGAGAATAAGCCCCAGTGATGGTTATCCTGTCTACTTCAAATGAGAGGTTGCTGCTTCGTGACAGAGTTTACTGGGGTTTGATGGCATTAACCCCAGTGTTTTGCAATATAATTTCATATAGTATGTTATTGTTGCTGTTGTCCACATTCCTTGATCTCTGGAAGAATGCTTTTCTAACCCTGAGAAATGTAAATTTTTACAGTAGCAATAGTTCAAAGCAATCAGTTTTATAACTGTTGTAACAATAAACACAGCCACTCCGATAAGTAATAAAATTACATTTATACCAAGAGCTGGAATGCATAATGATAGTATTTTGTTCCTTGGGCAAATAAGACCTGTCACATTTCTATATCAAATAAATTCTCTAGAAACAGCTACATACTTTTAAGTGTGTCTTTTGTTCAACAGATGACAGAATATTGCATAGACATGATCTGACCTGGTACATTTTGAAAGCCATACAGCTTTTTGGGCAGAATCAAGCCCTGTGCTTGCACAAAAATAGTGTCCAAACTGACAGCACTACAGTAAGAGGAAAATAAATTATTTTAAAGCTGCCTTCCCAAATTCTACATCATCAGAGAGCAACCATGACAGAAACAGGGATGTATAATTTTCTCATACGCTTCTTTCACCTTTGTGATACTTAACCCAAGTAAGGACAGTGGGCAGCGGAACATGCCGTCATTTTGTGAGGCAGCAGCAGAGTCCCAAAATGGCTGAGATGGTACGTACATCTAAAAGCCATCCAAACAGCCTGGACACTGGTGTCAGTCCATGTTTTCTCCAGAAAGCACTCTAAACTTATGATGCGTGCATTACCAAATTTTAACGTACGAAAAGAAGATCTAGACAATGTACAGACATATCTATCATCACATAGAAATGGAGCCAGGCCTTTCCATGTGCGTATACTGGACTTTCTGATATTTTTAAGGCATCCTTGTGGCTTTAAATTAATTGAAAATAAATTAATTTATATATGTGTAAAGCCACACAGGTGCTATTTTTCTGGATGTCAGCTGTAGTTTCCCAAGATAGAAAAATTACCCAAGGCTGGTCATGGGACCATGAGAAAGCCAAATCCCCTTCTATCCCCAGTCCACCAGAAGCTTCCAAATGCCTTGGGTTTGGATTTGGATTCACGCTTTTGAAACCAGACCAAGCAGGCAAACAAAACAGAACCAGTCCCTCTGCAACATTGCAGACACCTGGAGAAACTGCAGTTCCTATGGTAAAAAACAGCTCACCTGTGATGTCCTAGAAAAGGGAATGTCTGTTCATTACACTATGACACCAGGAAAAAAATCTATCACTGTCCTCTTTGTTTTTCTTGTCTCTCCAATACCACTTGTCTTACCACAACTTTAAAAAAGCGTGAAGTTCACAAACTTACCTTAGTGCCTTAGGCAAATACTAACATTTTTATTTCAAAACATTTTTATAAAAGAGATACATTATTCCCTTTTTTTTTCGTTTTGGGAATAACCTGACTAACAATTGTGAAAGCATAGCCCTACAAGAGCAGCAATGTTGGCCTAACATGTGAATACTGGCATTCCCCTTAAGATTTCATTTTGTTTTCCTGAAGCTGCAAAGTTTCTAGTAAGCGTTGAATTGCACCAGATCATCACCATTCAGCAAAAATTGTTTACAGATTTACAAAATGGTATGTCCAGAATGCTGGTTGTATTTCCTACCTCAGACTTTTCTAAACAGATTTTTTACCAAGTCTTTTCTTGGCTAAAAGTGCATGTGTGCACACAAGATAGGAAGTATGATAACTTCTATGTCAAATACTATGACAAACATTGCATATTTGTACTTATATACATATTCTTTGTAAAGACATCACAGATACTTATTTATTTTGAAGCTTTATATACCTACAAACCCACATAGGTGTGCTGAACACAACAAATCTTGGATTCTGCAGAAACTGGTGCCACCAGCCGTTTACACTTCTGAGCCTCCTTTCACATGAGAAATTTACATCCTACCTAGGCTGAACCCAAAGGTCTCCCTGCCTATTACAGTGGACTATGTGCTCTTCATAGACAAAGAACCTCCAATTCCAAACACAAATATGAGAATATTTTCACTGATATCCTTCTAAAGGAGTATCTAAAAGGATAGTGACCATTGAAAACAGACCGTTTTTGTCCTTTCTGGGAATGCTACAGCACCACCCACCCCACCGTTACCAGAGACACCTTCCCCTCTGCAAAACCTCCTTCAGCAAATGGCAGAAGAGCAGGAAAAAGCCCCTCCAAGCAAACCTTTCAGAAGTGTCTCAGCCAAGCTAAGGGCTGCCAGGGTGAGGACGTGCACCAGGGGCACCTTCAGCAGGTCATTCATGTTTGATCCAGAAGGCATCCAGCTCCTTCAGGCAAGGCGTGCAGACCTCCCAGCCGGCTGCATTTCGGAAGCAGTGTGCAAGCAGAGCTTCTCTGCGAGTGACAGAGTGGGGTCTGAGAGATCTAAGTATAATCAGGAATTCTCCCACCCAGTGGTGGTGATGGACATGGCCAGCTGGTGTGTATCCACTTTGGTCAGTGTGAAAGCGTGGGGCTCATGAAACAAGAGAAAGCAAATCCCTTCTGAATTCCTTCTAAGCAAACAGAGAACATTACAATGGGTAAATGCACTTCCAGGGCAGTATCCTACCCCAGCGTTGCAAAGTCACCAGATCTTTATTCCAGCACTCTGTAAGTGCAGTAGTAGAAAAAAATGCTTGCTACTGCCTTTTCCTTCATCTTAGTTCCCCTCTTTTCCACTTTTTCTTGTCTCGCTCACACACACTCCCTCTTATTATAACCTTTCAAGATTGGCTGTAATATGCCACCTGTTGCCCTGCTGATAGTATTTCTTTTCTTAACAGATGCATTTGCTGGAGCAGAAGAGGTTGGCTCTGGTGACTAAAAGTTCCCTTCTGTAGGGAAATATGACAGTGGGGTTTAATCTCCAGAAATCTCCTTGTTAACCACCAGGTCTCTGCCTAAGATGAAAGACAGACAATCAACACTCATTTTCTAGGAAGACTTAAAGAAACATCAGAATCAAGATTTCCTGACTCACTCTGTCTTGCCCCATCCTACCACAAAGGCCTACGTTATATTTTCCAAAACTGTCAAGTCATTTGTACTGCCTGTTTTTCCAACATAAATATTTATATGAAGAGCAAATAGGCTGTGGAAAGGCTCATGCAGGGGCAATATCTTCATGAGCAGGGAAAAAGATGAATAATCAGTCCAGGAAGAACCTAATTGATGATGATCCTCTTAGAACATGACTCCCCATACTTTTCACCATTTTATCAGCAGAGTGGATGAAAGCTTTGCACTAAACTCTATGGTTTGAGGAAAGTGAATGTGCAGTCATAACATATCACAGTAAAAGGTACTTTGAGGTCTCTGAAATTTCCTTTATTTGCTGAAACTCTTGACTTAAGCTCCTTCTTAACAGTCATTTCTGCAACGAACATGGTTCAGCAGTGCTTCTTCTGAGGAGCAAATGTAGTAAAGCTGACCAGTGCTGTGAACATGTGAATCCCCATGGTTTGGCATGGCTTTATAATAACAGTGTTACTGTGGGGACATGCCACTGTTGATCAGGAGCAAGGATCTCTAGACAAGTGTTCCTCTGAAGATGAGTAAAGGCAGATACACTTACAGGATATGTTAAAGAAATTTCAAAATTCTGGAGCTAGCAATGACAACAAAGCAAAACAAGAAGATGATAATGAAATAACAATAATCCTACCAGGGAACACAGAAATACTGATTCGTGGCTGAACTTACAAGTATTTCTTTTGTTTAAGTTCAGACATATCCAGTTAAACTGCTCCACAGAAATGTGACTTGGTCTTTTAGGGTAAAATTCTGTTCATGGAGGGACTTGACCAAAGACCTTTATATTGCTGGATTCCTGTTTGGAATGTGTTACAAAGGCTTTCAAACTGCACCATCCATATGAATGCAGAAATTAATATCTCCTTTTTACTTGCCAATTGGATCATATAGAAATGACACTGCCAGCAATGGCTGTTAAATGCTAGTAATGCCTTTGCATTTTGGGGTTTACCAAAGTACTCTTAATCTTTCATTTCTTCTACTTCATATATTTTTATTAAGGATCATAATGAGCTCCTCTGCTCCAAACTGAAAGGATCTAAATTTACACAGTAAATGAGAATAGAGAGGATACATGGGCAAAGGTGCACAAGCTCCAGCTACACATGCCACACAACTAACATACAATACATATTGGAATCTGTGCCCATCATGGAAAGTTGTTTCTGGACACAGGGAAATCAGTGAAAATCAAATGCTGGTGACACCAAACTTTCTGCAATTCCATGTATTTTCCAGGCATATCTTATAAAACTGAAGTATGTCTTTAATTTTTACTCATGAGGTTATGAGTTTGCTGCTTGTTGGATGTTGTGTTTAGGTTTTTTTCTGAACAAAGCTGAAATGCATGCAGTTTACAGATGCATGCAGTATTTACATCTGTTGTTACTTATAGTCATGCCCCAAGGCTTCTGCTGAGATGAGGTCCCAGCAGCCTACATAATAATGAGAAGTCCAGTCCCCAGCTCTGAGATGTTGCGGGTGAAGCTTTCTTCCTACAGATTTCTGCTTATCTCTCTGCATTTCAAACATCCAAAGAAGCCAGTTCATGAAGTTCAGTGCACAAGACAGGGTGTGGAGTGTTCATTCACCTAGCTACCATTTTTTCCCTACTGCAAACTGTTTGTGAAGAGACAAATACAGTATTTTGAAATAAATGCATAAATACAAAGGAAGTAGTAATTTGCTAGAGTTGGCAAAAGAGAGAATTGTCTTGAAGTAAATGAATTGCTTGGCATCTCACCACTGTAATGAGTGGAAACTGTTCTGTCCTGTTTGGAGGACAGAACCATGCTGGACCTTTTTTCTGTACACCTCTGTTAACCTCCCTCCTTCTTCCAGGTATTCTGCTGCAGGCTGACAGTTTTGCATACTAATGTGACATAATTTGACCACCAAATTATTTGAAAACTTCTTTTTCTCCCACATCACCCTCTGGGATATCTTGTCCCTAGGTAGAACTAGATGTTCATCCAAATAGATAGGTTAAGACAGGTATTTCCAGCAGAAACTGTCCAGATAGAGAACAAAAACATCCTGCAGAGAGACTTAATGAAATTGCTTTGGCAGTGACCCTAATCACCCAAGCATCTGGTGATTCACACTGAAATAATCCAAGTCAGCACTAACCTAACCTGAGTAGTGATTGACTTGCCTGAGCTCAGATTGAGGTGAGGCTGACTGGCTGTAAATCCTTGGATCCTCCTTCTTGCCCTTTGACTGGGTGACGTTTGCTTTCTTACAGCTCTCAGGCATCTCTCCTGGTCACCATGACATTTCAAAGATTTGTTGTTGGTATGAGGTGCAACACCACACCCTTTGTCATTGGCTTCTCCACCTCTTGTATGAGAAAGTTATCATCAATACTTTCCAAGAACCTCCTAGATTGTTTGTGTTTGCTGAGGGCAAGACAGAAAACGAGCATGCCCCAACCTGCCAAGATAGCTGATGTGTACAGACACAAAAGACCAGTGGTTTTCAAAAAATCCCAAGCTGCCATGCCAAGCCTCTTCCAGCCAGCAAAGAGATGAAAAGGATGTACTGTGTGGTCTTCCCTTCAGATGGATGCATGCACATATCTCTGCACAAACTAACCTGATACCTGATGCGCCCTTGCTGCTTCCTGCCTCAAAGCTGTTGGCCTCTTAGATAAAGGCATCCTCATAAAACATTTGACAGTGAAACCCATTTTGGGGCTGCACATGTGCCTTTCTATGCAGAAATGAATGAAGGTCACATTGGCACAGGGTTATAGTCACACCAGTCCTCCCACTCCACCCTGCCCACTTTGCCAGCAGGACCTACAGGCAGCTCAAGCTCCTGGATGTCTGGCATGGAAAAAGTGTTTTTGACAATGCATGCCAGCATTAGGAGAGAAGAAACACATCATTTTAATTCTTTTATTACATACATACATTGTTTACAGTGATCCTGAGTGGAAGCAGCTCATGTAGCCACCAGCTTCAAGGGATTCAACCCAACCTCCAAAACACATGTGGCCAATAAGGTATTGCTGCTTGTATCAGAACAGCAAATGCTGCACTCAGTGTAGCATGTAAAGGAATGATCTGTACTGCTGCTGTTCTTTACCCTGCATTTGAGGCTTTTTTGTTTCATGTTTTGATTTCTTAATTGTCAAGATGAAAGAAAGGCTTTTCTCTAAAGTTCTTTAAGAAACACAGACACTTCTCAAAGCCCCACTTACTGTTTAAACTTGAGGGTATCAGACAGAGTTGGCTTGGCCTCTACCCTCAGTCATCTAGACCAATCTCTGGTCTCCTACTAATATTTCAGCACTTACTAAGCCCTGATTCTTGAATCTAAAATAATCCTCTTTTATTCTCTTGAGATTTTGTGGTGATTGGGAAACGTAAAATTTGCATTAATTTCTTGCTATCATCTTGCTATAAACTTCCCTGTAATTTTTCAGCTCACAGGATCTGTTGGCACTGACTAAGGACAATGAAAGATGTCATACTGTGTTTTGTGGTGGGGCAAAATTATGTAGGGTTATGAGATGTAATTAGTGTAATGAAAAAATGTAAACACTGTAAAGAAAGAGAAATAACCCTTGTCATGCACCTACCTAGCTGTGCATGGTATATATAGCACAGAGGGTGAGCTGAATACAGTTATTTCATAATATATAAAGCTAATTCCTCTGCTAGGAGATCTGCCTCCTATTTCAGTTGCTGCCAATGTTATCCAGCCCTACACCATAACAGAGGGAAAGACCCCACTCTTGATAACCCTCTCCTCTCAGAGGTTAATGCTGTCATGGTGCTAAGCTGAAGTGGGACAGACATGCCCTGTTTCCCCAAAGAGGACTGCCACAAAAAATATATTATCCTTGTTCCTCAGCTTCTGGTTTCAGTCTTTTATCCTGTACTTCCCATTGGAAGAGTGCAATCTGGGGGCCAGGATGGCTGCTGACATGCAAAGCTTGCTCTCCGTCTCATGGGACCACAACTGTCATGGGGTAGCTTTACGTTTAAGATAGCTTTGAGAGAAGGAAGCTGAAGCTGCTGGTGGCTGATGGGAGCTTTTCCTCCTGACCAATTATCAGTCATTTCTAAGAATGACTCCAGCAAGTGAGAAACAAGACCTGCATTCAGATTCCGTTATAGCAGAGCTCTTACTGACCCCCCAGGGAACTGGGAATGGAAGGACTCAGTCTGGATTTCCAGGCCATGGGAGCCATAGGAAGGAGAGCATCTACCTACGGAATCCCTTTTTGCAGAAATAATGAGGTGTTTGACAACAGGAATACATTAGGGATTTAATATATCCCATTGATTTTGATCCCAGAACAGTACACCTTGTAATATCTCACTCTCATAAAGAAATAAATAAAATCTCAGATCAGCTTGATCTGACAGTAATATTGGCAGTTAATGCACAAATACCATCACTACAAAATAAAATCTGGCTATTTCATATCAGAACTCCTGTGAGTAATATTTTAGTTATTGTCAACACCTCTTTAAAACAGTCAAAGTTAAAACCAAAGAAAAGCACAATGAAATAAACGTATATGACATCTCATGTGTCAGATTGATAGATTTTTATATTTTCAGGTTTTGTCTGTCAGTATTTGCTGCTCTTGATTGCCATTTTGGATTGTGGAGGAGCAAAAGGTAAGCAGTGGAGTTTATAGGCATGCCAAAAGCAAACAGCCAGCTCGGCTGCAAACATACAGTCTCTTGCACAGCTGGCTTCAAGTGAAAGATTTCTACACTGTGTGTAGAAATCAACTGTCCTGAGAGATCATAGAGTCACAGGCCTGTAAATACCTTTTTCTTCCATCACTATGATACCTCTGAAACTCACAGCACCTCTCTGCAGCCAGCTGGGATCCAAGAGGTGTTACAACATAGAGGTGTGATATGAGCAAACACTCAAGTTTCAGAAGTACCTGCACCCATGCAATAGCTTGTCTGCCAGTGGAACAGGACACTTGAAATGGAGCTGCCGCATCCTGCCAGCTGATGGCAGGTTGCCATGAGTGGCTGCCGGAGGTGTGCAACACACAGATCCCAGGGCATCCTATCCCCTTTCCTTTCACTGAATGTGGGCAGTGACATGCGAAACAGCTCCACCCTCTTTTATCCAGACAAGATAGCTGATTCCTGTTGCTCTGGTAGGAAGAAGGACTTTACAGCATGTGTAGCTGAGGAGTTTTTAGATACTGTGCTATATGCTGAAAGTAATTTGGGGGGGCTTTGGCTATACATATTGAAAATGAGAAAATGAATTCTGCTCTGAGCTCACCCCAGACAGCCCCACTGACGTCAATGGAGTGTAACTGAGAGCAGAATGTTGCCTGTGATCTTTTTTTTACTTGGAGTTCACCTGCTGCTCATTTGAAGCCATAATCCTTGGTGACATCCCAGTCAGAGAGAGGCTTGCACAGCAGAGATCAGGTCCCAGTGGGAACTTCACTCAATGAAGTCTTGTCTATGGTGTTTTGGATCACTTCAATATCTACCTGCTACAGCAGTCACGTTGGCAGCTATTTAAGCATTGCTGTGTATTATTTGGGAGCACCACAGTTAGCACAGCAGTACATGTGAGTGTATCTCCTTAATCAAATGGTAGATCATGGCCCAAAGATACATCCAACACATTCAGCACATTTAAGAGCAAACACTGCAAAAGAGGTATGCAGGTGGCATGAGGGAAGAAATGGGAGGAGAACCAAAACCAGAAGCATCAATGAAACATCCTTAGCAACACAGTTCCCCATGGACTATAGGTTCCTGCAGGGGGACTGCAGCCAGGACAGTGCTTTCTGCAGGAACCACAGTGGGGGTTCTGTGTCCTTATGCAGATTTAACAGCCCAGCAATAAAAGCAACTGAGGCACACAGGGTGAGAGGAGGGTGTTCAGGAGCCCATAAGTTGTAACAAGAGTGGTAGGTATGGGAATTTGCATATGCCCTGTGAGACTAGGGAAGAAAGCTCAACAGTGAGAAACACCTTCAGCAGGTTCTGCATAGCAGGTGGCATTTATGATAATGAATGAGTTGCTTTTCCAATTAGATGCCATATTTATTATCACTGTCAGGTAATCTTCCTTAGGTTTGTTTAACCTTGAGAAAGGACTAGGGAATAGAAAACCTGATCCAAAACACTGGCATATTCACAACATTAGTCCTTTAACTTCATTGGATGTGACCTAAGGGTCCTGTCCCTGCATGTCGTCAATGTATCATCATTAAATATGTTTGAAGTGAGGGTAGTGTTCACAGTTTGTGGGCTTACCCCTACAGCCCCTATATACCCCTACATCCAGGTGTGCAGGATGTCCTTCTGCCATTTACTATATTGTGACTAACTACTGAATTGTGCATCAGCTGTATAGCTGGTCAGGAGATATGACAGATGGGCTCAAGGGTTTGTGCCTAAACTGAAATTGTCTCATGGCTAACTTAAGCTAAACACTTTCACCTGAAGATTGCACAGGGCAGAAGCCATTTTTGTAATTCTGCAAGAGGCTAAGACTCACAAGGTAGGCTTAGAGCCCTTTCCAAGGGCCCTAGCTACTGTTGCCAAGTGGCAGTGACTTCTCATACATACACCTGCCCTGACATTTTGTCCCCAGATGGCAGCTAGAGAGGGATATTAGCCTGGATGAGGGCCTCTTCTCCCCTCCCTCCCTCCCTCCCTCCGTCCCTCCCTCCCTCCGTCCCTCTTCTCCATCCCACTCCAGATGGAGGAGGGGTTCTGGTCACTGCTTCAGCACATCTCCACCTTAGACCTTCTTCCCTCACTAGTGGCAGATTTGCTGTGGGCAGCGGGTCACTGGAGAGGAGGTCACTTTAGGGAACATAGGCTCAGGGATGTAGCTGTTCCCCAGGAGTAGTAAGATACCTGAGCATCTTTGCAGCAGTGGCCAAGGTTTCATCCTGTCTTAGAAATCATACTTGGCAAGCAGCACTGAGTTTCAGCCTCCAAAATAGCTTACAACCTAATCAGTCAATTCTTCCAGTCAGTGCTTCCTTGGAGAGCTTGTGTCTTGGACACTTTCATAGCATTTGACTTTTTCCTCAGACTACCAGCAGCAGCTCTGAAGCATCAAGATGACCAAAAAATTCACTGGGCCAAATTAATCTCCTCTGACCATTGCAACAGGCATGCAGTAGGGTTGGATTTCCCCCTGCCCAACACCAGTTTAATGCACTGCAGCTGCTGAGCAGTGCCTGCTGGCAAGTCTGGAGCAGGCGGGGCTTTCCCATGGTGGGATCCTTGTGTGGTTGCAGTCTAGGCCTGTCAAACTGCAGAGTCATCCATACTGCTGGGTCAGGACACACAGTTCCACAGGATGCAATAATATGTGTCCTGCTGCTCTCTCTGTCCTACATCAAGGGATGGATCATTGCATCCCAACTTCATGACTGTTACCCAGCTATCTAGAGACACAGGGGTATCCATGAGGTGTGCACGGAGACCCACTCCTCTCTTAGCAGGAGCTGGAAATCCCACTTTCATTGACACCAGCGGCCCAATTTCTAATGGTATTGACAAGATAGTTGAAGATGCAAGACAGAAAAAGCAGGATGGACTTGAATTTCAGCAGAATGTCTGCAGATTTCCAAGTGGTATAAACTGTTACCATTCCCTTGGCAATAGTGAAATGGTGCCAGTTTGCCTTTCCTTGAGAACTTCTTATTTGATTGGTATCACTGATAATTCAGCTCTTTGTCTTATCTGTACATCAGAGTTTCCCTGTGCAGCTGCTCTGCTCTGTGAACTATTCTCTCCCACACCCTTCAGCTGAAAAAGAAATTGTTTAGCACATGGACACATTTTAAATCCAGTCTCTGTGAAGACTTGTGACACAGAGACTGCATAGAATCTAAATTAAAACTTGAGTGGATGTATCTTCCTATCTGAAACCAAATCAGGGCAGAAGCCAGAGTCTGCATGCTGAGTATGAAGTATCTGTTAAAATTCTGAATTGCTCACTTAGTTAGAGAATGGTGCCAATAATGCCACGATTGTGGTTTTGATCCCCATGCAGGCCACTCACTTAAGATTTGGACTTGATGGTCCCTGTGGGTCCCTTCCAACACAGAATATTCTATAACTTCTGCAACTTTTTTATTATGTACCCTGTGTGGGGCAATATGTGATTTCTTTTTACCTGAGTTAGGATGAGAAGACTGTAACAGCAACCACCATCCACCAGTTCTGTTGAACCACTTGAGGTGGACAGCCTTCTGGCCACCTTCTGGCAAGGCCCATTCTAAAATGTAAGTAAGCCATCTCTAAGAATTGTTTTAACCTAGCCCAAAACGGCGTTAAAGAGCTCATAAGCCATAAGCCATATAAGGATGGTATGCACCTCGAGCTTCTAGCACATTTATCGCTGCAACCTACAGGTATGTATGGAGCTACAACATCCAACCAAAGCTAGGGATGCCCTTTCTAAGAGAGCCTATAATTTTAGTCTATACCAAACAAAATGGCTTTGGGATATCTGTGTGTTTGGCCCGTCCTCAGCTTGCATGACCCTTGAGCTGCTGTCCCCATACATGCTAGTGTGCTGCTTTTCACACCAACAGGAGTACTCTGGACAGGCCTTTCACAAAAGACCATCACTTTCCCTTCTTTACCCAACTGAGTTGAGCAGTTATTAGGCAACTGTCTACAGCTCTCATGCAGAAACCACAGCCCTAGCTCTGGTAGCTGTTGTCACCAATGCCAGCTGGTGTTGCTTGTCCCAGGCTGCGTGCTTATCCCAGGAAACTCCTCTAAAACACTGTTCCCTGTCCTCTTTCTCCAGAGCTATAGCACAAAAATTCAGCTACACTTTAGTGGAGGCACAGTCTTCTTCCCACTCAGTCCTCTCCTTTGCCTCCTGTGAGGAAGGAAAAGCTTTGTACAGTCATGCAAGAGGCAACATCACTCACCGGCATTGCCAAGGGTCAGACAACATGGGATGTATTTCTTCCAGGAGTCCCCTCAGGGGGATGAGAGCATGTGTCTGGGTAATGCATAATTTTTATCTCCCCAGATACTGGGCCAGAAAAAGCAGGAACCACTTGTACCTGCAAAGTGACAAAAGCAAGTGTGATGGCTGCACACAAAGTCATGGTGCAAACACAGGTGCTTCACAGCAGTTGTGTGTCTTCTTTCAGACACTGGAAAAGGAAAGATAACTGCTTTTGCTGATGAAACTTACATCCTGAAGAAAGTGTCATCACAGAAAGATGTCAAAATTGACATTCCTTGTCTGGAAATGATTTGGCACTTTTTTTATTTTTCGTGGACAAGCATGATTTTGGGTCTATTAATGTGTGGCATCACACTTGTTAAGGCACCTTCAACAACAGATGCATGGCAGAGGCTCCTGGGGGCTTGCTTCTGGAATGTCAGAAATGCATTACAGAGCTACAGTGTTCAAAACATCCAGAGGAAAAAAAAAAATCCCGAATTAGGCAATTCTGTCAGGCTGAGGAAATAAGATATCAAGCTGAAAAACTGAATTGTTGTATTTTTGAAAATACACAAGTGTCCTCAGGCATTCAAAAATCATGAGTCAGATCTTAAAAAATCATAGTTGGCTTAAGAATGAGAATTGTGGGGGCTAGTAACATTGCATTGTCTGCAATATTAATGGTCACGTTCCTAAATTTTTCTGGAAAAAATTGAAATTAAGCTTTACTTTGTAATAAAAGCAGAGATTCTTACATAATCTACCAGGTCCAGGGGCTGAGGCATTTAGCAGAACATCAGATAATATGATAAAACCCAAACAGTTGACAATTCTGGAGCTAAACTAATTTGTCTAGCCCTGGCAATAGATTTCAGGGCTGTTTCAAGAACCCACATCCACAGGAATGGTGTGCTTTGGTGGAGTCATTCACTGACATAATTTTTCTAGGATGTAGTTTTTGGATATGTCAGAAATTACATGATATCTGTTTCATTCAATGGAAAAAGTCTCTATGTATAAGAGAAAAGAAAAGCCCCTGAGGGACAGATTTCTGCAGTAACAAATTAACTAGCAGAACAAAGCACAACATTTCGAAGGATCTTCTGAGGTTTTAGGGGCTTTACTCAAGGCGAATGTCTCCTGTTGTATTTCAAGAAATGCAATCTGTTCCTCTAACTTGTCCCCTGTATATTACACTGTGATGACATTCATGTGTTAGCATCAGGTTTGGCTAAAATACACATTTATTTGCTAACAACTTAACATTAAAGAGGACCTAAAGTTTGATTCAAAAGGAAGAAAAAACTCTCAGCTCCCATAACTTCCTGAATTCCTTGCAGATGCCTGGCCTTTCCTAACATAAATCAAAGGTTTTCCAATTGTCAAGCTTCTCATGCTGGGAGACGAGCTGGGGGCCTTGCATCTCCACCATCACACTGAGAATGGATCTGGCATGGTTTCCTAGTCTTTAAGGATGTCACCATGCACTTTGCACTGGATGGAACACTTCCCATATTTGACTACTACTCCATATTTAGAAACAATTCCAGAATCACAGACTTACCCTAAACATCATATCTTCCACATGTCTGGGTTTTTCGTGGAATACAGGTGACTGTAATCCTCTGACAGACCTTTCATTCACCCCCTCAGATCCACTCTGCCTTGGTTTTTGCCATACATCACACAGTGACCAAAATGTTTTCAGAAAACATGTATCAAAATTTCTAGCAAGAATGCTTCATCACAATTTCTTTGCCAAGTGATGCCACATCTGGCCAACAGAGCACCATATGCATTTGCTAAGAAAAGTAGTGAGGCTCTTCCTCATCAGCCCTTCTCCTTAAAAGCAGAGGTGCTGCCAGCATAGCACTCTGTGCTCAAGCAGTCCTCACGGGCTGCTCCCCGCTTGCCAGAAGCACAAAATTATGCAATCCTTTCTGTGCAGCTGCTATTTGAGCAACTGTGGTAATGTCTAGACTCTCTTCTCCCTTGCATGAGCTCAGAGTCATCACTTTGCCCCAGTCCAAGCTCCTACAAGGCTTGATAAAAGATCTGTGACCCTTCTTGTGTGCCAGCCAAGAACATATCTGTCAATGTGGTCCTCCAGCTCAGGACGATTTAGACACTCTCATACAGTGCCTGATGTTGAATTAGAGAGGTTGGGACTAATGAAGACCTGCTGTTTTATGGCAATGACTCTGCTGTTCACTCTGAGGCTGTAGTACCTGTCTGTGAAAATGCACAGCCTCCACTGATGTCTGTGTGGGATGAGACACATTCCTTTGCCTCCACACTGCAACTACTTGGCCTCAACATCACCACTGGTGGAAAGAGAGACACGTAACCAGAGATGAAACTGGGTGTGTCACTGGTATAGCACAAATTGCATGTGGCAAGAAAGGAGTCAACAGTAAAAAATGAAAGTGAGAAAGAAGTCCAATCACAGCAGATAGAGAAGGGGAAAGAACCTGGAAGATGTGGAGTTGACCAAGAATGTGGGGAGGAGCCAAGTTTGACTTGAAAGATGAAGGCACTATGTACATTGGAAGTAGGTCTCAGACAAAGGGGCTTGTGCTAATGGAAAAAATCTGTGCTTGATGGTGTTTGGGTGAAAGAGATTTGGTGTGGTTACCCTGATCTCACCAGCATATGCAACCAACATGCCTGGTCTGTTAGGAATGGCATTGTGCAACCTATGCAGGCTCACCTAGACATTCACGCTGAGAGGATGCACATCAGATATTTGCGATGCTGCCTACACTAGGTGAGGTCAGGAACTGACTCTCAATACCACAGAAAATATGAGCAGATTAATTTCTTAGCAAGAGCTCAGAGAGTGGTATTTGCAGGACAATTAAAAAGCATAACCTGGGGTTGTCTCAAGCTGAGGAACTAGGGATCAATCAAGAGTTCTTAAAGTCAGAAGTCTATTAGGACATAATTTACAATACAGCTTGTGACTTTTTTGCTATCCATGTGCTGGCAGTCTGAGTCTGTTTCCAGTCTACTGCTTTAGGAATGCTCTTTAACCCCTTGTATAGGGTTAAACTTATAGTATGGAGTTATTAATCTATAAATAGCCACATCAATCACTGGGCACCTGCAGCAACCAAGAAGTTGTGCAACCAGTTCAAGAGCTAAAGAGTAAAACTTGTCAGAATAGTAGCTTCTCTCTTTATTAGCTGCTGTGTAAGTTACCATGTTAGTATTAGATTGAAAGTGTGGAAAAAGAAATCTACCCAGAAAATCCCTGGCTGTTGTGGCTCAAGGTGTGGGAACATTTTCCTAGAGGTACCCAGTACCATGAGACAGCAGAACCAGAGGGCACAGGGCTCACACAGTGCTGGGTGGGACAATACAACAGCACTGAACAGATCTAGTAGATTTTCATCCTGTTATAGGTAACTGGTGACCTGGGAGCCAATATGCAGGGCTGGTGCCTCTGGCAGGGTCTGAGGCTTTCCAGTGCTACCCTATATCACATGCAGAGTGTTCACAGGGAGCAAACCCTGACACCTGAGCAAAAGGAGAGTTCTAAAATGTCTGCCAAGGTGCCAAAAAATTTGCTGTAGTGATACACCTTAATTTTGGATTTTATATTCATTACACGCATATTAAACAAATAAAGTAATATCTGTAATAATTAAAAAAAAAAAATTGTTGATCAGAAGAAGATTACAAAGCTGTGTTCCACTTCTTTGAAGAGATACAGATTAATTTCACAAGATTTTGTACTACTACCAGGAGTCGTCTACAGAAGCCTCTTCTGTGCAGGTTTTGCTGTGCATCACATATTGATTCTACAGAACCTCGTAAAAAAAACAAACAATGAATGAAAACAAAAGGAAAGTCTCCTGATTTTAAGCTGGATTCTTATTCAATCTTCAGATAATCATTCTGTAATACTGTGTTAAGTACCTGATTTTATCTAAACGCTATTACTTTTTAAAAGTCAGTTAATAGTGATCATTGAACATTGCCAGGTTAAACTCTTCCAAACACTAAGAAAAATAAGTGAGGCCTTAAAAAGCAAAATGCAGCCTGAGAGTAATTCCCAGAAGATTTTTGGAATACAAGGCCTCTATTATATTAAAAGTACTGATAATTCACAGGAAAAGAGCATGGATAATCTTCTTCTTTAATTACACTTCTATTTAAAGTAGTTCAAATCTAGCTGAGTTTGAACTACTAAAACATCTGCAGGGAATTTTCAGGTTTGTGGATAGACAAATGGGATAAAGTGGTGCAATGAGCATTAGCTGATCTGAAAAATAACCTCACTTGTTACAAAATGCAACATTCCTTTTAAAGCATAGTTCCTGGCAATGGCAAGTACAAAGGCTGAAGTGACTCACTCCATATGAGACTAAGACACTTCAGGCACATATCTGAAATTGTGCATCTTATTTACCTCCAGTGAGCTCACCCTTTCAGCAAGACATTTCTGTGGGCCATGGCGTCTGAATTTCGAGGAAGAGAGACTCAAAAGAGCAATGTATTGGGTATGTGCATGTTACTGAGATAGACATCATTTTAAGAAAGGTTGAGGATGAGCTTGGGAGACAACAATCAAGTCAAAAGCAGGTAAGAAGTTCAATTGTGCTATAAGGTCATTTTGAAAGGAAAATCCTGTATTGAAAAAGAGCTATTGCTGTGTGGGTTGCCTTCTGAGCCACTATCCTGGCTAAAGACACATTTTCAGAATTACCAGCTTTCTTTGCACACATTCTTCACTAAAAGGACAGGACTAAGTCTCAAATGTTGTTTGCTATTAAACTGCCAGAGACTAAAACATCCATTTCTAAAAGGGTCAAACTTGCACTGGTAGAAGACATTTCATGGAGAAGACTAAGACTTGGCCCCATTTTTGTCTCATATGGAGGATCACAGCCCTTAAGAAATATTGTTCTGTGATGTGAAATTGCATGCTTTAAATCTCTATTTTGTACATACAGTCTTAAGACCCACCCATAGCTCAAGAAACCAGTATCTGGAAACTGGATAATACTGGGCATTCTCAACAAAAGGATTAAATCAAAACTATTAAGATAATTTGTCTAGGGCCTTTTTGTTTCATCATTATGAAGTTTCGCTGAGAAAGTGTTTTCCTGCAACAATTTTTTGTGTCAAGGCATGTTCTCTTTGCGTTTTTTAAATGCATGATGCTGAATAGTCTGGTATAAAGCCACAAAGACATCTAGCCACAGGCCGTGGCAGATAATGCTGTTCATCACAGCAGAAGAACCAGAGCAGTAATAGCACAAGAAAAAAGTGAAAAAATTGGCACAATTCAGCATGTCTAATAGGAAGAATAAAATACTGATTGTTGGCACACTAGTTCCTCCCAGCCTACCATTTTAATGGCTCACAGGAAACTGAGGAGTTGACTTGGACTGAATGACTATTCCTGTAGTCTTCACCTGTGGTGTGCCTGGCAAACAAAGGCCACAGCCTTTCTGACCCTGAATATAGTGCTGCTGAAAGCCTCGTGCAAGTCCTCACTGGGATTATTCATGAGCTGTTTTCGTGCCTCCATCTCTGACTTCCTTTACAAGGCAGGATTCTGATAAAGTCCATCTTTCCAAAGCCGTGAATCTGGTTTGTTTCTATATTACTGTTTATTTTTTGACAGTGTAACAAAGCCTGTAAATGTTGTAGAGCCAGAGTCAGTATTAGCAATGGAAATAATTACTACCGTTTTAACTGACGTTTTGTTAATGTTACTGTAGCGCTGTCTCATGAGTCATGACAGGATGGAAATTAATTTGTCACTGCTGTAGGTCTCTTTCTTTACTATAAAGCAAGTTTCTCCTCTTACATTCATCTGCTCTAGCCCCCGTAGTAGAACTAATAAACCAAAAACATGCTTGAACATCCTTGTACGTGCTGCCTTTGCCATGGCCAAAGCATTTTAAGTGTTGTTTTGCTTAGGTAATGGAACAATCATGTGAAATTGAGGCCCTGGAGAAGTAACATAAAGTTACTGAAAGTAACATAAAGACTTTGGGCTCCTTCAGCCTTTGAAAAAGTGTATTTTTAGTGTCTTCACAAAGAAATTTGCTTCAGAGGATTTCATGGTATAAAAGATGTGCTTCCTATCAATTCACAGCATAGCCAGCTGTCCTCTGTCCAAACTCAACTGACAGCATGGCAGTGTTGTCCCCTTGGCAGTCAGCAACTGATCTTCATTTCTTCACACCCTTTCCAGGGTGTCACCTCCTTAAACAATAATACAGTGAAACCAGATAAAGAATAAGCAAGAAGATGCATATCCTACCTGGTGACCAGAGAAGGTCCTTGCAGTGGTTAGAGCTGGAGCACAGACTGTATGAGGAGTGGCAGAGGGTAGCTGGGCTGGTTCAGCCTGGAGAAGAGGAGGGGAAGGATGGACCTTTTCTCTAGTCCTTATGTGGTGCATAAGAGGCAAGAGGACATGATTTGCAAGGTTAATTTTGGTTTACTTACTAAGAAAGGTTTTTCACCTTGAGGGTGGTTATTCACTGGAGGACAGGCTTGAAGATATTGCAGGATCTCCAGCCTTGGAAACACTAACATTTTGATACCACAAGGCACACAATAACCTGTTCTAATGGGTACTGCTTCATGCAGGGGGTAGCACAGCTAGAAGTCTCTTTCCATCTGAGTTATTCCATGAGTTAATGAAGTCTTTGGAAAGTTGGTTTTTTTGTTTTATTTCTTTGTCTGAAGAACTGCCTTCTAATCCTTGTTAGGTACAGAAGCCTTGGATTTAGCAAACTCACAAAGTTTCAAGCAAAATTTTAGATCAGCTTTCCACATAAGCATTGTTATTCTAAAAACTCCAATATGAGAAAAGAGGTAGATTCTGATACAAAAATGTAAAAGAAAAATCCTCTCCACTTTTTCTTTGCCTGCTAAAGCAGGAATTTGTTCAATTTTTGCAGCCATTTTGCCTTTATCTCTGGGTATGTTCAGCTATTCTTCAATGCACCAAGGCTGCAGCAGCCTGGTCAGTTTTTAGGTGGTGGCTTAACCTGCATTTCCCAGTGTGGATTATAGCTGAGACAGCTGCAAGTTTAGCTGACTTCATCTGGCACTCTTCAGATCTGCTTCCAAACTCTCTGGAGTGAATAAATAAGAGTCCTAATGCTAAACTCTTTCTACTGAGGAGCTTTTTCTCATTTGCTTCTTCTCCTCAAAGAAGCCTTTCTCTATTGACAAGGGATTTTTATTTTAAAAATTAAATTTAACATTTGCTATAATTTAAATCTGTTGTACGTTGGAGGAATGTACTTTGGGATGTTATGTGATATTTTAATGTCTGAAAGTGATGCAATCAGAAAAGCTGTAAGAAATTAGACTTAAAATGAAAAACAACTTTTCTTGACAAGACACTCCAGCAGTGAGGAAGCCTAAGGCTGCCATCCACATGTGTACGAATCTATCTTCATCCCTAGCAAAGTATGCCTATTTTCTGTGACCGATGAGGAATCACATCCAATAGCTTTCCTGCCTTGTACTTCAAGAGTAAGGTGTGAGTCCACTGCACACCTCTACCTGCTCCCTTCACCTGGGGGTTCATTGCTCGAAGGACCTCATCCTCAAGGACCTTTGAGGAGGTGACAGTTCCCTCTCAGCATTGTGCTTCCAGTCTCGTAGCAACTTGGATGTACAGCATATTCATCCAGCTTTGAAAGGACCTGTGGACAAAGGAAATGTCAGTCTCGTTTCAGAGACTCCAAACATGTAGTTTAACACTTAAATGTTTCATTATGCCAGGATGTGCTTTGACGATACACAGAGGAAGTAACGGTGGACTTTCCGTCTGCAAACTCCACTTTTTCAGGTGAAATTTCAGCTCTTGAAACCGAATCCTATTGTGAAACTCATTCCAGGGGGCTTTCTGTGAGACTGATGCATATTCCATAAGTTCTGAAACAATACAACACCCTCTTCATGACACAGTTTAACTGCACCATTTTCCTCATTTCAGCATGGCTGTCTGGTTTTTAGCACTGAGGAAATACAGATGCATATTTCAGACTTGAGAAAAACCAGGACTCTGATAGTCTGCATGATGTATTAGTCTACAACACGGCTCTCCCTTGCGTCAGGCAAAAAAACTCTTATCAAAAAGGACCTGAGGAGGGAAACAGCTGCTCACCTTAGGGGCTAGGAGGGGTTGGAATGAGTTTTTTCCTATCCCAGTAGCAGTTTCATTTAATTCAGTTCTATTAGAAAATGTTTGGACCGGAGGGCTTGTTTCCCAAAATGCATCAAGTTTCTGTAACCACTGCCTGAGAAGCACATCATACCAGTATGTTACCCACAGTATCACAAAGCTCACAAGACCTGAAGGGCATTTTCTCAGATTTACTGAACAAGATGCCAAAGACTTGCTAGAAAGCTTGAAAAGATATCATATCCTGTCTATTTCATATCTCTTCCTCCATGTCTATCATCTTCAATCTCTTGACCCATGACTTTCACAGCATATCTTTTCATAACTGAATGAGTCACAGCATTGCTCAAAATAACACAGTGCAGAAGTGAAGTAAAGCTACAATTCTCTTCCAGTAGATATTGCATTTTAGCATCTGCACCCACCATATGTAGAATGCTATGCTGCAGTGCTGATGGAAACCAACAGTGCACCTATATAACACATGAAGATTTGCTCAGCTAAGTAAAGTGGGAAGACCTGTTTTTTTTCTTGTGCATCATACACAATCTCTTGGGACTTGTCATGAATTGCAAAAAAAGCTTTAAAACAAAGAATTTGGCTCCTAATAGGTTATTCAGGAATACATGATCTTGCCTCCTTCAAATACAGAGAGAGAGGATTAGCCAGCCTAATAGACTGAACAAGTAGAGCTGAGCACATGCAGCCTCAGACAGGTCGTAAAGCTCTTGAGACATCTGTTTTTCAGAGTTGCTTTCCTTTTTCATGGGTGTGTAGATTCTATCACTGAATGACATATGGAAGCCTGTCCAGTGTGTGGCTCAACTTGAGGCAAGCTCTTCTGCAAGTTTGACAAGGCAAATAATTAAGTTCTGTTGTCACCTTTGATCTTATCAACTTGGTAAATATTCTTCTGGGGTGGAGAGAATGGGTTGACTGCCTAAGATATAAATAAAGTCTGAGATGGTCCCTATGGCTTCACTTAAGCTGTCTATACACAAGCAGTATACCCTTTGTATCACTTCTGGGTTTTTTTTTACATACTTGCTTTGTGTGTTAGTAGCACTGATTTATGAGAAGGGGAAAGTCTGTTCATAAGCAATTCCATGGAGGTCATTAAATCAAAGGCACAAAACATTTGTCAAATGTTAACAGTATTCAACCAATAAAATCTGATACATGGCCATGACTCAGCAGTCTAGATGTCATGAGCATTTTCAGTAAACACCAGCCCTGATTTTCATCTCTTCTTCTGGTTTCTCTTTACTTGGAGCATTTTCATGGAATATAATCTACAGAGGGCAAGAAAAATGCTAAATCCTAAAAATAATTTGGTTCTGTTCAAAAAAAGTCTTATAACCTACTAGCATGAATGCATTCATGCTAGAGCTTTCCCATGTGAATATTTCATTCTCCAGGACAAATCATTCTCCTAAGCCATGAGTATAAGTGAGGAGTGGCTGAGGTCACTCGATCTGTTCAGGCTGGAGAAGACTGAAGGGAGACCTCACTGCAGTGACAGCTTCCTTGGGAGGGGAAGAAGAGGGGCAGGCACTGATCTCTTCCCTCTGGTGACAGTGACAGGGCTCAGGGAAACAGCCTGAAGCTGTGTCAGGGGAGGTTTAGGTTGGGGGATTAGGAAAAGGTTCTTCACCCAGGGGGTGTCTGGACACTGAACAGGCTCCCCAGGGAAGTGTTTACAGCCCCAAGTCTGACAGAGTTCAATAAGTGTTTGGGCAATGCTCTCAGGCACACGGTGTCCCTCTTGGGGGTGGTGCTCTGCAGGTCCTGGAGCTGGGCTTGATGAGCCTTGTGAGTCCTTTCCTACTTCTACTTTGATTCTGTTCAAATATCAACTTCTGAGGGGGAAATAAACAACCGTGGACTGTCTTCAGCACGGTTTTAAATTGTCTCTAGTGGTTTGTTCTTTGTGAATATACTGACATCTCGTGGTTCCATCTGAAACTGTGACTGGTTTACATTCAGAAGAGAAATTTCTGCAAGGGATAGTCTAATTTTTTACAAAAGTTGCATTATTTTTGCTTATTCCAGGAACGTAGAGGAAAAAATAGATGTTAAACTTGAAAAGAAGACATTTTTTAAAAAACTTTCTAAACTGTTCCTAAAGTGGCTGAACATACTCTGAAACCTGGAACACTGAAGTGCAAGAATTCATAGTTGCTAGCAGAGCCACCAATGGTGAGACTCAGTTCTGTTTCCATCATTCACTGCATTGTCTTCAGGCTGAGGGAAGTGATTGTCTGGGGGGTGGTGACTCAGGGTGACCCAGCCTTGTCCTTCTCCCCAGGACCCTGTGTGCTTGCACACAAGCACTGACAAAGACTGCTGCTGTGATCAGGCTTACCTACAGGGTCTATTCTGCCCATGCCAAAGAGCATTTCCAAGTGTTGGCTGAATCAAGAATAAGGACAGCTGAGTAACACATGACATTCAGGCCACAAAACATCCCATTTGTCACTAAAAATCTCAAGTTTTCCACACAAGGAGTTTTAACAAAGTCTGTGCTATGGCATCAATGGAAGCTGTAATGAAAGGGAATTGACAAGAAGTGAAGGAAAGCAGCAGATACAATATTTGGCTGTAAGGATTATTAATTTGTAATGAAGCTACTCCAACTCAGCCATGCAAGTTGTTTCTTCTGGGCTGCATGGAAAAAGACCCTTTTCCCATGAAAGTGGTAGTCACAGTGAGTGGGGGAAACAAGTAATAGGAATGCTCTTAAAACCCACAAAGATTATGTGATCAGCTTCTCCCTCTGTCAAGCAGTGAAACATAGGCCAGGTGTTCACAAAGCAGTCATATATTATGCATGCAAACCACATGTGACAAGAGCTGCTGTGTCCTTGCATGGAGCTTGGGGTTGAACAGCAGCACTTGGCAAAGGCAGGGCCCAAGGAGCCTACAGCCCCTCCCATGGGGCACAGTGCCCCCATCATGGTCAGTGTGCCCCATGCACAACAGCAAACTGCTACACAGGCAGCTGCTCTGCCCCTTCCCTGGCTCCCCTCCATCACTGGCCCCAGGGACACTTCCTCCAAAACATGTTCAGCCAAAACACATACAGCCAAAACATGCCCATCTAAAGCCAGGCCGACACTTCCAAACCCTCCCTCTGCCTGAGACAGGAGGAAGATAACTATGTTAGGAAGGTAACCATCTCAGCATGCAAAGAATTCCTGAGACAGGAAAGTTTTATCTAAACGTAGGTAGTTTGGACACTCAGTTTTTCCTTTGCCTTAAAACAACTATATTGATATCTCTTTGGAACAAATTCTCTAGACTAATTACTTAATCTAGATTAATTACTGATTCAGCATCACTTCTTTCTTTTTCATGTAATGTCTAACTGATTCTTATGAAGGAACTGAGACTAGTCAGTGTTCTGGGAAGCACATCCAATATTTATTCCTGGCCATCAAAACATTCAGGAATGTCTTGCCTAAAGCCATGGTAGCCTTTGTGGATAATTTGGTATGAGGCTTAGTGTGAGGCTCAGGCTGTAATTATGATCCACATCTCTGTAGCGATGCCTGTTACACTGCAACTTATATTCCCTCTGAGACACCCTTGTTACTGTGGGAGGCATGGTAGGAAAGGCAGGAGGAAAACTGTGTGAGTAAGAGGGGTTGTATAGAGACGTACAACTGTTACTTGTTCATTTCAGTGCCTCCTGAAAAAGAAAAAAAAAAAAAAAAGGCAAGAAAAATAAAGAAAAATAAAAAAGAGAAAGGAAAAAAAAAACCAAAAAAAAACCCAAGCAGAGGTCTTGAGAGGGAGACTATTCCAGTTTTCATGTGAGCTCAGAGATAATACTGCGCTGAATGGTTAGTTACTTCTGTTCTCTATCCGGAGGACATTGCCTGCTTCTCCTGGAAAGAACATTCCAGCTGCACACTGCTAAAGTTAATTTCATGACTGGAAAATTCAAAGTATTTACACCAGAGGAAAAGGCTGGAGATTGTACTACTGGTAATTTTCATTAATGCTTAGGATGCATTGCTCTTGATATCAGCCTGTGATAAGAGCTGTGGAGAGTGTTTTACTCTAAGTAAGACCCATGCAGCACGAAGATCTGTGTGGTGCCTTAATTCACGGAGGGTCTGCTGCATTTTAGGTATTTTGGGATGGATTTTCCTTAGAGCACAAGAACTTGCAGTCCTTGAGAATTGTAAGCAACCTTTAGAGGATAGGAGCCTTTAGAGGATAGGAAGATTTCCCTCAAAAACATGAGGCTTCACTTTCTACCATCTGCATTTACAACTGGTCATAAAGTCCATGCCAGGCTCTCCTCCTGGCTTTCACTGCCAGCTTGGCTGAACCTTGGTGGTGCCCACAACGAGAGGCTCTGGCAGGGCACACGGCCACCCACAGCAAATGTTGCCATGTGTGGGCTCCTTTGATCTGGATGGCAGGCTGACTTTGTGACAGAGGCAGCAACAAGCAAATGTCAAGCTGTCAGCTCTGACCAGAAATAAGCCGTCTGAGGAGTGGAGGACACGGCTGGGTGGAGAGGCTACCCTGCAGGTTTGGCCTCTCTCGGAACTCTGAAGTGCTCTCCCCAGCTCTCTAATGTCGTCTCTCTCATCCTTCCCTAAATGATCTCAAAGGCCTGTAAGCCAAAGGAAAATTATTATAAAATGTTGTTTCAACTCATAAAGTCCCTGACAAGAGAAAAATAAGAGCAGCAAATAGAAGTCACAAAAAATTGAGACTGGGAAAATATCTGCTTGGATGGATTTTGAATCAGCCCTTCAAAACCCTTCAGAACTATATTTTGCCCTTTCTGCTTTCAGCATCATTCTCTATCCCTTCAACTGAAATGTTGTGTCACCAGCAATTCTGATGGATATCTCTCCACATGCATCTGCCTGGTCCCCAAATAAGAGGCCACTTCCTACAGCTTAGCTGTGATGGAAGCGGTAACAGGTGCTGGAACCAGGCAGAGAGAAGAGTGGACAAGAAAAGAGAGTGACACAGTATTTTCAGTATTGTGTATTCTTCAGCTGACAAGATTGTCATTCTTCTACCATCCTGAAAGGGAAAGGAAACTTCTGAAAAAGAACAATGCTGGGCTGAAAGAGACAAGAAGTATTATTGATCATAAAATGAAAATGACTATTCATCGATTCAGATTTTTTTTTTATAAGTTTTAAAAGTGTTGAAATGTTCTTTGTGCTTTAAGTTATCTATTTTCTTGCAGTTTCAAAAAAGACTACATTTTCTGGAAAAGACTTCATGGGAAAATGCCACTTGTCTACTCTGTAGTGTACCACTTTACCCTGCTCTTGAACTATGAGGACACATGAGATTGTGCCAGCAGGCAGAAGTGACTAGCTGCTTGGTTTATTGACTTTCTTTGCCTCATTTATGCTGCTTATTTCAAATCACTTGTGGGTGTAATGAAAATAATTATCTCAGTAACTTGTGGATTCTATGATTCTGCTCAGAGCCCTTGGGCACTAGAGCAGCTTCAAATGTCATTTTGTCTATAGTAAGCCAGTAATTTAATATTTGTAGCCTGCTTAACTTTAGGCCTTCCTTGTACCTATCTCTGGAAAAAAAAAATAAAAATCTTATATATGCAATAATATCTTAAAACCCTCCTCCCCCCCAGGTAGATGGTGAAGTTCCAAATGAGCCCATCTTCACCAGGTGTTGCAAGCATGCTGTGTTCAACAGAATCAGATGGGCAACCACAGAAACTAGTCTTTTTCAGGTGTGGATCATATTTTAAGAAAGCACTTGTGTTAATGACCATCCAAGAAAACTACTAATGCTTGCAGCAGTTTCACTAGAACATCACCAGAGGGTGGCAGGACACTTTGTTGAGGCCACTGCTGCTGACTTCCAGTGCTGTTTGTACAGACACCCATCTCACCTTACCCTGCATTTGTTCCCTTGATCCACAAGAGAAGTTAGCCTCCTGAAAGAGTAAATGCTAGTTACTATTTTTATCCTCTTGAAAAACAGCACAGAAAATTGGGGCTGAAATCTGCATCAGAAGAGTTTTTGTTTCACTCTTGTATGACAGCATGCCTCACTGCTCAGTTTTGGTGGAAAGACTAGACTCATTCTTCTCATGCAAGAGCAAGAGCAGTTACTGTTCTCTGACCATCTACCTTCAAGAGCAAATGCACTGAAATAGGACCTTGTCTCCTACAGATTTCAGAGATGCCTTTTTGGAAAGCTGTTGCTAGAATGCTGGTTTTCGGAATGCAATTTGCACAGCTTTACATAATTGCTGCTTAGTTGTGAGTACTTGCAGGACCAAAGGTACTTCCCCCTACATAGCAGACTTTTTCCTTTCCTTTCCTTGCCTTGCCTTGCCTTGCCTTGCCTTTTCTCTTTTGTTTTCATTTTTTTTCTTTTTCTTTCTTTCTTTCTTTCTTTCTTTCTTTCTTTCTTTCTTTCTTTCTTTCTTTCTTTCTTTCTTTCTTTCTTTCTTTCTTTCTTTCTTTTCTTTCTTTCTTTCTTTTCTTTCTTCTTTCTTTCTTTCTTTCTTTCTTTCTTTCTTTTTCTTTCTTTCTTTCTTTCTTTCTTTCTTTCTTTCTTTCTTTCTTTCTTTCTTTCTTTCTTTCTTTCTTTCTTTCTTTCTTTCTTTCTTTCTTTCTTTCTTTCTTTCTTTCTTTCTTTCTTTCTTTCTTTCTTTCTTTCTTTCTTTCTTCTCTTCTTTCTTTCTTTCTTTCTCTTTCTTTCTTCTCTCTTTCTTTCTCTCTCTTTCTTTCTCTCTTTCTTTCTCTCTTTCTCTCTTTCCTCTCTTTCTCTCTCTTTCTCTCCTCTTTCTCTCTTTCTCCTCTTTCTCTCTTTCTCTCTCTCTTTCTCTCTTTCTCTCTTTCTCTCTTTCTCTCTTTCTCCTCTTTCTCTCTTTCTCTCTCTTTCTCTCTTTCTCTCTTTCTCCTCTTTCTCTTTTCTCTCTTTCTCTCTTTCTCTCTTTCTCTCTTTCTCTCTTTCTCTCTTTCTCTCTTTCTCTCTTTCTCTCTTTCTCTCTTTCTCTCTTTCTTTCTCTTTCTTTCTCTTTCTTTCTTTCTTTCTCTCTCTCTTTCTCTCTCTCTCTCTCTCTTTCTCTCTCTCTCTCTCTTTCTCTCTCTCTCTCTCTTTCTCTCTCTCTCTCTCTTTCTCTCTTTCTCTCTTTCTCTCTTTCTCTCTTTCTCTCTCTCTTTCTCTCTCTCTCTTCTTCTCTCCTTCTCTCTCTCTTTCTTTCTCTCTTTCTTCCTTTCTTTGATTAATGGTCTTGGGGGTTTTCCCAGCTAGGATCAAAGTGGATCTTGTCAAAAAAGAGAACAAGCAAGTGAGGAAAAGAGAAATACTTAAGTCTCCCAGGAACTTCAATGCACATCAAACACTTCCCACTCATTGGCATGAAGATAGAGAACCACAATGTTCATAGGTGTGCTGGTATATTTTTAACTGCTGCCTTTGCCTGCTCAATTTGGGAGTGTCTAAGAACACCTCTGCAGAAGAAGGCCAACCTCGGTGGTGACACTCCACTCATCTAGCAGCTACTACACCAGGCTGCTTGTGGCTTGGCTGGACCAAGTCCTTTAAGAATAACTTTGTCTCCCTGGAGGAAAGAGGATATTTTCTGCCCCATGTCAAAAAAATGCTGTGGACATTAGTTATGGATCAAACAATCATGATTTGAACAGTTTTGGTCAGTTCCCACTAGATGATGCTGTAGCCCCTCCGGGGAAGAGAGGCTATTGCTGTTACAAGGGAGGAAGTACATCCCTAGTTTTAAGTACAAGTTTAGCTGAAGCACTCCATCTGCTCATCCACTCACATCCAAACCCTACTCTTCATCTAAGAGCATTTTAAGCACAGTATTTTGCATAGATGGCAAGATCATGTGCTAAGATGACCTCCCACTTAACAGGATATTCATGCCTGGGTGGCAGCAGACTTCCAGTGTTAGCCTGAAGCTCCAGCTGTCTTCTGTCTTTCTCCTTTCTTCTTCATAGGACATTATTTAGGGTATTTTTACATCGGGGTTTAGTGGTCTATTTCCAGAATATACTTTCATCAATCAGTCAGGGCAGAGTCCAGAAACCCTGCCTCATTTAGCTGGAAGCTGAAATGACTCTTCTGGTAAATCTGTGATGTGGTAGCAATGGGGATCATAATTTTATGAAAACAAACCTAAATTGTCATCTTTCACATTGTAGTGGTTGGAGAAAAAAATGAGAGGGAGGGAAGTTGTGTGCATATTCTCTGTGAGTGACTTTTTTAACGACACTCTCATTGAGAGTGACTTTTGCCAAATGCTGTTTACTTTTTGCTGTCAAATCTGTCTGAATTAATCACAAGCAACTTGATTGAAAAGTGAGACTTGTTCCCCTCTGCTTCCTAAGTGGCACACAGACTGAGTGTGAGGAACAGCCTGCCAATGGCTCCATCAGGAATCCTGTGTCAGTACAACAGCTGAAAAATAGAAGACACTCTGCCAAGTCTCCATCTTAGCCCATGGTCTCTCCTACTGCTCTTCCATGGGTGCAGTTATACGGCTAGAGCTTGGAGAAGGCATTGCTCTACAAAATTATTGCCTCTGGAGCTGTTCTTGCACTGCTAGAAAATTCAAGAGAGAAATAAGGCAAGAATCTTATTTCAGCCGAGACTGATCATACACAGCTTACAACTGACAGAAATTAAGCCTGCATAGCAGTAGATATGAATTTGGGAGGGCACATGAAGCCAGACTAGTGGACTAGAAAAATATGAGGGAGTGGTACACTAGATTTAATTAATTGTGTTCATTTCCAGGATCACAAAAATTTTTACTGGCTTTAATGCAATCTTCATGGAGTAGCTGGACTCTAGAAGAAGCAGTCTCTCATCCTGTGAACACATCCTTTTCTACAGTGACCTGTTCAGCATGTATTGGTGGTATTTATTTTGCCCTTACAGATTAAATAAGGAATGTTTCTTACTTACTTATGTTACAAAAAATAAATTTACTCTGACACACAGTCTGTGACTTTTGTTTCCTCTCTTCTTTTCTCAAGACAACTAAGTTAAATGTGTTTGCTTCTTAGTTAAGATCCCTGATTTGTCCTTGGCCTTCCAGGTACTGCACAAGGAGTTAGATCCATATTTGGCAGAGTCACATGGTCAGTGATGTAGCTTTCAAGGTCTAGTTACAGCTGTGAAGATTCTTGACTGGCAATACTTGATGGCATACAAATTTTTTCTGAGCTTGACGAAAATACATTACTTTGGTGCTCCATTTCACACAGCTGCAAAAAGTGAAGAACTCAAGTGAAAGTGAACCATCATCTTTGAGCTACCCTTTCCTGGATAATTTGTTGACAAATGAGAAGCATAAATAGTATTTTAAAACCTAAGCTTAAGAGGAGAAAATTATCATGTTAAGTGATCTCGGATGCTTCCACATGGACAGCCAAACCAGTGCTCAGGAAGCCCTTGTTCTCCCCCTGAGGGAGACTAGTCAACCACCACCACTTTTTTATCCCTTCATGCACTTTTTACAGGCAGAGGCCTGTATGAGGATGAATAGGAGGGATGAATACAAGAGACAAAAGCTTTGTGCCAGCCTCTCTCCTCCATTTGATCCCCCATAGGGGGCACAATATTGTCACTATACTGTCTCTTCCCCACCTGCCTAACACCTTTATTCAAGAGGAAGGAAAAAGGAAACTATAAACCAAGATACAAAGCCAGAAACATTGGGGATTAACTATATCATGGTCTTAGAAGTCTAGAGGATTTTGCACAGCCATCCTCTGCCTTTGCACTGCTAGTGCTTTGTCTAAAAAATCCTTGTCAGTTTGACAGAAAGAGCTAATTCTATGCAAAGACACTTTATGATTTAACTGACACTAGAATGGTGAAAATCTGTTTGTTCTCTGTACCTCAGATTCTCTAAGACAAGTATCATGGCTGTGATCCAGCCAAGCTTTTAGTATGAATCTACACTCTAAGTATGTACATCATCTTACCAGATGCAAGCAGTAGCAAAAATAAGAGCCATCATAACAGGAATGTTCACTGGATTGCATACATATTATTTTTTCTCTTTAAAATGGATGCTGAATATCCTCTTTGCATGTGCTTTTCATTGGTCCTCACTTGAACAGAAAGCTTCTTTAAGAAATTTTTGAATCAGCAAGTGGAGGCAAAAGGAAACAGATTAAGTAATGGCCCTGAAAACAAGTAGAATGACAATTTCAAGTTACCATGAGCTTGTAGAGGTCTGTACAAACCTTTCATATGTTTGCAGAGTGACTTGATCTGCATTATTTTTGGAATCTGGGTGGGGTTCCTCCACTGTCATTTCCAAACCTCTTCTGCTGTTTGCACAGTGCTCTCAGGCTATCCCATCCGTGGGTGGTATCTCCAGGTCTGTCTGCTGTTCCAAGGCTCTGACCTAACAATTGTTATGTTTAAACACCACCCTTGGGAGTGAGCTTTCCCTCCCTGTCTGTCTTTAGGATGGGTGGGAAACAGACTTTCAGCTCTCAATCATGCACTGTGCTCTGTTCTTCCTGACTTTGTCCAGGTTAGCATCATGCACAAACACAGTCAAGAACTCAGCTCCTGTGGTGACAAGCTAGATATGGCATAAAACAGAACATGTCCTGATGCACTAGTAAATGGCATATTTCATGATAAACTGTAAGGTTACTCTATCACATTTGTTGTACTCTGAGGCACCTGAATGAAACAAGACTTTCCATGTTGGCACTGTTGAACAGCCAGTGCTAAAAGTATTGACCTGCTTACAAGCAGGGAAACATTCCAGTTATGTAAACAGCAGAGAAGCAATTTTTTTTTCTCTGCATTCCTAGAGTAAGCTGGCTTTAGCTGAGTCCATAACTTCTGTGTGTGCTGTTCCCTTTGCTGCCTCCACACACACAAATGGTTTTTTTAGAACCACAGCCTGCTAAGTAACCCTACTTAAGCAAGGGGTTTCAATGTGTTCTTGCAAAAGCCAGCAAAAGATTTTGAAAAGAAATTGAGTGACCAGCTCTAAAATGCATTTCCAAAATAAGCAAAAACTGCTATGATAGCTGAGGCCAAATGCTGTTCTGAGCAGCAATTGTTTCCAACAACAGTTGCTAATGACAGTAGAAGAAAACTTTACAACAGGAGAAGTTAAGACATCTTTTTTTCCTCCTGCTCTTCTTTTCCTCCTCCTCCTCCTCCTCCTCCTCCTCCTCCTCCTCCTCCTCCTCCTTCTTCTTCTTCTTCTTCTTCTTCTTCTTCTTCTTCTTCTTCTTCTTCTTCTTCTTCTTCTTCTTCTTCCTCTTCTTCTTCTTCTTCTTCTTCTTCTTCTTCTTCTTCTTCTTCCTCTTCTTCTTCTTCTTCTTCTTCCTCTTCTTCTTCTTCTTCTTTTTTTTCTTCTTGAAGTACTGACTGCAATAAAGATTTATAGCCATACATGGTTCTCATCCTTGAATCTATTGAACCAGTCTTAACCTGTTAATGTCACTGTCCTCTGCAAGATTCCATCCTAGTGATTTTTAGTCCAGCTTCTGTAGTGTGTATAGTAAAGATGAGGTCAAAAAAGGAGGGAAAGAATATATTTTTGCTGGTTTAAATTGGCTGCTTCTCATTTCAAGTCAGTTTCCTCTAACCCTTGAATTATTAGCAGTAATAATTCTCAATCATCTACATTTTCACTTTTTATAGTTACATTCTAAATCATCGTGTTCCCAGAAGCAATAGTTGTTTCACATATATGATGGTTTTTCTGTTCTTTTGTTTGCTTTGACTGTGAGATGACGCAAGAAAACAGGCATATAATGTTACTGATGACCAGTTCATATAGGACTGCAATGCTTTTTATTCTATCTTTCTCTCTGTAGCTATAAGAGAAAGCTGCATCTTTTATTTTTCCCCACAATACATACAGGGACTTGAAATTCATGGAGTGCAAAAATACTGTCATAGCAATGCAAGGTGGGCTCTGGTCTTCCTTTATTTGGGTTGGACCTCCACCTTGACTGCAACAACAGAAGACAGGAGCAAATTATGCTTGAAGTAAAAATACACATCTAAGATTCTTCTTGTGCAGCTCGAGCTCACTTCTTCACTCATTTATTCAGGAATGATGTTGGCAATGTATGTTGCAATCAATCCAATCCTACCTTCATCCCACTAAATTGACTTCATCCTATCAACAAAAATGTTATAAACTTTCTGGTTCATTGCCTTTTCAAATTCAGCTTGAACAAATAACTAT